>NC_143510.1:33789889-34092735 GCF_031878675.1 Megascapheus bottae
CCTCTCCTTGCCCCTGATAACAGAATGATACATTATACTGAGAAAATAAATTCCTTTTAGAAAATTCAGACAGGCTGATAAATACATGTAATCTGAGTCCATCAGGAGACTGAGATTGTGGTTCAAAGCCAGTTTAGGCAGGAAAGTCCATTAGACTCTTATCTCCAATTAACCACCATAAAAAGTCAGAAGTAAAGTTGTGGGTCAAGTGGTAGAGCACCAGCCTTGAGTGAAAAAGTTCAGAAACCAGTGACCAGTTCCTGAGTTCATGACTGGCATAAAAAGAAAGAAAGAAAGATGGGGGTTAGGTAGGAAGGGGGAGGGGGGAGGAAGGAGAAAAAGAAAAGAAAAAGAAAATGTAGTGCATAGCAGAGGATGTATAGCTCAGTGGCTGAGTGCTTACCTTATGTATATCAGCTCCAGGATTTATATAATACAGAAACCAGTTGAAGGTGTGGCTTAGCAGAAGAGTGCGTGCCTGGCAAACATAAGGTTCTGAGATTTTACTCCAGTTACAGACATTCAGTTACACCTCATCACACTTACCATTTGTGTTTTCTTCCTCTCCTCAGCCACCTTCAACATGGTATAGACATATATTGTACAGACCTAGATTTTATCATGTATAGCTTTTTTTTCCCCCTGGTGCTAGTCCTAATGGGGCCTGGGCATTGTCCCTGAGCTTTTTTCTTTTCCTTTCTTAAAGCTAGCACTGTCTGTACCACTTGAGCCACAATCCACTTCTACTTTGTTGATTAATTGGAAATGCGAGTCTCTTGGATTTTTCTGCCTGGGCTGCTTGAACCATGATCTTCATATCTCAGCTTCTTGAGTAGCTAGGGTTATAGGTGTGAATCACTGGTACCTAGTTCCTTTATAGCATGTTATAAATGCCTTTGCTATCACTTCATTTACATTAGGTAAATGAAGTTTTGATTTTGTAGCTATCTCAACATTTATCCAACCAAGGTAATATTGTTGAATTTTAGGTTACTTCAATTTTTTTTTCTGAAAAGAACAATGTTGTGATTAACACTCTTTATACATGTATTGATTTTCTTTTTCTTACAGTTAAAAATCTTAGAAGTTCCTTTTGGCTTTTAATTTATGTTGCTTATTTAATGTATCCTGTTCTGTTCATTTAGGAACAGGTTCTCCCCCATCCCATTAGATAACACTTCTACACACAGATTTTTCTGGAAAACTCAGGATACTAAGGATAAGAGGCAGACTTTATCTTCAAGGGATTTAAACTGGGCTAAGGAAACAGATAATCTACCTGACAGGAGAAATGTCTTTATTCACTCTGACATAGTGGTATCTGAAATATGCCAAAGGCAATAGCTTCTGTGGGCAAGCTGGCACACTTAACAAATATTTAACATGCTAAATGGGGACACCCAGTGCTGGGTATGGAGTAGAGATGAAGACAACACAGGTTTCCAGAGGTAAGAGGTAAAAGGTGACAGGTGAAAGAGGAGGGGCCTAAAGCATATGAACAATCCAAAACACCTTGGCATGTGTACTTGGAGACAGACTATTTCCGAAGCTCAAAAGCTAGGCTCCTAAGTAGGAAGAAAGGACCAAAACAGGTTTCCAGATGTTGTCTTTAATACCTCCTGAAGCGAGCCAAGTACCAGTGATTCATGCCTGCAATCCTAACTCTTCAGGAGATTGAGATCTGAAGATCCAAGTCTGAAACCAGTCCAAGCAGGAAAGTCCCAAGACTCTCCAATCAACCACCAAAAGGCTGATAGTGGAGTTGTGGCTCAAGTGATAAAGTGCTAGCATTGAGAAAAAAAGCTCAGGGACAGTGCTAGCCCTGAGCCAGCACAACATTCTCTCTCTCTCTCTCTCTCTCTCTCTCTCTCTCTCTCTCTCTCTCTCTCTCTCTCTCTCTCTCTCTCTCTCTCTCTCTCTCTCTCTCTCTCTCTCTCTCTCCACCTTCTGAAGAAAACGTAAGAGAAAGTTAAACAAGACCGTATTGAGATTAACAAGCGCATTATTAACATTATTTTCTTGGGAGGCTGGGGGATAGAATGGTGGGGGCGGGGGGAGGGGGGTGTCTTGTGCTAGGCCTGAGTTCCTTTCCTAGTCATGAGGTACTTACTTTGAATTGTGATCTAGCACAAGCATTACTGTGTGTAAAATACTTGAACTTTCTATTTTAATTTTTTAAGTGTGGTTAGAATCTGCTGAAGTGATATTATGAATCACTAAATGATGTTGATGTACACATTGGATGTTAAAAGGCTACACTGAGCATTAGTTTAAAGGTTGAGGGCAAAATTTCAACCCAAGTAACTGCAGAGTCTTGGTTGTAGATCTGTGGGGTCAGGAAAAGGTTGGGTGAAAATCCAGCTTTATGGTGCAAATGAAAATGTAAATAGACCCCATTGTTTTGGAAAAGAGAGCGAAGAGCATCCTTTTTACTCTTTTGAAAGGTTTACCCAAAGCGCCTGCACCCTTTCTTATGTAGAGCTGGGTCCTTGGAGAGAAGTGGCTGGGTTTGGGAAAATTACTTCTAATGACTTAGGGACCCCTCCCCATTCCTAAGCCCTCTTCTCTCTCCCGCCCTTTCTGCCCCGCCCCCAGCCAGTTTCTGAATTTTAGAAAGATTTGGGCCCTCTAAGGTGGCCCCATCCTTGGCTAGATAAGGCAATGGAGTCCCTCAAATAAGTTGCCTTGAGAAGATTCATTCCGATAGCTCTGAGGATAGCTCATATGACTATGTACAGTACCTAATGCTTGATAATAACAATACATGATTTTTTAAAAAGGCAGGGGCCTGGAGTGTGGCCTAGTGATGGAGTACTTGCCTAGCATGCATGAACTCCTGGGTTCAATTCCTTGGTACCACATATACAGAAAAAGCTGGAAATGGTGCTTTGACTCATGTGGTAGAACTCTAGCCTAGAGAAAGTTCAAGGACAGTGCCCAGGCCTGAGATCAAGCCCCAGGTCTGGCAAAAAAAAAAAAAAAAAAAAAAAAAGAGGAGCTGGGAACCTGGCCTGGTGGTAGAGTGCTTGCCTAGAATGCACACATATACAGAAAAAGCCCAGTATGGTGCTGTGGCTCAAGTCATAGAATGCTAGCCTTGAGAAAGCCCAAAGACAGTGCTCAGGCCCTGAGTTCAAGCCCTGGGAGTGGTTAAAAAAAAAAGAAAGAAAGAAAGAAAAGAAAAAAAAAAGTATGGCATAGTGCAGACACAAGTTAGGAGAGAAAACAGTGAAGATGCTGATGAAGAGCTGGGGTTCAGTTCCCCCTTTAAAAGCTGGCAGAATCCATCTTGGCTGAGAGCAGAGGAGAGGATAACTGAGATGACAGTGGGGAGGGGCAGGTGGAGGGCAGGTGAGCAGAAGGCTGCAGAGGTGTTTGAGTCAGGCTAATACTTCAGATCCCAGGGCCTTTCTGAGGGACCACATGACAATGCATTGTTCTGGAGAGATAAGGCAGTAACTGGAACATGGAAGCCCAATATGGCTGTTACTGTGTCTGTGCAATCTTGAACACATGATCTTCATCAAGTCCGTGGACCACTCCAGTAATGTTCATTTTACAAAAGGAGAAACTGATGCTTCCGGAGGCTCCCCCAACTACCTAATGATATGCTTGGATTTGAACTCCAGCATTAGCTGCAAACGCATACTCAGAACACTCAACAAGGTTTCTCAAGAGTCTTGAGACTGAGCCTGAGTCAGGAATGTGAATTATGTCTTGACCCTATTCACAAATGGTAGTGTTAGGAAACAACGCGGACCTGCCTTTGTTTCTTATTCTATTTTCTTCCTTCTCTTTCTCCTTCTCCTTTTCCTCCTCTTCCCTCCCACCCCATCCTCCTCCCCATTCTGGGTGCTTGTTGTCCTTGAGTTCTTTGGCTCAAGGATAGTGCTCTATGACTTTGAGTCACAGCTCCACTTTCAGTTTTCTGATAATTAATTTGAGATGAGTCTCAAGGAATTTCCTGCCTGGGCTAGGTTTGAACCATGATCCTCAGATCTCAGTCTCTTACTAGCTAGGATTACAGGAGTGAGTCACCAGTGCCCAGCTTCCTGTACAGTTTTCTTCAATGTTGTCTGGTTTCATTTAAGAACGATTTTAATTACTGCTAACCATACTGTTCTCAGGTCCACTAACGAGCTTGACAAACACTGTGTGCAAACACATTACACAGAAAAAGCCAAAGATAAGGAGCAGTGAGACTGTGATGCAGAGCAGGTCTCACTGATGCTGTGACTTGGGGGAGTTGACATATGAATGGACATACAATGCTAGCGATAAAAGGACCTGCAGTAATGGGAGTATTATGGGGAGGGTAAGAGAATTTGAGTTCCAGGGATAGAAGTAAGACATACATTTTGCCTTGAGAATAAAACAGAATTTAGAGAAGCATTATGTAAGAATCTGCAATAACTGCTAGACTTGAGAGACAAAACAGTAAGCTACTAAACCTCAATATTCCCTTCCCATAAAGTGGGGTCATAGCTGGTCTTGCCTGATGAGGCTGCTGTATCTGTTTATTACAGATACAATGAAAACCCAATTTGTAATGGAAAAAATGTTCTAGCAGCCATATTAAACAATGAAAACGGGGAATTAATTTTAACATTGTTAAAATTACTATACCTAATATGAAATTTCAACAGGTAATCCATAGAAAATCCTTGAGGTTTGTTTTATTTTGTGTCACTGAGTTGAGCGTGTAATTCTTATAGCATGTCTTGATTTTTGATTTTGATTAGCTACACTTCAGTGTTTGATTGCCACATGTGGCTAGTGGCCACATGGGCCTACCTCATAAGAAGTGTTTCCTTACAGGGCTTGGGGGAGTGGCTCCATGGCAGAACACTTGCCTAGCAAGCATGAAGCCCTGAGTTCAAATCCACTTACCACCAAAACAAAAAGAAGTGTTGCCTATAAAGTACTATTGTTGTAATGATCACTATAATTATGGCTCAGTGGAATCTAGTACTTTCCTGAAAGGTGTATGAGACATCAATTTATTTAAATATTTCCTTCACTCATTCCTTCAGTGGAATGAATCCTAGAGTAGAGTCCAGGGCCTTATGCATGCTAGGCAAGTGCTCTATTATCAAGCCACAACCCCTACCACTTCTTCAAGCAAGATAACCTGCTAGCTGGGATTTCGGTGCAGCCTACGCCACAAACCAGTTCAAACCATCATGGGCCTTGGTGTGATGCAGACTAAGCACTGGTGTTTATTATGTTGCCATATTTATACTCTTGTTTCTGGAATGCATTAATACTTTTCTCATGATAGCTAATAAAAAGCAGACATCACCTCATCGACATTTAAACAAAATCAGTGCCATTTGTCCAATGAATTCTCATGAGGCTGTTTGTCTCCTGCTATGGGATTTGAACAGCAGGCATGGCCTGCAGCATATGTGAGGGGGCAGAGGGCTTATGACCATTTTTCTTGGCTCTTGAAGTGTGGGCCTTCTGCCCAGATGGATCTCTATGAAAGGTACAGCAATGGAGTCAGGGCCCTAGGCTGGGATGAGGGAATGGGAACCCCCTCAAGCCCACTAACAGTTTGAATGATGACACCCAGCTCTAAGCAAGAGCTCCCACATTCTGTTCTGGGAGGTGCTGGTCCTATCACCCACTCAGCTCCAGCCACATTCATCCCCATTTGTCTTCTTGGATTTGCCAAGCTTTCCTAATCTCTGGACTGTGGTCAAAGTCTCTTCTCTGAGGTCGGTTGATTTTGGGACCACGGCTCACAAGTAACTCTCCACTAGAGCCATCTGTTTCCTTCTGGCCATTTATTACATACTTATTTGTTGGTTTGCTTGCTTACTGTTTGGCTTCCCAGTAGAATGGAAATGCCACAGGGGCAGACAACACATCTGTTTGGTTTGCTAATGAATTTCTCTGGTCAACACAGTGTCTGGCCCCTGACACAAGCTCTCAGGAAATAGTTTTTGCACTGATCAATCAATCAATCAATCAAGATGGAGATCCTTTTAAGATCAATGCTCACCAAGTGAATCTGGGCAGGGGGCAGGGAGGGGGGAGGGCTCAGTAACCTCATCTGTAAAATGGCCTTAAAGTGACCTCTAAGCCTCATCCAGTTCTAAAATTCCATGGCTCTCTGATCTGACATTGGAAACTGCTGAGCCCCACCCTATCCAGTTATTTTGTCTTTATCGCCAATTATTTCTTTTAAACACACACACACACACACACACACACACACACACACACACACACACACACACCCAAACACAACAAAACTGGAGGGGGGAAGTTCTAGTGGAACCTTAATTCCTTTTTGAGAATTTGGCCAACTTTCTAGTGCCTATAGTTAGTTGTGTTATAAACTAGCAAAGTTACCTAGTTAGAGATTCTGGGTTCTTTAGTACCAGTTGATGAGAGACCAAACCCAGTAACTGGCAGCTTGGTACTCTTCTTCCTCTTGATTATTTATGTATTGGTAATGTTGTGAGATTCCAGGCTATCACAGTTCTTCCACTTTGTAATAAAGTGATTATTTTTAAAATTTGCTCTCAACTCTAATTGTAGCCAGGCATGAAATGAGACAACACGGGTGCCGTTCCAAATGAGCACACATTCAAAACCATTCAAACTCCATTTAGAAGAGGGGGGAAAATTAATCATGAGAACAAACAGGCCTTTGGAAGCAGGCTCCCCTCTGCCCTTCCCCTTTACAGGAGGGGGAGTTGGGGGAGGGAAACAGCAGCACAAACAAATGGGGAGCAGCTAGTATAATGGGTTCTTTGGGGCTACTCAGACCTAAACAAAGGCCATATAGTACCATCCATGTGACACATTCAGATAATTTAATATTCAAGCATTCAGCCAACAAATGTTTACAGACCACCTTTTCTGTGCCAGATCTTTTTTTTTTTCCTTCTTCTTCTTCTTCCTCTTTAGTTGTTTGTGTTTTTTGTTTTCCCAGTTCTGGAGCTTAAACTCAGAGCCTAGACACTGTCCCTGAGCTTCTTTTGCTCAAGGCTAGCACTCTACCACTTGAGCCACAGCTCCATTTCTGGTTTTCTGGTGGTTTATTGGAGATAAGAGTCTCATGGTCTTTCCTGCCTGGAATGGCTTTGAACTACAATCCTCAACTCAGTCTCCCGAGTAGCTAGGATTATAGGTATGAGCTAGCAACCGGTGCCACGCTTCTGTGCCAGATGTTGAGCTATGCCTGGGGATAAAACAGTTAGCAAGACAGATTAAAATTTCCATCCGGATATAGGAATGATACAAGTTGTTATATCCTAATGATAATTCTCATTATTATTCTAATTCACTGCGGGATGGACAAAGAGCAAGAACTTCTAATGAATTTCCCATCTTTCTTTACCATCTAGTTGTCTCTTGGAACATGGCTTTCAGGAGCACACTTGATGCTCAAGTCACTTATAGGAAATAGCATAGTATATGCATAGAGCAAATATACATCTTCCTGGATCTATATATATATATATATATATATATGTATATTTATATGTATATATTAGTTGTTTTTATTTTTTAATTATTTTTTTTCCTTTTCTATTACCAGGGGTTTAAACTCAGGACCTCAGGGCCTTGTACTTGCTCAGCTTTCTTGCTTGAGATGGGTATGCTATCACTTGAGCCACATGTCCAGTCCTAAGTAGGCTAGGATTGTAGTTGTAAACCACTGACCCCATCTCACTTTTATTATTATTTTTTAATACCTTGTTTTTATGTATCATTTTTGTGGTGCTGGGGTTGAACCAGGGTCTCTGAGCCATACTACTCCTGTATCCTTTAAATCATCTCTAGATTACTCACAATACTGAATCCATGTAAGGCCTATGCAAACAGATGTACTCCACTGTCGAGTTTCGATCTTCTCTCCTCAGCCTCGAGTGACAACGATTACAGCTGGAAGCTGCTGTTGCTCAACTAGATGGAGTTTTAATGAGGACGCAGAAGCTTAGAGACAGTTTGGTAAAGGCCAAGAGACTCAGAGAAAACCTGAATAGGAGATCATGGAAGAACTGGCCAAGTGACAGAAAAAGAAGAGGAGACAGATTGGATGGAGAGAATGTGGCGAGTTAGATATCTGGACAGAGAAAAGCGGGCATTGTGTGGCTGGTCACCCAGTCTTGTTTCTTCTCCTGATGTCAACACAGGCAGCCACCATCACAGTCTGGACACAGATGGGCAAATTCAGAATGGCAGGGTTTTGTGTTGATGCTAGGGGTGATGTTTTAGGAGGCGTGGAAAGGGATCCCCACTTTTTACCCAAATATCTTCCTTACATTTCTGCATCTGGTGGATCATGCATTGCTGCTGCTGCTGCCATTTCACGGAGTCTCTGCTGAGATGTGACTCGTTGTCCCCTCACCTCTCCATAGTCTTTATTAGCCTTAGTCAACTGTGCGCTGAAAGCATTAAATGGAAAATTCCAGAAATTAGCAGTTCTCAAGTTTAAACTTAAAAAATTTAGCACAGTTATAATTTTTCTATTATTAGTTATTGCTAACCTCTTACTGTGCCTAATTTGTAAATGATCAGAGGAATGTATGTATAAAAATAACATATATAGGGGCTGAGAGTTTGGCCTAGTGGTAGAGTGCTTGCCTAGCATGCACCAAGACCCGGGTTCGATTCCTCGGTACCACATACATAGAAAAAAGCTGGAAGTGGTGCTGAGGCTCAAGTGGTAGAGCTCTAGCCTTGAGAAAGTCCAAGGACAGTGCTCATGCCCTGAGCTCAAGCCCAGGACTGGCAAAAAAAAAAAAAAAAAAAAAAGATAAGATTTGCTTCTATCAGTGGATTGAGGGTCATAGAATGTGTACCCTATGAGTGTGGGGAATGTTCCACCCATGAAGGATGGTACAAGAAAGGCAGAATTATGGAAACATGAGTCCTTGGGCTAGGAGAGGGCATGTGACTAAGCTTGACCAATCCTAGTTCTCCATAAATATTGGGACAGTCAAAGAGTAGGCTCTGAATTCAAGTGGATCTAATCAGAGTCCTTCAGAATGGGCTGTATTAAAGCTTCACTTTCAGCCAGGTGCCAGTGGTTCAAGCTTGTAATTCTAGCTCCTCAGGAGGCTGAGATCTGAGATCCCAGTTCCAGGCCTGCCTGGGCAGGAAAAGTGAGACTCTTATCTCCAATTAACCACTCAAAGCCTGGGAGTGGCACTGTGGCTTGAAGTGATAAAGTGCTACAGCGCCCAGGCCCTGAGTTCAAGCCTCACTACTGCCAAAAGAAAAAAGAGAAAGAAAGACAGACAGACAGATAGACAGAAAGAAAAGTCTTACTTTCTGGATAAACACTATTTGGCCTGGAATTGCATTGAAGGGAGCCTGGCAGAGTCCTAAGGCAACAATAGAAAGAAGCAGAACCCTAAAAGAATAAAAGGAATGAAAGGAAAGCAAGGAGAAAAAAGAGGAGGGAGAAATGTACTGAGAAAGACAGAGAGAGAATGAAAGTGCAGGCAAGCGCCTGGAATAAATAATTTGCATGACCATGCCTGAAGCCAGGTGTACTCTAAAACTTCTCAGTTTATAGGAGACAGTCTTTTATTATTATTATTTTTCTGTTTACCAGTTCAAGCTAATTCCTTTTTTTTTTTTTCTAGGAAGGGGGTTGGGGGGCAGAGGAGGGGAGGGGAGGTTGGGAGGCTTGAACTTAGGGCCTGGGTACTATCCCTGAGCTTTTTTTTTTTTTTGCTAGCACTCTATCACCATGAGCCACAGCTCCACTTCAATTTTCTGGTGGTTAATTGGAAATAAAAATCTCATTGACTTTCCTGCTCAGACTGGCTTAGTATCGAAATCTCAGATCTCAGCTTCCAAAATAGGTGAGATTAAAGAGGTAAGCCACCAGTACCCAGAAAAAAATCCCTTTCTTTTGCCTATAATGATCTTGTTTGTAGTAAGTTTTTTTTTTAAAAAATACAAGTTATCCATTTGATTTTATCACATTTTTGTGAGAGATCATTATGGCCAATATCTTATGAATATGAAAGTTGAGGCTCAGGATGCTTAGTGACAGACTTTATGAAAGCAGTCTGGCCTTCTTATCTATCTACCTGTCTATTACTACTACTGTCTTTCTATGTAATCCAGGCTAATGTGAGTTTCAAGATCTTCATTTCTCCTTTAGCCTCTTTTCAGGTGTGCTCTACCACACCTGGCTGGATTACTTTTTTTTTTTGCCGGTCCTGGGCCTTGAACTCAGGGCCTGGGCACTGTCGTTGGGCTTTCTCAAGGCTAGAGCTCTACCACTTGAGCCACAGCACCATGTCTGGCTTTTTCCTATGCATGTGGTGTCGAGGAATCGAACTCAGGTCCTCGTGCATGCTAGGCAAGCACTCTACCACTAGGCTAAATTCCCGGCCCATGGATTGCTTTTTATAAGACCAAGTCATCTCTTCGCTCTCCTCTGCTCAAGCTTTACTATTGACATTTGGATTATCTGGGGGTAAGACAGGAATATAGTACCCAAGCTCCCGTTCCCCAATGACCTGAGCTGATCACATTTGTGAATAAGAAGTGCAGGTGATTTGAGGACCACTGTATCACGGGCACGCTGAACTCAGGGTGGTGGGTAGTTGGGGGCAGGTGGACTGAGAAACTTGTGGACCTCTCTGACCTCTGGTCTTCTTAACCTGACATGCCACCACTCTTTTGGGGCTGAGATAATGCAAGGCAGATAATCTAGAACATAAACACACCGGCTGAATGCAGTAGACATGCCGGTCTCTGAGTGTGAGTGGGAAAGCCTGGCCACCAGAGCAGCAGGCGGGTTGCCTCCAGGGCTGTGTGGGGACAGTCTCTGTGCCAGCCACCAGCCCTAGTGGCAAGCCCACACGTGAGGGAGTCTCCTTTGAGGTCAGCCTGTGGTATAGCCGGAAGCCTGTGGTCAGCATGTGGCAACTCAAGTAATACATTCCACCCCTGTGAAAAAGCCACAACACAGCACAGAGGAAACAGCTCTCCAGAACTTTCCACCTCAAGTCTTCAGGGCAAGATGGCCGCCCCCAGCTGGGACTTGAGCAATGGGTTGAGAGTACACCAGTGTGTGCTCCCTGAAAAAGGGTGTTTGAAGACGGCTGGGTTGTGTGACTGAGGAAACGTTCTTATAAACACAAGCCTGAAAGGCCTGGATCCTTCCATCTGCTTTATTTCTCCCAGCAGGAGAAATATTGCAGGCTGAAATGAGGACACACAGACACACCTTCTGCTTCTCCATCCATCAGAGCAGAGAACATGCCAAGTTCTGCTCCTCTCCCTGGAAGGCCCCTTGCCCTGTGGGGTGGGACACAGTTGTTTGTGGGACCAGCTTTTGGGTTCCCTTGGAGCCATCACCTCAGGTTTTCTTTCTCTGTTCCTGGACCAGGGACCATTGCTGTGAGCCACATGTTCCTGAACCACAGGAAGAAAAGTCTGGGAGTAAGCGCTCCTCTGCCTTGAGAGCACATTTCCCCTCTGATGTCTTTTTCCTGACTGTGTTTCAGCTTTTACTCTTCTGATTCTTTCTCTCCCATCTGGTTTCTATCTGACCCAAGCAGCTGGTTTTTCCATTGAAAATAACACACTTACCTCTTTCTTCTTTACATGTTATGTTTTGGATCCTGAAATGCCTTTTTCATATGGACTAAAACACAGTGGATTTTTTTTTTTACTCTTCTTCAGGAAAAAAAATATCTCATATTTTTGATTTGGGTTTGTGCACATTCTTTAAGCAGATCCAGAAAATGATGGCTATACATGTGTTTTGCTCTCCTGGCTAGGATATCCTCTTCATATGATCACCATGATTTACACATAAAAGATTTTAAAGTCACTACTAATATTAGCGCGGCATAGTATATAAAACATGATCAGCTAGGCATCATATTTATAAAGACCACAGGAATGTCTTTCACAGTGCAGAAATAAGTTCAGTGAGAGCACTTGTTAGCCGGATCGCCTTAGATGTTTTTAGAAAATGAATGATATTACCCCCGCCCCACTTCTTTTCCCAAGTGACAACATATCTCCCTGGATTTTAAAGATAGCTGGGAAAACAAAGCCCTGGAATTTTCTCTGCTGATTGAAGTGAAGTACTATCCTTTGCTATGGGAGACTGAAGAATTTATTCCCATTTTAAGTAATGTTTACATTATCCTGCCACACCATGGGGCCAGGATATGGGAAAATTTGAAAAAGAACAAGGTTCTATATTCCAGAGAGCCATCATTTAAAACAGAGGTTCCAGGATTAGTACAGTCCAAAGCAAATTGTGCCTTGTGGTCTTCTGTGCCTCCAGATTTCTCTTCTTTCTGGGGATCTTCACTCCTGTTCCTCCCTGTATGCAGAGCTCCCTTCTTCTGTGTCCTGGGTGGATGCATTATGTCTCTGCCTCCGTGTTTACCTCCCCAGAGAGATCCCTTGGCTATCCCATCCACAGTCACCCACACTGGCCTTGTTTAAAGTCTCCTCAATTTTATGGAACAATAGCTTGGTGTGTCTTGTTTTCCTTATTTAGATTCTGTCTCACCCTCAGAAAGTTCTCAGAAGGATGGAGATTGTGGTCCTTCCCATTCCAATTTTTTTCCATTTTTTTCATAAATGAACTTCATATTTGGAAGTGTTTTAGTTTAGAGAAAGGCTAAGTAGAAAGCACAGAGACTTCCGAATGCTCTCCTCCCTGCCTGAACCCTCGTGCATGCTAAGCATCCTGGTCTCTCCCAAATTCAGGATCGACTGAAACCTGAAACTTTCTAAATGCTGACAGGATGCAACAGGTGGAAAATTCCATCCCTAACCTCAAGTGACAGGTGGCAGTCAGAATGCAGGTGTGCTAAAAAGTATTGTCTAGAATCACCTTAAGGCCATGTGTGTAAGGTGTGCATGAAACATAAATGAATTTCATGTTTAGACTTGGGGTTCATTCCCAGGATATCTTGGTATGAGAGATGTAAAGATTTCCAAACTCAGAGAACTCTGCAACACTACTGGTCCTTTGCCTTTTGGATAATACCGTAATAATAGGTGTGTGTGTGTGTGTGTGTGTGTGTGTGTGTGTGTGTGTGTGTGTGATACATAAGTATTAATCAAGCTCCTGAATTGACATTAAGGTTCACTGTTGGTGGTATACTTTCTATGAAACTGTCACATATTCAGTGACAATGTACCCACCATGGTAGTACCACAGACACTGTCATTTCACTTTCCTAACTGCCCTTTTGCTTCTTCTATTCATTCTTCTCTTTTCTCCTACAAACTAAAATTGTTTTCCACCTTGATAGATTTGCCCCTTTTAGAATATCATAAATTGGGATTATGCAATAAGAGGCCTTTTCCCGTTTTACAATTTCCCTTTTCCCTTTCTCTCCCTTCCTTTCTCTCTTTTTCTTTTTCCTTCCTTCCTTCCTTCCTTCCTTCCTTCCTTCCTTCCTTCCTTCTTCCCTCCCTCCCTCCATCCCTCCCTCCCTTCCCCCTCCCTTCTTTCCTTCTTTTCTTCCTCTCTTTCTTTTGGTTGTATGAAGAATAAATGTGGGTATTGAACATGTTAGACAAATGCTCTACCACTGAGCTACAATCCCAGCCCTAGCCTTTCTATTTTTAATCATCATATTTCAGAGCTCCTGAAATAAGTACTCCATGATTATTTATGGAATGAAGAAATGAATGAACTGGCCAGGAGTGTGGCCTAGTGGTAAAGTGTTTGCCTTGCACACATGAAGCCCTGGGTTCGATTCCTTGGTACCACATATAAAGAAAAAGCCAGAAGTGGTACTGTGGCTCAAATGGTAGAACATTAGCCTTGAGAAAGTTCAAGGACAGTGCCCAGGCCCTGAGTTCAGACTGGCCCAAAACCCCCAAACGAACAAACAAAAACAAAAAACCCCACACAATAAAAAACCAAAATGAATGAATCTGAAGCTTGTATAGGGACTGTTTTATACTATAGCAAGTATTCTAGCAGCATCATACATGAAGGGCTTCCATAGCTTCTGGCCTAGAGGAGCCCTCAAAATGGTGGTTGTGATTTTTGTTATATCTTGAGGATGTTTCTGGAGCTTGGTAGTGATGGTGACATGGGATGGGGGATGTTGAGGGAATTAACATGCATTTATGCTATCTGGGCTTTACTCAAAGCTCTAGCTGGTAAATCTATGATTTCTCCATTAGCCTAAGAATCCCAGGAAAACCTCTGTAGGTATATGTGAGTTCACCCACAGATGCCATTGCTTTCAGGGCAAAAAGATTTCCATTCTGTACAATTCTTGGACTTGATGCATCTTTCAAGGCAGCTTCTCTGGCTGAATGTTTGAAACAATCTTTTTGTTTTCAGTGACACACCGTTTAGTTCTCTTGGCTTTCCTTGAAGGAAACCTTCACATAGTGTCTGCAGCTCCACTTCCTTTTGCTGTCAGGTGGAAATTCTGATGACTTTGCCAGTGAGAACTTGGCCACACCAGCCTGGTTGTAAAAGTGTGGCTGGCCCAGTTGACATCTCCAATTTGTGTACCCTGCACTCTTCTGCAAGCCTAACTTGATGAAACAACTTCTGAAACATGAGAGGTAAAAAAAGTATATCCCATGGGCTTCCAGGCCTGAATTATTTTTAAATACTTTTAGGAAACAGAATGTTTCTGTGGCCCTCTGAGGCTAAGGTAGGAGTTGTACTATCAGATATTTCATTTTGTTAATTTAATGTCATTCATCTGGATATTTGCACATGGAAGGCTCATTTGTGGGGAGCTTGAGAGAATCATACAGAAAATAAAGTACAACTCGTGTGTGTGTGTGTGTGTGTGTGTGTGTGTGTGTGTGTGTGTGCGTGCGTGTGCGCGCGTGTGCCAGTTCTACTAGGGCTTGAACTCTGGGCCTCATGCTCTTAGTTGGCATTTTCCTCAAGGCTAGTGCTCTACCACTTGAGTCACAGGTACATTTCTGTTTTTATTTATTTTTTCCTGGTTAATTGGCAATGAATCTATGGACTTTTCTTCCTGAGGCATCTTCAAATCCTGATCCTCAAATCTCAGCCACCTAGGATTATAGGTGCAAACTACTGGCTCTTGGCTTTAGATGGTAAAGTATCACATGCAGAAATGCCTTTGTCATTTTCACGGTTTAGGGGAGGACTGGGGAAAGATTCCATCTCTTTTAGCTCTGGGAAAAGTGCTACAATCACATTAACAAGTGAAAGACTTTAAAGAAAATTTCCTTTCATGGAATAATCTTATAATTGTCACAGGCTATTAGTCCTAATAATTTAAAGTCTTGATTAAAGTTTTGCAACTCTAGACACAAATAAGATCTCCTCTTGGGATCTGACCTGCTCAAAGGTCAAATAAAGGCCATGGATAAGACTGGCTGGCTTTGAGTCAGAGCAGGAGGTGTCAAACACTAAGGCACACAGACATGCAGAGACCCCTCAGTGCTCACAAAAATAATGCAGATGGTGCATTGACTAGATTCAGACTCAGTTTCCTAGATTCTAAGATGGAGGACACAGCAACACATACAGAATGCTACTAATGGCATTGCAGGAATTCACTTATTCAATCCTCACAAGAGCCCCCTGCCCTTTTCCACTTTCCTCATTGCCCAGGGACTGGAAAAGGCAGACCTGGTACCACTCAGTCCTCTAGGTGGTTACTGTAGAGCTGGCCCTTGTCCTGGCCACCTAGTACCAGAACCTGTTCTTTCTACCATCTAGCTATACTACCTTGCATGGATTATCATGGTTTTCTGTCTTGGGTTCTGGATTTGTTGTTGTTGGTTGTGGGTCTTGAACTTGGACTGGGTGCTGTCCCTGAGCCATTTTGCGATCAAGGCTAGTGCTCTACCTCTTGGAACCACAGCTCCACTTCTAATTTTTGAGTCGTTAACTGGAGGGACTTTTGCTACTTGAGCTGGCTTCAAGCCTCCACCTTCGGATCTCAGCCTCCTGAGTCCCTAGGATTATTGGTGTGAGCCATCAATGCCTGGCTCTTTTTTTTTTTTTAAGTTAACTTTTTGCCTCAATGAACATTTGTAACTAGTTCAGCTGTGTTAAGTAGAACGATGAATTTATTCTGTCAAGATGACCGGCGGGATAAAGGACTACTTAAAAAGAAAGAGACACACCCATTAAGATGGCTACTATCCCAAGTTGGAAAATAACAAGTGTTGATGAGGATGCCGAGAAACTGGAACCTTGGTGCATGGCTGGGTGGGGCTGTAAGTCGGCGCAGCTGCTGTGAAAAAGTCTGGCAGTTCCTCAAACATTTGAACCATGGAAGGCAACAATTCCTCTCTTCTGTTGTTTATATCCAAGAGAACAGAAAACAGAGATCCCTTACGAATTTTTGTCCCCCATATCCACAGCAGCATCATTCACAATAGCCAAAAGTGGCACCAACTCAAATGGCCTCCAACAGAAAAATGAACAAAATGAAGTAGTATATCCATGTAATGGAATATTATTTGGCCACCAAAAGGAATGAACATGTGACTTACGCTATAGAATGAATGAACTTAAAAAAATATGAATTGATATAGAGCACTCACAAAATGGCAAATGTTAAATGGTTCTACTTCTACAATGAGCTTAGAATAAGTAATGCCATTGAGATAGAAAGTACGTTAAAGTTCCTAGGGGTGGAGGGAAAAAGGGAATGGAGAGGTAGGAAAAGGTTTTCTTTGTCTTTTTTTTTTTTTAAATTTGTGGTACTAGGGATTAAAATAAGGACCTTGCATTTGCTAGCCTGGCACTATTACATCAAGTGAGCTATATCTCCAGCCCCTTTATGCCTTGGTTATTTCAAAGTAGGCTCTTCCTTGATACCAATGATGGCCTGGGTTGCAATCTGTGGCTTAGACTGACTGGCACATGCCATTGTACCCACCACTGAGTGAGATGAAATCTTATGCAATTTTGGGTTTTGCCAAGGCCAGACTCGAACCTTAAATCCCCATGTCTACACATTCTAAGTAGCGAGGATTATAGCCATCGGCTACTACCCTTGGTACAGATCGTGTTTAATGGGCTCAAAGTTTCTGTTGGGGAAGCTGAAAACATTCTAGAAATAGATCATGGCAACAGTTGTACAACTTTGGGGAGTATACAATCCCCCACATTACACATTTATGAAGTTTTATATTTTATGGACATTTGACTACAAGGGAAAAAGAAAGAAAGAAGAAGAGACTGCAGAGGGTGAGAGAAAATGACTTTGGATATGATTCAGACTCTTATCTCAGCTCCTGGCGCTTGAGGCACATAGATGTCTTCATTATTATCCATCTCAATGCGTATTGAGACACAGCTGGGATAACTTTAGAGCAAAACTGCTGAAATCCATGGAACATTTCTCTTTCCAGAAGAAGTATTGTTCGTGTTAGAAAACATTCAAAATATCATAAAATAGTCAACCTAGAATAGTAAATAAATTAAAATGGAGCAAGCTGAACACTTGTGGCTCACACCTGTAATCTTAGCTACTCAGGAGGCTGAGATCAAAAGGATCATGGTTCGCTGCTAGCCTGGAAGACAAATGTGAGAAACTCTTAATTCCAAATAACCAGCAAAACAGTCAGAATGAAAGAGTAGCTCAAGCGGTAGTGCATCAATAATGTGCCAAAAAGCTGAGTGAGAGCTTAAGACCCTGATTTCAAGTTCCATGACTAGCGTGTACACACACATACGCACATGCATGCGCACACAAGCAAGACACAGTGGTTCTTGCAGGAGTGTTAACATAGCATTGCTATGATGGTGATTTGAGTTGTGAGAGCCCATTCATAAATCTAGGCACACTATTTAGTGGGGTTCATCCTGAGGCATGTGTTGCCTTATTAGAAGCAGAATGTGTAACCTTGAACTCCAAAATGAGGAGCCCTTTGCCAACTCAATGGAAACAGTCACCTGTAGACTGCTAAGCCCTGTGGCTTGAGCAAAGATGAATAGAACATAAAGCCAACTGAGCCGAGGGCAAGGAAAGTTCCTTAACACCCCAGTTTAATAGATAACCAGATAAAGACACCAAAGAATTAATGCCACCCAGGCTTTCAAGTACTGTGTGTGGAGCAGACGGAATGCATCTTGAGCCACAGTGTGTTCGCAGCATGGACTCCATGACTCAGAAGGAAGGTAGGCCCGTGGTTTATCACAGGAGTCATTGCACCCAGACCGACTGCAATGAAATCCTGAGAGGGATAATAAAGCTTATGGTGAATTCTAGGAAAGACTTTTAAACCACCTACAATGGTCAAATAATCATCATGTCTCTACCCTCCTGCAGGGGGTACATGGCGAGTCTTTTTCAACAGTTGTTGAAAGGCTGGAAGCGGTTGGGCTCATGCCTGTAATCCCTGATACTACTGAGGTTTGTAGTTCAAAGCCAGTCTGAGTGGGGGAAATCCATGAGACTATCTCCAAGTAACCACAAAAGGCCTATGCTGCCTATGTGTCTGGTCTGAGTAAACTTTTAAAAGGCAGAACTGCAGTCCCTGCTCCTGGAAATCAGGAGGCTGACAGTTTGAGGCCAGAATGAGCACAGTTTTAGCAAGACCCCATCACCATCAGTTAATGGGGTGTGGCAGCATGCACCTGTCACCCAACACAGGAGGCCAGAGGTAGAACTATGATCTGAGGCCAGCTCTTGGCAAAAATGCAAGACCCAACCTGAAAACAAAAATCACTAAAAGTGACAAAAAGGGCTGCGGGCAGGGGGGCATGGTTCAAGTGGTAGAGTATCTGCCTAGCAAGTTCAAGGTTCTGGGTTCAAACCCTGATACTATAAAAAAAAATACAATGATGAGAACATTCTCATCATTTTGTTTTGCTGCTTAAAATCTTTTTTTTTTGGTGGGTCTTGGGGCTTAAACTCTGGGCCTGGGCACTGTCATTGAGCTCTTTAGCTCAAGGCTGCTGCTCTACCTCTAGGCCTGGGTATTTTCCCTGAGCTCTTCAGCTCAAGACCTACCCCTTGAGTCACAGCCCCACTTCCCCTTTTCTAGTGATTAATTGGAGATAGGAGTCTCATGGTCTTTTGTGCATGGGCTGGCTTTGAATTGTGATCTTCAGATCTTAGCCTACTGAGTAGCTAGAATTACAGGCGTGAGCCACTTCGCCTGGCTGCAAATGCATCTTATTCTTTGCTCTTATTAGGCTTGAAGCCGGTGATGTTATGGTGGGTTTGGTTCCTTTCTTGTGTACTGATACCTGCTCATGCCACAATAAGAGCGACTTCTAGTTTTCTGACTTACCTGATAATTTCTGGCTCCTGGAGTCTGGCCTGGACCTCTTACTTCAGACCTCAACTGATCCATTATTTCTCCAGGCAGTCGATCAAAATGAGAACTTCTTACACGTTTTCTATTTCAAATCACTTTCCTTTCTAGTGCTAGTATAGTTGCTGAATTCATGCTCTTGAGCTTGCGAGGCAGATGCCCCACCACTTGAACGGTGCCTGAATCTTTTTTGCTTTAATTATTTACATAGGGTTTCACATTGTTTTCCCCTGATGCTGGGCCTTAGACTACAATTCTATTTGTTGCTTATGCTGGCCCTCAACCCTGATCCCCTTGATCTTTGCCTCCCAATTGGTTGGGATTACAGATGTGAGCCACCACCTTCAATCTTACTATGCTTTTAACTGGATTCTATTTTTAATGTTACTGCATTACAAACATAAAAGAGGCACTGGGTATTGTATTCATTAATTCATCTTTGGAATTTAGCAGGTAACCTGGTATATAAATATTGCTTAATAAATACTTGCCTGATGAGCTATTTCTAATCATAACATAGTCAGACAAAGATGTAGGTGGAGACATCTTAGAAACAAACCACATGCATTCTTTAAGATTCTGAGTTCATTTTTATTAGCGTCCAGATACCTTGTTAAATTCTAAAATCATGAAAATAGGGAGGAAATTTGGCAAATCCCTTAACCTTCATTTATAGTTCACATGAATTTCCCCAAAAGATGGAGAGCTATGCCAGCCCCATTAAATGAATTTACAAAATTCACACAATCAAAATACATTCCACCTTAATTCCATCACTGCCTCTCCCCCTACTCTGCCTTTCTTTTATTCTCCTACTTGTAATGAACAAAAATGATCCAGTATTTGGCAATGGGAGGTTGTGGAAAATAACTAAAGATACGAGCCATGGACATGGATCCCTCCCAGCTTCCAATCTCATCAATCTCACAAAAATCAGCATAGGAGAGTAGCAAGGGTTTTTGTTGTTTGCTTTTATTTTGGTGGGTCATAGAGCTTGAAATGAGGGCCTAGACGCTGTCCCTGAGTTCTTTTGCACAAGCTAGTGCTTTACTACTTTGAGCCAGAGCATCACTTCTAATATTTGAGTGGTTAATTGGAGAGTCTCATGAGGACTTTTTTTTTGCCTGGGCTGGCTTTGAACCAGGATCCTTAGATCTCAGCCTCCTGAATAGCTAGGATTGCAGGTGTGAGCCACTGGTGTCTGGCAAGAGTTTCTCCCCCCCCCCCCCCCCCCCCCCGCTTTCTCTCGTCTCTTTCAACACTGTTTACTATTTTTAGATGTACTTCATTCAGGGCAGTGAGATCTTTTTTTTTTTTTTTAATAATTCACTTTATTTTTAAAACTCTCCAAGAACATCCTAGGTCATACTCTTCCCCCATCTAGAAGAGGAAAGATGGAATCACATAATCCACAGCAAGCATTTAGCCAAGTGGCTGTCATCTGGCAAAGCACTCGACCACACTGTCAGCACTCAGCCATAATGGGTGAGTCTATTTCAAAGCTTGAGTCTTAAGACCAGTGGCCTATTAGAACTCATGTGGCTGAGATGTTTTCAGTCAATCCAATCTTGACTCCCTTCCCTGTCATTCAAGAGCCTTTTAGCTATTCATATCCCTCTTATCTCTCAGAGTATGAAATTAGGAAATACTAAGAGACTATTTCATGATGAGTGTGTGAAAGAGAGTTGGAGTGAAGTGATAAGATCTGATCAATTAACTCAAGAGCAAAACCTAGGTTTCTACCCCCCCCCCCCACCCGTTCCCGGCTGTGGCTTTGAGTGATTTACATCAATTGTACATTGTTTTTGCTAGTTTAAACTGTGCAAAAACCAGATGTCCTTTAATTATTTCTTTGATTAGCTGTCCATCCAAGGAGGAAGAGGGCTCTTCTTGTTTAAACACAAAGAAACCGGGGCTGGGAGTTTGGCCTAGTGGTAGAGTGCCTGCCTAGCATGCATAAAGACCCGTGTTCGATTCCTCAGTACCACATACATAGAAAAAGCCAGAAATGGTGTGGTGGCTCAGGGTAGAACACTAGCCCTGAGGAAAGGACAAGGACAGTGCTCAGGCCCTGAGCTCAAGCCCAGGACTGGCAAATAAAATAAAATAAAATAAACACAAAGAAACCATCCATCCACCAAGACCTCTCTTCTCTATTAAGTATCTCTTGAATTTCAAAGGAAAACATTTCTCTGTGGGCCATGTCTTCATGCTAGTTCTAAAACTGCAGCTTAATTTTCTGTGCCCCTTTAAGACAAGCACACACTATAGGCAATAAATAATAGCTGTTCATTCATTTTTTTTCTCCCCTTGGGGTTCCAAACAAGACCAGACTCCAACCTGCTCGTGCTTCTTTCCATTTCACACTAACCCCACAGTACACGCTAACCAGCCCCGAGCAAGGATTTCCCTTCCAAACAAGGACAGACAGATCCTATGAGCTGTGGCAGCTGGATTTTGCTCATCAGTCCTCATGTTAAAGATTGACAGTGTTCCATTCTGTCACTTGCTCTGCCAACTGTTCCTCTTCCTGGAGCTTCCCAGCTGTTTCAGAGCAGCCTTGAAGTGGTTTCCTAGATGGAATGACAATGTGGTCCCCCCCCACTCCTCAGTCCCTCTGAAGAATGGGGTTCCCTGTTTATGTCCACCAGGCTTGTCTCCATCGCCTTCTTTTAAACATATGCAAGAGTCACCAGCAGAAACTGGAGCCCGATTAAAAGAAATGGCTGGGTTTTAATGCAAGAGTTAAGAAACAAAACAACAACCATGAAGCTGGGAGCCGGCTTCCCGCTTTCCTGTGCTTTCCTTTCTGGCTTTGCAGTGTTAGGGGTTCATTTGCTGTAAGCGCTCACCAGTTCATCACGATCCTCAGCCCAACCTTCAAAGCAAACCCCACAGCTGCTTTTGCCATTTATCAGTGGGCAATAAAAGAGAAAGGAGGGAAAGTAAGGAAAACATATCACCACCTTTCAGGGCTGGGGATAATGGGCGTGAAAAAAGGGTGTACTGGGGGTGGGGGTGGTGAAGGGGGGCTTATCTAATGAAATCCAGAGACTTCCTGGATGTAAGTTCTGGAACAAAGGATGTGGACTGAGTAAGACTAGTCTGCAGCCAGGTCGCTGAAAGAAAGTATGCTATAAAAAAAGGTTCAGGGCAAACCAGAGGAATGCACAAGGTAACCTTGACTATAGAACACTTTAACACCTACAGCTATCTGTGGGCATTTGTTTTCTGTGCCCAGCCTCTGGGCTCTCAGCCATGAAAGAGAACCTAGGCTATGGAGGTGGGAAGCAAATGTGAGACCTTGTGCCCTCTCTTTCTTCCCTACAGACTGGGACATGACTGATGGAGTAATTTACAGTCTTCATTTCTGCAGGGGGCCTTGAAAGTCATCTGCCATTTGAAGCATGGCCAATGTGTGTGACTCTTGAATTTGTCATACTCTAGATTTGGTCTTAGATTTGAGAATTCAAAGGGAAGGGCTATAACTCAAGAGTCCACCCTGGAGTTCAGTCTATATAGTTATAATCATATAGAAGGTTTGGTCCTTTGTGGTGGAAGAAACAATCAGCCCAAATGCTCATCCTTAGTGATATAATAGATCTATAAAAAGAATGAGAGGCTGATGTCGGTGGCTCCCATCTGTAATCCTAGCTACTCAAGAAGCTGAGATGTGATGATCACAGTTCAAAGCCAGCCCAGTCAGGAAAGCCCATGAGTCTCTTCAATTAACCACCAAAAATCTGGAAGTTGAGCTGTGGCTCAAGTGGTAGAGCCAAGGTAGATCCTAAAGCATAAAAGCTCAGGAATAGTGCCAGCGCCCTGATTTTAAGCCCCAGGATGGGCACAAAAAGGAAGAATAAGAAGAGGAAGAACCAGAGGAAGAAGAAGGAGGAGGGGGAGGAAGAAGAAGAAGGAGAGGACCAAGAAACTAGAGATGGGGATGACATGGAAGGTGACCACTTAGGACACAAAGAAATGGTGACTGATCTCCTATGATCAGATGCAGAGAAAATCTGAGGGCAGGTACCTCTATTTTATTGTATAAAAGGAAGAATGGAACAAGGTAAGGAGTGCCTGGTCCCAGGTATGAAGGCAGTTTCTAGAATCATATTCATATATTGTATTTTGATAAAGATCTGGGTTGTACAAATGGATTCTATATTTTAAAATGCACTAAGTTTTCTCCCTAAAATTTGTGTCTTTGTCAACGCCAAGAGAATATTTATTTACTTACTGTGAATTTTATTCTATGTGTATTTTACACAGAGAGGAAAAATATAAGCAAACACTGAACTCTAGCCAATGATCTATTTGCTGAAATATTTGGGTGAGGATGTATTGATGTCTTTAATTCACTTTGACATGCATAAAAATAATATGAGTTGCGGGTGGGGGGAGGGAAATGGGGACCAAGACATGTGAAAGGGTATCAATGTATGTGAATTAATGCACCTTCTATCTGGCAAATATAATGTAACCCTTCTATTAATTACAATAAAAATATATGAAAAAAATAATATGAGTTGATAGAGAGAATGGTAGTTGGGCAGACATTTGCTGAAGCAGGTAGGGGAAAAGGAATTTAGAAGAACACACAGTGGCATTATTTAATTTTTTTTCTTTACCAGGATTTGAACTAAAGGGCCTTATGTTATTTTGCTTGCTTGCTCATGACTAGTACTTACAACTAGAACCATACCTCCAGCCTGGCTTTTTGCTAGTTCGCTTTGCAGATGGAGTCTTGAGGGCTTTATTGCCTAGACTGCCCTTGGGCTGTGATCCTCTGGATTTTATTTAATTTTATTTTATTGCCAGTCAGTCCTGGACTTGAGCTCAGGGCCTGAGCACTGTCCTTGGACTTTCTCAAGGCTAGAGCTCTACCCTTGAGCCTCAGCACCACTTCTGGCTTTTTTTTATGTATGTGGTACGCAGGAATTGAACCGGGGCCTTTGTGCATGGTAGGTAAGCACTCTACCAGAAGTAGGCCAAACTCCCAGTCCAATCCACTGGATTTTAATCTCCTGAATAGCCACAGACAACTATCTAAGACTTTGTTTTATTTTGACCCTTTCATGACGTGTTGGAGGCAAAAAGATAAAACTTAAATGTCCAGATATAGATTTAATTTCCAGTTTCATTAAGCAAAATATATAAATAAATAAAGCAACATTATTCACAGTATCAGTTGAAGAAAAGGAAGAAACAGAGCCAAGAGCATGGTCTAGTGGTAGAGTATTTGCTTAGCATGCGTGAAGCTCTGGGTTCAATTCCTTGGTGCCCCATACACAGAAAAAGCCAGGAGAAGTGCTATGGTTCATGTGGTAGAGTGCTAGCATTGAGAAAGCCTAAGAATAGTGCCTAGGCCCTGAGTTCAAACCCTAAGCCTGGAAAAAAAAGAAGAAAAACACAGGGAATATCTAACTATGTGAATCCCATCTTACCCACATGGACCCTGCTCAGGCCTCTCCCCACCATGCTTTCCTCAATGGAAATGTGGGAGCTTGGAGTTCAGATGCAGAATTAGGATTTGTGAAGATGCTGGGTCTTGGGACTTTTTAACCAGGGACTCTTCAGAACAGCAGGGTCTGTAGGCTCTCTGTAGACAGAGGCTCTATGTCTGCAAATTCACACTCAAAAATGTGTCTGTGTGGGCCATGTACAGACCTTTTTTTGGTTATCATTATTTCCTAAGCAATACATTATAACTATGATTTATAGACTGTTTATAGTAGGTATTAGAACTTATCTAGAGATGATTTAAGGTATACAGGAGGGTTATCTAGACCATATATAAATACTCTCCTTCCTTCCTTCCTTCCTTCCTTCCTTCCTTCCTTCCTTCCTTCCTTCCTTCCTTTCTTCCTTCCTTCTTTCCGTCCTTCCTTCCTTCCTCCCTCCCTCCTTCCCTCCCTCCCTCCCTCCCTCTCTGCCTCCCCTTCCCTCCTTCCTTCTTCCCTCTCTCCTTCCTTCCTTCCTTCTCTCTCCTCTTTTCTCCTCTCTTCTTCCTTTTCCCTCTCTGCTCCCCTCCCCACACTTCCCTTCTCCTCTCCTTCCTTTTCAGTCCAGGGGTTGAACTTAGGACCTCATACTTGCTAGGCAGGCATTTTAACCACTTGAATCATGCCCCCCCACCCTAGCTCTTTTTCAGATAGGGTTTCAGGTTTTTGCCCAGGCTGGTCTACACCACAATCTTCCTGCTTATTGTCTCCCATAGAATCTGAGATGATAATCCCAAGATGTACCTCTACATGAGGCTTGAATATCCTTCAAGTTTTGTACCCATGTGTTGGAAACCAATGCTCTATGTAGATGCTGGAGAACAAATGTATTTCTCATCACAAGTTTTTCTCAAGAACACAGCTAGTATTTCTTTGACCTTTAACTTGATAAATATAATCACAGAATGTATGCTCATTTAAAAACTATACTGGGGGGCCAGGAGTTTGGCCTAGTGGTAGAGTGCTTGTCTCGCATGCACAAAGACCTTGGTACCACATACATAGAAAAAAGCCAGAAGTGGTACTGTGGCTCAAGTGGTAGAGCCCTAGCCTTGAGAAAGCCCAAGGGCAGTGCTCAGGCCCTGAGTTCAAGCCCTAGGACTGGCAAAAAAATGCTATATTGGCAGCCCAGCACCAGTGACTGACCTCTAGAATCCTAGCTACTCAGGAAGCTAAAATCTGAGAATCAAGGTTTAGATCAAGTGCCAGCTATCAGTAAAAACGCTAGAGGAGAGCATGAACCCCTAGTTCAAGCCCCAGTACTGGTGTATGTGTGCGCATGTGTGTGTGTATGTGTGTGTACTCATGCACACTTCTATTGCCTGTCATTTTTCATCAAAATGTCTAATTCATACTTGCAGTAGATGGTTGCCCTACTTTTTTGTATGCTCTTAAAAAATGTGCCAACACTAACATCCTTGAAATGATCAAGTACAACACAGATGCCAATGGGTCACAAAAGACTAATTACTTCGGAAAGACTTGATGCTTTAAAACTAAAACTAGTACTTGGAACAATGAATTCTCTCCACTTGGACTC
Source organism: Megascapheus bottae (assembly GCF_031878675.1). Taxonomy (NCBI): domain Eukaryota; kingdom Metazoa; phylum Chordata; class Mammalia; order Rodentia; family Geomyidae; genus Megascapheus; species Megascapheus bottae. Next base: position 33,816,176 of record NC_143510.1, read on the forward strand.
TCTCATTTTTCACTTGTTACTTTTGAAAAATTCATGGATTCCCCCTCCCTCCCGAGATTGGATGGGAAGAAATCTCTGTGAAGGTGCAATTTCCTAGTCTGCATGTCTATGAAGGTTTCATTTCAGAAACAGGAGGCCGTGGGAGGGTGGGTCTCTGTGGGTGACTCAGATCAAAACCCTTTTGGCTCTTGGAAGCCCCAGCACCAAGATATTTCCACGCTGGGATTACTTGTCCAGATGGCTAGAGTGCGATTGTCTTGGCATGCTCAGAAGAACACAGGAATTTTTAGGAGAAACTAGAGAACGTAGTAGGGAGTAGAATGGATGGGGGGGGGGCAAACTGGGGCAGAGAAGTCAGAATTTCACCAAAGGACATTGGCTGAGGGAGCTGGAATCTGTCTTACTTACATTTAGCCCTTGTCTGCCCCCCCTCCTTTTTTTTTACTTGGGAACACATGGCCATTTCCTTTGTTCACTGCGAACTACCTGACTATCCTAGAGAGTGGAGGACTGAAGAGCCAGAGGGAAAATTCATGTAGTGGATTGAGATGGTGACAGGAGCACAGCCCAGAATGCTCCAGGAGAATGCCTGTGGACCTGCTTGGGACCCTGAGAGAGAGGTGCATGAGATTTGCTCTGGAAGATGTCATTGCAAAGCTGTGTGAGCCCAGAAAATGTAATGTGGGCAGGCTCTGTCTCTGTCTGTCTGTCTGTCTGTCTGTCTGTCTGTCTGTCTCTCTCTCTCTTTCACACACACACACACACACACACACACACACACACACACACACACACACACACACACAGTTACAAGAGGCCCCTAAGACTCCTGGTAGATACACATTGTGTTGCAATTATGCAAACATGACTCTCTGGAAAAAATGCTTTCAAGAGCTTCAAAGGTCTAGAGTGAATGTCCAGGTCACAAAAGCCTTTTGAAAGACGAGGAAAGTCTGGGTACTGGTGGCTCACACCTGTAATCCTAGCTACCTGGAAGGCTGAGATCTAAGGATTGTGGTTTAAAGATAGCCGGGGCAGGAAAATCCAGGAGATTCTTATCTCCAATAAACCACCAAACAAGCGGAAGTGAGCTGTGGCTCAAAGTGACAGAATGCTAACCTTCAGCAAAAATCCTCAAGGACAGAGTGTAGGCCCTGAGTTCAAGCCCCATGGCCAACAAGAAAAAAAAAAGAAGAAAAGAAAAGTAAAGGAAGGGGAGTAGAAGTCAGATGATCATGTTTCCACCGACCCACCTACTAGCAAAACCCATCTTTGTGGTACATGCAGGAGACCATGAGAGAAGGGACTATAGGCCAAATGTAGACTCCAAGAGTGGTGGACAGTCCGCACAAACTCAAGGACCTCAGTCCCGCAGCTGCCAAGGTGTGGGGAAATAAATCCCACTGGAGACAAAAGAATTCAAAGCCCTAAATGAGCCCTGAGTTCTGGCTGGCACCATTTCAACCCAGTGTGGCCTTCAGTGGAGAATTTAGCTGGACCTCATGCACCAACATCATACCTAGAGACACTGAGATCATGAATCTGTTTGGCTTCAGGCTGCCACAGATGTGGAACTCATTTCACAACCACCGAGCAGCCATGCGTACGACCACAATGCTTCCACCGATAGCCAGAAAGGCAGTTTACTTCTCTGATTCCATCACTTCATACTGTTTGACATTATATAAGTCACTTCAGAATCGGGGTTCAAAGCCAGTCCAGGTAAAAGTTAACAAGATCCGAGCTCAAAAAAAAAAACAAGCTGAGCATGGTAGTTCATGCCTGTAATTCCAATGTTTTGAAGGTGGAGGCTGGAGGATCCAATTATGAGGCTAGCTGGGCAAAAGCTTGAAACTCTATCTGAAAGACAAATTAAAAGCTAAAAGACTGAGGTTGTGGCTCAAGGGAAGATCACTTGCTAAAGGCACTAAGAGCCTGACTTCAATCTCATCCCATCCACAAACCAGAGGAAAACAAAACAGACCAAACAATGACAAAAAGTTGTTTTCCTGCTCTTGGTCTCTTTCCTTGTGTATGAAATGAGATTAGAATAATACTGAGGAACAAGTGAAATACGTATCACTTAGATACATAAGCTTAGAGATGCTTACTAACTGAATCAGCGCTTAGAAAGCAGAGTTATCAGTAGACATGATTTGTGAAAGGGAGTCTGTGTGCTGTGCCTGTGCAAAGGGGCTTTATTGGTATCAATCTGGTATCTGACTGGTGTCAGTCTTTGGGATTGGAGGTATTGCACCCATTTTATGAGCACAGGACTGAAGTGCTGAGGGATTTAGCATCTTTCCTAAAGTTTTGCAGTATGTAAGGAGAGGGGACAGAATGGAAGAACAAGGCTCATGGTTCTAAAGTGACTTTATCTTTTGACCTGCTTAGCACCTGAAGTGCTATTCCTGGTGAACCAGTTGTAGCTTTTCTGGTTGTTGTCTTGAGAAGCACTTAATCTTGTTTGGGGATGTTCTGCTTACTTCATCCCTCAGCTTAAATATGGCTTTTTGGGAGGTCTCCCATCATAGGGCTTAAACTGAGAATTTGCATCCTGGGCCCTGTCCCTGATAGTTTCCACCCCAAGCTAGTGCTCTACCACTTGAACCATAGCTACATTTGTGGCTTTTTGCTGCTTAGTTGGAGATAAGTCTTACAGCCTGCTTGGGTTGATTTCAAACCTTAATCCTCAGCTCTCAGCCTTCTGAGTAGCTTGGATTACAGGTGTAAGCCACTGGCACCCAGCTCAAATATGCCTTCTCGAGGCCACAAACCTGATCAAGTTCACCTCCACACGTTTTGCTGAAGTCCCTCTGCTTTGTAGCAGTTTTCATATTTTATCACTATTCATTAACAGGTGTTATTTGTCATTGTCTGGGGACAAATTTGGCTGTCACAACAAGAAGCAGGTGCTACCTCTACTGAGAAGAGGATCAGATGCTGCCAAACAGCCTGCAATGCCTTCCAGAAAGCCTAGTGTCATCTAGCCCCAAATGTTGGGCTGATGGTAGCAGTACCACCCCCTAACCCACAGCCTTCCAGCAGGCCCCACTGTGATACTTCCAATAGAAACATAGTGCATGAGGGACAGGAAGAGTACGGTGAGTTAGAGGGCCGTCTTGCAGTGAGCTCCCACCTTACTTAGTTAGCTTCTGAAAACAATCAGTAACTGTTGAAACCTATTCACATCCTTGGAGAAAACAAAACAAAAACAAAACAAAACACATATATTTGGGTCAAATGGGTTCTTGATAAAGGAGTTAAAGGTCTTTATTTTTCATCCCCACTGTTCCTGGGCTTCTGAAATATTCTCCCTTATTTTTTTTAAAAAAAACTGTTTTTTTTTCTTTTCTTTCAGAAAGAATCTGGATTTAATGCAGAAACCGGCAGGAAATATATAGATGAGCCAAAAAAGAATATGAGAACCCAGAATCCTAGGTTCTCAATATAAAAGCTAATAGTTTAGAGCATATTCTTTCAGTCTACTATGTTAAGAAATAGAATCACATTCTGTATAAAAATGCAAACTTTTTTGGGGGGGAGGGGTGGATTGTGGGGCTTGAACTCTGGGCCTGGGCACTGTCCCTGAGCTTTTTCACTCAAGGCTACAGCCCTACCACTTGAGACACAGTGCCACTTCCCATTTCCTAGTGATTAATTGGAGATAAGCGTCTCATGGACTTTAATGCCTGTGCTGGCTTTGAACCATGATCCTCAGATCTCAGCCTCCTGAGTAGCCAGGATTACAGGCGTGAGCCACCAAGCCTGGTCTAAAACTACAAACTTTTAAACATTTTCTGTGAGCTAAGGGTATTCTCTGAACATTTATTTATTTGTTGACTCTTGTTTTGTCTAGTGTACTAGTTTTTATTTTTTTCTTTCTGGTACTCAAATGGGAAGGAGAGTCATTCTTTGCCATCAGGTAACTTTATGTAGCATCAGCTTTTAGGGCTGTATGTTAGTAATGGCAAATGGAGAGTCTACGATTTGTTTAGACCATACATTATTACTGGATTCCTCCTTCTCTTGTTTGCCATGATAAATGTTATCAAGTTGAACCTCTTTGTGGCATAGCCTGTATATACAGCCCTAAGGACTTCTTCAGTCTCAATTTGGCCCTTAATGCTTTGGAAATCACTAACGGTATTTAATTGACTGTAACCAAGATCACATGGCCAGCAGCAAATCTACAAAGGTTGCAAGTGGAAAAAAAAAGTGGGTTTGCTCCTTCCTGGTAAAACTGAAGGGAGGGTCCTGGTTGTCAGAAACAGAGTCAGGACAGCCAATTCTTGCTGGAGACATGGTTTACATGTCATCTAAACGTGCTGGGACAGGCCAGACTTTGGCAGGGAGCAACTTCATAATCTCTTCCGCCAGAGGCTTTCCAAAATTCTCCACTTTTTGCAAATTCTCAGTAAAAATTCTTGACATTCACAGAGAACCGAAGGAAAAAAAAGGCATGCTTACAGACAAATTAAAATAGCAAATGCTAACTGACCGGGAGTCATCATTTCTGTGCATGAAAGGTGGTGAGTCCAGTCAAAGCCCTAAGTAAACAGCTTAGGGAGACAAAAGATGAGGGTTTTCTTCTTCTTCTTCTTCTTCTGAGCACTGGAAATTCAGGAAGAACTTGTGTTTGATTTTGCAATCTCTGTAAGCAGTTGGGTGTCACAATAGAGCGATCTCAGTCTTGGAATCGTTTCAGAGCCAATAGTCAAGTTCTTTGCCTGAAAGCCAAAGATGGCACCAGTCCAAATCAGGTTATATTCAGGGGGGCTGGGGAGGAGGTAGAGTTGGAATAAAGATCTTGGGAACATAAGTCGGTATAGTTATGAAAGTTAGTACTACAGTCATTCTCAGACTTCAGATAGTTGCTTTCATCTAGGTCTATAGTTTGAACTTGAAGCATTCTTCAGGTAAGGGAAGGACCGCAGTCCGTAAGGAACAAACCTGGTTAATGTGGCAGGTAGCTACTGACGGCATATTCTCAGAACATTAGGAGGCACAGAAAGAAGCCACCAAGTCCCAAGCCACTTACATGTGCCCTACCCAACCCCCCCATCCCCAGCCATAAAGCACAGGAAAAAAAAGTCCCAGGACAGGGAGGAATGTTTTGTTCATAGACTATAAAGCTAAGCAAGCAGTGCAGGTTGGAAAGGGATTGTATTGTTAACATGATGGAAAAGAATAGGCAATAAATCCACTTAGCATTGACCAGGGCAGCCTGGTGAGGAATCAAAAAAGCCTTGCTCCCAGTTCTGAGGAAGAATAATGGATCTCTGGGCCCTGTAGAGTTGTCTTTCTAAATATGTTGCCTATTGATTATAGTGAAAATGAATGAGCATTTGCTGAGTGAGCTAGAGAAGGGAGGCCTATGAAGAAATCTTCAGGGTCAAACCACTGCTGTGGATGGGTAACTTACCCAGGGGTGGGAGGCTGGCAGGGGTGTATCATCTAAGACTTTCTGAAGTTAAGAACCCCTTCGCTCTATTAGTAATTGGTAATATTTTGGGAATGGTTGTTTCAGCAACTAAACTCAAGTCACCTTCACTGCTCTAAACACACCCACTCTGTGTCATGTTCTTATTTCATTATCGTGTGCTGAAATGACCTTATTTTCATTTTCATTGGTTTATACTTAAATCAGAATGTAAACGGAAGAAGTTTCCGAAGCTCGCCTATCCTGTTCATTGCAGTCTTTTCTATGCTAGATACAGTAGTAGATGGCACAGAGTAGGTTTGTGGTATCTGCTGATGCGGTTATCACACTTTCTAGGAAGTCAGAGCATCTTGAGAATCAAGCCAGCTGAGTGCCCTGGAATTATCTTCTTCCCTCCCTCTGCCTTCCATCTTTCCTTTTAAAAAAATGAATGTCTGGAGCATTTTAGGCAGAAGGCTCCCCTAGCATGGGCAAGGTCCTGTGCTAGAAAAAAAATAAGATAAATTCCAAACAGTAAAATCCCACTTCAGAGAGGCAAAAAGTGAGGGAGGAGGTAGCACTGTTCAAAAAGAAATGTACTCTGGCTGGGAATGTGGCTGAGTGGTAGAGTGCTTGCCTAGCATGCATGAAGCCCTGGATTTGATTCCTCAGTACTGCATAAACAGAAAAAAAAATGAAAGTGGCTTTGTGGCTCAAGTGGTAAGATGCTAGCCTTGAGCTAGCCTGAGCCTTGAGCCTCAGAGACAGTGCCCAGGCCCTGAGTTCAAACCCCAGGACCAGCAAAAAGAAAAAAGAAATGTATTTAGTACCTCACTTATGTAACCTCTCTGGACATCAGCTTTATAATAAAAAAGTCGAACTTCTTAGTGTGTATTTCTGCATGTCCGTGTGCATGTATGCATGCATGTATGCTGGTTCTGAAGCCTAAATTCAGGGGTTGTTGCTGTACCTTAGCTTTGTCACTCAGTGTAGTTTTCTATCACTTGAGTTAGAGCTTTTCCCTGGTTAATTGGAGATCAGTTTCAGACTTTTCTGTCTGGGCTGGCTTTGATCCGTGATCCTCAGATCTCAGTCTCCTAAGTAACTAGGATTGCAGGTGTGGGCCAATGAAATGGCACCCTGCTCGCCACCTCTTTTTCAATGATAAAGTTCTCCTCTCAGTGACTAAGCACAGATGTTTCTGGGTCAGTTGGACATGGCAGTTCTAGGCCTGACACCTCTTAGCTGTACAACATTTTGGCAAGCTGATGAAATGCTCTCTGACTCAGATTCCTCAAGGAGAGTAATGGGAAGAGGTTAAAGAAAGAGTTCCAGGGCCAGGAGTTTGGCCTAGTGGTAGAGTGCTTGCCTGGCATGCACGAAGACCCAGGTTCGATTCCTCGGTACCACATGCATAGAAAAAAAGCTAGAAGTGGTGCTGAGGCTCAAGTGGTAGAGCTCTAGCCTTGAGAAAGCCCAAGGACAGGGCTCAGACCCTGAGCTCAAGCCCAGGATTGGCAAAAAAAAAAAAAAAGAAAAAAAGAAAGAGTTCCACATAGGGCCCAGGAAATAACTAGTACCCAATAAATAGGCACAGGTGCTCCAGTAATATGGAAGTTACTTGAATTCCCCTTGCTCTGATTACCTTGCCAATATTTGATCACTCAATCCTGTTATATAATGGATTAGAACCTTGGTTTTATTAACTGAAAATGGGGGTAGTGCTATCTAGTGGCTACATAGTCTATTTACAGAAATATGCTAGTGTGTCTTGCTCAAGGGAAAACACACACACACACACACACACACACACACACACACACACACACTCCACACATATCTCTTAGGATGGGTGTAGTATTTCATACCTGCCATCCTAGTTCTGGTTGGTCCTATTCCCCAAATAACTAAATGCATAGCGAGAGTGACAGGTATGAATCACCACACCAACTTTATTTATTGGGAAAGAGTCTCATTAACTTCTTACCTTCTTGGCCTCAAATCCCAATCATCCCAATCTCCACTTTCCCAGACAAATCAAATAATTGTGTGTGTGTGTGTGTGTGTGTGTGTGTATGTGTGTGTTACTGGGATTTTGAACTCAGGGCCTCTCACAAATATTCCTGGCCCATCAGTGAGCGGATGATCTTACGTCTGCAGAAAAGGAAAGGGACCTTTCAGAGAGCCAAAGGGTTTGGAGAGGTTTGGGAACAGTTGACATTCCTGGCACTCAAAACATCTCCCTAAGCCGATAGTCCTGTTTGCCTCTTGACTCCCTGCCAGGAAGTGGCAGCTGAGACTGCTCAATCCACCCATCAATCCAGAGAATACAACGGAAAGACCCTTGAGACAGCAGTAGTTAGCATTTTTCAAAGCATACAGCACACACTCTGTATTGCCAGGAATCTTTAAAGGTGGGCAAATGAGTGTGGAGACCCTTGAGTTGGAGAGAACAGAACAGAACAGGTGGCTCTCTGCCGAGAAGTGCCTCCCTAGTTTGGCTAGCTGGACTGGGAATACAGCTGTGGGCATCCTGAGAACCAGCTCTTCTTTCTAATGACTTGAGAACCTGGAAGACTTGAACAGGAAGCATTTGCCAACTAGCCTGCCTCTACACTCTCTTGCTAACAAGTAACCATGGGAGAATTTAATTGGCATGGCTCCTCCAGAGGGGATACTTATTTCCAACAGTGGTATACAGAAGGCACTCAGGAGACCCTGGGTTTGCACAGGATGTGTGTGGAAATGTGGGTCTCGAGTGTGCAGTGCCCGCCCTGCCCGTGGACTGACTGAGGGCAGTGGGCAGGGGTGCCCAGAACTACTCCATCTTTCCCTGCTCCTCAAAGTGATACAGTGATTTTACAGCATTTGGGCTGTTAGGTTCTGGGGAATCAAGGTAGCCTTGCACATTGTATTAGTCTTAAAAAGGAAAACAATTTAAATAATAACCAGAGTGGTAATGTCAGTTTCTAAATTCTTTGTTGTAGTGTACACATAGGGTCATTTATATTCAGTGAATCTGCCCCACCGTTTCTTAACTTCAACATCCACTAACAAGAGGTTTTGTTTTTTCTTTTCTTTTCTTTTTTTCTTTTTTCTTTCTTTCTTTCTTTTTTTTTTTTTTGCCAGTCCTGGGCTTGGGCTGAGGGCCTGAGCACTGTCTTTGGATTTTCTCAAGGCTAGGGCTCTACCACTTGAGCCACAGCACCACTTCTGGCTTTTTGCTATGTATGTGGTACCGAGGAATCGAACCCAGGTCTTCGTGCATGCTAGGCAAGCACTCTACCACTAGGCCAAACTCCCGGCCCCAAGAGTTTTCATTTTTTGAAGGGTAATCTGTGGTTTGAACTTGGGCCTTGTGCTTGCCAGGCAGATACTCTACCACCTAAGCCATTTTCCCAGCTCTTTTTTCTTTAACAGTTATTTTTCAAATAAGGTCTTGCATTTTTGTCCTAACTGGCTTAGACCACAATCCTTATATTTCTGCCTCTTGTGTAGTGGGGATGACAGGCATATTCTACCATATTGACTTACTGAGCTGATAGGGCTCTACGCCATTGTGCATAAGATGGCCTCAAACTGTCATTCTCTCAATCTCTGCCTCCTAAGTAGCAGGGATCATAAGGATAAGGGACCATACCTTGCAGAGCATATACCGGGATGGATTGGGGACAAAGTAGGTTATAGACCAGAACTACTACCCTACATTAAAGGGTAATAGAGCATTGTAGTCAAAACACAAGCTTTGAACGAACTTGTCTTTGTCAAGTTTGGCTCTACTACTTTAGCTGTATAACCTTAGGCCTGTATGCCTCAATTTCTTCTGAGAAATGGAGAACATCATACCATCTACCTACAGAATGGCTGTGACAAGTGAGTGTATGTGTGTGCATGTCTGTGTGTCTGTGCATACATACATATGGAATATATGTAAATATCTATCAAGTCTTTAGTAAAATCAGACACCTAACAAGTTCTCAATATATATGCATTCTAATTGCTACCATCATAATGATCAATTTTTTTCCTTCTAGACCATAAGCTCTTTGAATATGAAGACTCAGCCTTGTTGTTTTAAAGACTGAATTCAATGAAAGAAATATGAAGGAGGAGGCTTGATAGCAGAACCAGTGCCAAAAGATGAGCAAGATAAGGAATCTGTCCCACCTGGCCAGTTTGGCCAGCAGGGTGGGGGCTGGAGTGCTCCTCTGGGGCTTACCACGATTGATCTGAGCTTCTGACTTAGGAAAGCATGCAGACAGAACTACAGGGGATGTGTAAGGGCAACTAAATGGGAAACATCATAGTGGTTGTGCATTTACACAGGGATATGCTTGTAGCTTCCTGGCGCTAGAGGCAGCAGGTGGGCTCTGTGCTGAGGAGGAAGCAAGAAGCAAGTAAGAAGCAAGAACACAGGTTGTCTGCTCATGTCTCAAGTAACACACTAAGGCATATTGTGCAAGGCCTCTGAAATCCGTGTATGGACATGGGGTGGATGCTTCAGAGGGCTGGAATGCAACAAGAGGACAGGGATGTCTTTAAGCAGTAGGATGTGTGAGTACTTTAGAATAGCATTGATGGACTTTTGGCAATGATGGAGATGTCTTAGACTGTCTAATTGCAGTAACTCTGGCCAAATATGGCCAGTAGTTGAACATGTGCTCTGTGGCTAAGAAACATAATTTATTTGGGGGTGAGAGTAGGGTAGCCTTGGGGCTTGAACTCAGGGTATGGGTACTGTTCCTGAACTTTTTATGCTCAAGGACAGCAGTCTACTACTTGAGCTATATCTCCACTTCTGGAAAGTTCATGAAACTCTTATCTTTAAGTAACCATCAAGAAAGTTGGAAGTGGAGCTGTTACTGAAGTGGTAGAGTGCTTAAAAAAAAAGACACAAAGGCTGAGGGATAGTGCCAGGTTCCTGCACTAGCAATAGCATATATATATATATATATATATATATATATCAAAAAGGAAAAAGAGAAAGAAAGAAAACTAGTTGGGTGCCAGTGGCTTGTGTCTGTAATCCTAGCTACTCAGATGAGTGAGATCTGACGGTTAAGGTTCAAAGCCAGCTTAAGCAGAAAAGGCCATGAGATTCTTATCTCCATTTAGTCACCAAAAAGCCATATGAAGAGCTGTGTCTCAAGTGATACACAACAGTTGTGGATATTTTGAAATAACTTATTCCCTCATCACCTTTTCAAAATTATGGTAGCTATTGGGCCAGCTTGCTGCATTGTGCTATCTAACATACTACTAAAGAATATGTTATTATGTCATAACTTTATATTTAGTTTGTGTTGTAACACATTTTCCTTTTATGATCCCATGTGTATTATTTTCAGCCTTATTGTGAGCAAGCATCATTGACTGATCTAGCGTCTTAGCAAAAGGTGGAAAAAATCCCATACTAAATGCCCAAAATTCATGACAAAGGCTTTCTTTAGTACCTGCTTCCAAACAGTGAGGAAGAACATTTCCAGATCCGTCCCCCTGATACAGAAGCCCAGGACAGGGTTAAAGACTGCGGCAGAGAAGACAGTTACACCCCAGGTGTGCAGCCTAACAAGGTGCTAATTGGAAACCAGGTGAGCCCAGGCAGGTCTCACTGAGTGTTTTTAAAAAGATTGTGGATTGGTCATTGGCAGTGCTTCTACTTTCTCCCTCGGCGGGGATGGGGTGGGGGGGGGAGAAGGACCTTTCTGCATGGTTGCTTTGCAGACTGCATCTGTGGGGATCAGGGAGGATCCTGAATTTTAGTTCTGTAGATCTCTCTTATTTGTTCTCAGTGAGCATTTCCGTTGTGCTGTACAGGTAGCCAAATGCATTATGTCATTCAGCCCTCACAACAACCCCATGGGAAAGGTGCTCTAATTGTCTATTTTTGCAAATGAGGTAACTGAGGGAGGCTCAATAGAGCAGAAGTAACTTTTTTTCTCCTGGTACTGGGGTTATGAACTCAGGCGGGGCCTTGTGTTTATTAGGCAAGTATTCTATTACCTGAGCCATCGCTCTAATTTTGTTCTTTCACTATTTTTCAGATAGGGTCTTGTGCTCTTAGCCTGGGTGGGACAGCTCTGGATTGTGATCCTCCTACCTATAGGTCTGATGTAAACCTCCATGTGTGGTTTGTTTGTTAAGATGGGGGACCTTGTGAGCTTTTACTTTTTTATATATTATTTTGGCTTGAATGGTCTCAAGCTGTTATCTTCTCATCTGTGCTTCTCAAGTAGCTGGAATTACAGTCATGTGCCATGGTGCCCCATATAGAACAAGTACATTGTCAAGAGTGCAGCAAGTGGCAGGCTGGAAACTGAAGTTTATCCAACTTTTCCACATATCTCTTCCTTATGATCTTTTGGTCTGTGTTGTTTATACTGTCATTTGCTGTCAATTTCAGTGAAAAAAACTATTCTAATTTTAGGGTTGAAACACACCTTAAACACATCAGCTGTCGGCAGTGAGCACAAATATGAGTGAGGGCCAAAAGCAGACAGAATGTAATCATACAAGCATGGTGGAGAGGGTTTGGACAGCCCCTGAAGCTTGTTGCTAGACAGATGGATCACAGTGTGTGTGTGTGTGTGTGTGTGTGTGTGTGTGTGTGTGTGTGTGTGTTCTGAGGCAAGGAAAAGTGATCTTCTATTGAATAAAGGTAACATAACTCCTATACATATATTCTTGAATGTTTGGTCAGTTAGGAAAATAAAAGTCATTGCTTTCCCTTATAACTGGCTGGTCAGGCTCAAGTCTTCCACTCTTGGAACTCTCAGTACTTTGTGGTTGGTTTTCATCCTGGATGCTGATGGCTGGGTGGGTTTACCATCAGCGTTAGTCTGTGCTGGGTCTGGTGTCAGTGTCCATCCAAGTTACTTTCCACCGCCCAGAAATACTGATGATCAGTTGCAAGGACTCCACAAGGCACCCACCGATGTCACCATGTGTTTATATCCCAAAGGAAGGTTTAATGTTGCAAAACGCTAAAATGTAGAGTAAGTGGAGCAAGGAACAAGCCATCCCTTGTTTTAAATCAACTTGTCATAATCCAAAGGCAAGCTCCAACTTTAATAACAAACACCCAGTGTTATGACATTTTACCTTTTCCAACTATTTATGTAGGCCCAAATATTGTGTTTAAGTTTCAAACTATATAGTTAACATAAAACAGTGCACTCACTTCAATGTAGTAAAAATAAAGCTAGTTACTCCAATTCTCTTCTCTCTTCTAGGTCTCGTTCTTTAAATAGATCATTCACTCACCCATCCTCTGTTGAATGCTCAGCGTTAGACATTGGGCTTGGCACAACATATCCCCAAACAAACCAGATTCAATTCTGGAGCTCTCGGGACACTAGAGGAACAACGAGACCATGACGCAGCTGCTCTTCTAATGGCCTGTGTTTTTCCATCTCTAACAGCAAAGAGTAATCAGAAATGATCAACCCTATCCTCTGGCCTCACCAAGCACTGTGAGGTGTCAGACTGCACCAGGGAAAAGCCTAGAACACACGTGGAGCTCAGTTTTCTATCAGTTTTATGAACCAAGGCTGTAAAATGCAGAAGGAAAAGTGGTGGGGAGCATGGCCATTTCACAGACACCCAAAGAGAGATAAAGTGTGTGATGCTCCCGGCCTGGCTTCCTGACTCGCCATCCCACACTCAGACAGCAATTGGATTTTAACAAGGAGTGGGGTTTGTGGTTTGGGAAATACAGCATTTTTACTGCCTTGGGTCATATTTGAAATATTTGCAGCCGTTTAAAATAGCGTAATGTTATTTTTTCCCTTGTCTTCAAAACAAACCCAGCAAGCTTTTATAAGTCATAATAACAAGCATAAAATTGGGACATTGGAAAACTCATGGGTAGGGCCTTGGAAAATCTACTCTCCCTCAGGATAAGTGTTCACATGTGGGTGCAGAAGGCTATGAGCTTCTTGGGGGTCCATGTGACATTGAATGACTTTGGACCCTAAAGGAAAGGGGACAGACTTCAGAGACAATGGAACTTCCTCCCCCGGCTCCCCCCACCCCCCCGGCTTACACACATACACACACTGTCATCAGTACACGAAGAATCCCAAGGAAGCTTGGGGACTTTCCTTCAGTCATTGCACCTTGCTTTTTAGTCTGGAAATGACTTTGAAAGAACAAATAACGTAGAGACTCATATTTATTTAAGTAACCAATTTCCCCACACACATTGCTTTGGAATTCTATCCTGAAAGTCAACCTGTCTGTCAGTCCCTGCCCAGGGCTTCAGGCAGGGACATACACTGTGTCTAAGATGTGAACAGACTGCAGCTTTTCCACTGGAAAAATTATGAGAAAAATGAAGGGCAATCAGTTCTGCCCAGAAAGAAATATGTATTAATATATAGATATATTCATATGTCATAGTATTGTGATACAGTAAACATAATTAATCTATCTTGGGCATTTACTAGTCCATACCCCATTTAATAAAAGTCATATCAATGGGTATTGTTATTAGTTCAATAGAGGTTTTGAAAGAAATGACTTGTATCCAGAATTACTGGATATTTATGTATTTATTTTGTCAGTTGTGGGGCTTGAATTCAGAGCCTGGGCATTGTCAAGGTTGAGCCACAGCACTACTTCCAGTTTTCTGGTGGTTAACTGGAGAAAAGAATCTCAGACTTTCCTGTGAGCTGTCTTTGAACCTGGATCCTCACTCAGATCTCAGCCGCCTGAGTAGCTAAGATTATAGGCATGAGCCGCAGATGCCTAATTTTAATAGATATTTTATTTTATTATTATTTTTGTTTGTTTGTTTTTTGCCAGTCCTGGGCTTGAGCTCAGGGCCTGAGCACTGTCCTTGGCCTTTCTCAAGGCTAGAGATCTACCACTTGAGCCTCAGCACCACTTCCAGCTTTTTTTTTGTATGTATGTGGTACCAAGGAATCGAACCCGGGTCTTCGCTCATGCTAGGCAAGCACTTTAACCACTAGGCCAAACTCCCAGCCCTTAATGGATATTTTAATCTGGACTTGAAGTTCCATAACCAGAGCATCAGAAAATTTGAAAGCCTTGATGGTAAAGGACAGTCTTGGATGGATTTACTTTGATTTTTAGTGGTGTGGTTTCCCTTCCCTTCCCTCCCCTCCCTTCCCTTCTCCCCCCCCCCCCCCCCATGCCTCTCAAATCATTTGGTAAATAGAAAACACTTCTGGAGCAAATCTAAACAGGTTTGCTCCATCTCTACCTCTATTGTTTCCCATACTCCAAAGAGCAAAAGAATAAAGGCAGAGAAAGAAAACAGCCCTTTACTAGGTTCTGCCTTTTGAGACTATCTTTACCAATTTGGAATTCCAGGGCTGTGAATGAAGACAGGCACAAGGAAGAATTGCTTTTAATGTTGGGTAGGAAGGGAGAGCACTCAGCAGGCTGGGAGCTGCTGGAGCCCAGCCTGCTACAACAGGCTCCCGTTTAGAAAGACAACTCAGGGAAAGAACACAAGCCTTGGGGATGAAAGACTTGAGAAAAAAGGCATCTCTCAATGAATGGCACTCAAAAATGGGCTGGAAACAGAGGGAAAGGACCCCTCTCTATGAAAAGCTGAGAAAGTGCTTTTTTTGGTTGCTGTCGTTAAGCCCCTCCCTGTGAAGCTCAGGGCCCCCCATCCTCCCTGACCCTCCCCCCATCTCCCTGGGCCCAGAGAAAGGGGTTCTTGTAATCCGTTCCCCTGCTGTGCTTCAGACTCTTTTATCTCTGCCCAGGGCCTGGCAGTTGTGATGGAGTTTCAGCTGCCAGAAATTTGGGGTTTCACATCAAATATTCCCAAGATGGGTATCTGAGAAACGTCAGTTACATCAAAATTGCCTTCTTGTAACAAATAGAAAACTTTCTTCTATTTCCTAGCAAGATCAGGAAAATAATTCTCTTTTTAAGATCATGCCAATACAAGCTTACATCCACTTCTGGGATGCTCTGAATTAAAGGGATACAGAATCACTTAAAAAATACTTCATTTTAAAATTTGAAAAAAGAGGAAAGCTCATGATGTTTCCTTCTTTGGGTATTTTCATGGCCATAAAAAAGTTGTACAAAATTTGTAGCACAGGGTTTGTAGTTCTGGTAAGAGAGGAAAGTTTGGGTGTGATTTTAAAAAATCACCAATAGTTAACTACTAGCTTGGCCAGCTAAGTTAAAAGGATGGGGGGAAGAAGATAAAAGAGAAAGTTTCTGAGAGATAACTCCTAGATCCACAGAAAGTTCTGAGAAAGCAGCTAGAGCACTCTGAGATAGAAGTTATGGCTATTTCACATGTGAGGGAAAAAAGGGGAGAAAGTCTAATTTTCTAACCCTGCAGGAAATCTGGCCCAAGAGTTGTTCTTTGTTGGATTGATGTTTACCTAGGGGTGGGGCAGGAGGGGGGAAGTGGAGGGGAGCTGGAGTGGGGGCTGGGAAGGCTGAGAAGGTGGTTGGTGGGGTGTGTCATAGGGGTCACCGTGGGGGTGAAGAGAACAAACTTTCTGCTGCGACCCAGGCAGCCATCCTTCCTGCAACCTGGGGGGTGGGGGGGGGCGTGGGGGTGGTGGTGGTGGTGGTGAGAGGCTTGGCGTTTGGCCCAGGGGTCCCTTTAGTTTTAAAGGCCTGGCAGCCCATCTTACTCTCTCCTCCCTCCCCGCCCGCGCCCCCCCCCCCCATGGAGTATCAGCACAGGCTCTCAGGTCAGCTTGATTACCCTTGTAGAGGCTAGAGGCCTTTTTGAAAGAGAAATGAACCTCACATTCCAGCTGCCTGCCATCCATCCATCCATCCTCCCACCCATCCACCCACCTGCCCATCCTTGCCCCCTTCCATTCACCTGTTTTCCCAAAGCAATGTTTTGAAAGTGAAAATGAGTGCACTTAAAATCACATCAAGGCAACCAAGGCTGCCCCAGGAAAACCAAGATGCCTACTCAAAAGGAAGAGGCCCCCTGTGATCTGGGCCCTGCCTACTTCCCCAGCCTGGTCTCAATTCCTTCTTCCTTAGGCTTGCTGAGTCCCATGTATGCTGGGTTCCTTTTGTTTTACCTGTTTGGCCTCTCTATGGGTTTCTGCACAACCTAGTCTCTGCCTGGCTTACTCTGATTTGTCTTCTCACCCTGCTAGGGCCTTTCTGTCTATCCTATGCTATCTTACTGCTGCCTGCTCCATCCACAGGAAGCTTCTGTGTTTAGTGGCCCCAAGGACCAAAGAAGATAGAATATAGAATAATGGCTGAGTGCTTATGAATGAACAACTTGATAAGTAAAGGAATGATAATCTCTCTTTGTCTTGGTGAGACTTGGGCTGATATAACAAAATACCATAGACTTGTAGCTTAAATTCAAGTCACTTGTTCTCTTTCAATCCCTTTGCCTCCCTTCCCCTTGCCTTCTCTTTGTCTTCTTTTCTTTCTGAGATAGGGTCTCATTATGTAAAAATCCTCCTCTTTCCTTCTTCTCCTCCTCCTCCTCCCCCTTCCCTCTCCCTTCCTCCTCCCCCTTCTCTCATCCTCCCTCTCCCTTCCTCCTTCCCCCTTCCCTTTCCTCTCCCTTCCTCCTCCCCCTTCCTTCCTTTCCCCCCCTTCCCTCCTCTTCCTCCTCCTCCCCCCTCCAAATCTGGGGTTCCAACTCAGTATCTCTGATGCTTTTGTTCACTGCCATACCACCTCAGCCATGCCTCCAACCCCCAAAGGGTTGGTTATTTCTTTTATTTTTAGCCACCCTCAGCCTCTTGATCTGATATGGGGTCAAGAGGAGGGGATTCCACATCCCTCCACGTCCCACCAGAGTCCACCACACAGAGACTGTCTCATAGAAAAAGGTGAATTTATTGGGAAGTAGATGGTGAACTGACCGGCCAGAGACACAGTGCAGACTCGGGAGCTGACACTGTGACTCCCAGCGGCTCTCACGCTGGGTTTTTAAGGGCAAAACCCATGCGGTGGAGCCTGGCCACACAGGTGGCCAATGGGATAGTTACATACACAGAGGGACCATAGCCAGCTCCAGTCACACGCAGGTAGCCAATAAGGTTACAGCCCGGTGTTTGAATTTACCTATCACCTTAGTTGGAGTTGGGTGCAAATTGGGAAGGTCTCCATACAAAGCAGGCCCACCCCCACCCAAGCGGATATCCCTTCTCATGGGGGGTGGGGAGGTCAAGGTTGCCCCTCCCTAGAAGGGCAAAGGTGGCTGGGCTGTACCAGATATCCCTCCTCATGGGGGGAGAGGTCAAGGTGGGCCATACCATTGTCTACCTTCCACAATGGGGCGGGTTGGGAGGGAACTCTTAGGCATTCTGGATGGCTCCAGTCCCTGCTCCCCTTAACACTCCCTGCTCCCCTTAACAGTACTACCACTCCAGGCACAGCACAGTTTAATTCTCTGATAAACAGTTTTGATTACTAAACATTACTAAATTGTTCAGCAAACCATTCCCATATTTTCTCAATTACCTTTTTCTTTATAAATTATTATAGATTCATAGAAAGTTTCAATAATAATATAGTGAGGGCCTGTGTACCCTTCACCCTGTTTCTTCCAACAGACATGCTTTTCATGACTGTGGCACAGCATGGAATACCATCCATAAACTGAATTCCACCAGTTTTACATTTTTGTGTTACTGTGTGCTCTCTACATCTCTGTGTAGTTCTATACAATTGTACCATGTATGTACATCTTTAGCCCCCAGACACTCAAAATATAGGATTCAATGACAGTTGAGTGGAGGGGAGTGATTATTTTTTCAAAGTACTCTGTATACATGTATGGAGATACCACAATGATCCCCCCCTTCAGATGACAAATGAATATTAACTCAAAAAGAAAATAATTTAAAGAAAGATTCAGGATTGTTCCATCACCACAAGGAGCCCCTGAACTACCTACCTATCCCTTTATAGTAAGACTCTCCACCTCCCTCCCTGGGCCTCTCCTGCAGGCATGTAGTCTGTGATTTGAGGGAGGGCTGTTCTCTGCTATCTTCTCTGGGACCATCTCTAGGTGACATGATTAATTAAGGACTAATATCAGTCATCAACCAGTACAGATTTATTTCAACATATTAATTATTTCAGACTGTCTTGGTATGCTCATTAAATAGTAGCCTCTCACAGAGCATTTTAATTTTTTTAATAGGCATCATGTTTTTAGTAACATATCCAATTTCTGTCCTTGCATCTCCTTGCAGTTTTTCTTACATGTGTCATATGTCAGCTCCTAGCTCCATAACAGCACACAGTAGGCGTCGGAAGCATTTTGGCTGAATGAAGGAATGTATAAATGTGAGCCTGTTTTGTGGATGGCTTGTAAAACCTAAACTGATTTCTCCTAAGAAGTGACTCTTCGTTTCTTTCTCCAAAGATGTTCTTTCTCAGATTCCGCTGGATTTTTTTTTTTTTTTAATCAAGAAGAGACTAGGCCAGCAGCTGCTATCCTAAATGGCCTGGCTATGGTCTTCATAATGTCTTTTGTCTTCATGACTATTTGGAAATAAGTACAGGAAATTACGTAAATTGGCAGTAAGACTCCAGCAGTTGGGATCAGGGAGCTATGCATATTTGCTTATCCAATTTTCTGCTCCCCTACCAAGCGAACACATGCAGCTTTGACCTTCCATATGTTTTTAATGCATGTTGGAGATAAGTGTTCCAACAAGCTGGAGCAACAGGTTGAGTTCCCTGCCCCCTAGTCCATCGGAGGCTGCTTCAAGCATGCTGTGGATCTGAGGGAGAGACAAAACAACCTCCTGGAGCAATGGCCTTTCTCAGAAAGTTCTGGACTTCTGAGTTGTTTGGTCTGGAAGTCTTCCCTGACTTGTAGGGTTGGATTAGGTGCAACCTCTGGCTTCCAGTACTCCATATTTACCTTTCAAGGCACTGGCTATGCTGAGCTGGAATGGATTGTTTTCAGGTCTGTCGTCCCTAATAGATGATAAACTTGAGAACATGGGGGCCATGTTTGTCTTCTTTACTGCATTGTTCCTGGAGCCTGGCATAATGCCTGGCCCAGGGTAAGGGCTCAGTATATTACAGAGATGAATGAATGACTACAAGGAAGATAAGAGCATTTGTCAGAGCTTTGTAACAGTCAAGGACTTCGACTTTTGGTGCCATTTGAAGTAGTCTTAATCTAAGACTACTTCAAGACCTGTCCTTTCTCTCCTCATTCAGTAGCTCTTGATGTTGAGTATGTGTTAGAATCACCTGGAAGACCTGTTGAACTACAGATTGATGGGCCTATTTCCCATGGTTCCTGATTCAGACCATTTGGGTTGATGTTGCTGGTCTAAGTCCACACTGTGAGAAACACTTTGATAATAGAGGAATTGGGCTCAAATTACACTCAGAATTATATAGAAGAAATAAAGAAAACACATATGTGATATGTACATATATACACACATATTTGCATATGTAACTTTTCTTTGGTGGAACTGAGGATGAAACCCAGAACTTGAGCTGGTGTTCTACCACACCCCCAGATATTTAGCTACTGTAATTTTTTTGAGAGAGTATCTTGATAACTCACTCTAGCTGGTCTTGAACTCTTGATTCTCCTACCTCCACCACCCAATAACTGGGATGATAGTCATGAGCCACCATGTCCAAAGCTTTATCTTTGACATTGTTAAAGATGACTCTGTAGGGCTTTTCATCAATGTGAATTCCTTATAAAAGCAGATGGGAGAGAGATCGTGAGCTATGTCGCCCATGAGACCTGGCTTTGAATATTACTTCTGGTACCAGTACCTACAATTATTTTTTCTTTTTTTTTCTTTTAGGATCTCAGACTCTTCATCTGAATGATGATGATAGTAAAAGAGTCAGTGCTGGGAGAAGTAGGAAAAACAGCTAAGTATCTCTTTCTAGAGATAAGGAGATTAAAACTAGGGAGTTTGTACAGCAAGGAAAATGGAAATTTTTCTGAATGTATTCAGATCCTGGATTACAGACAGTGAGGATTTTATTTATTTTACTTTATTTGGTTATTGAACTTAGTAAGAATTTGAATAGAGAAGGGTATATTTTTAACAGTAAGGTTTTTTTTAAATAGAGTAGTTGCTGAATAAATAATAGTAATAATAGAAAAATTGAATACAAAAGAGTAACATCTGTAAGATGGATAAATCACATAGTGAAGAACTGATTTACCTGAGAATTCACTATTTGAAAACTTATGGGTGGTAAATTATAAAGTAAATTGTAAAGTAAAAGGTAAGATCATAGTGATATGGAAAGTCTTCTCTTACCCAGACTCACCTAGCACAAAATTCATTTCTTTTTCAATTTCCCTGCCCTTATCATCTGCTTTGCTCATTATGTCATAGCCTTAGCTGGCTTCTTGCTTTTCAGCCCATTGGATGTCCACTTGGCAAAGTAGGAAACACAAGGGAAATC
Source organism: Megascapheus bottae (assembly GCF_031878675.1). Taxonomy (NCBI): domain Eukaryota; kingdom Metazoa; phylum Chordata; class Mammalia; order Rodentia; family Geomyidae; genus Megascapheus; species Megascapheus bottae. The sequence continues at coordinate 33,836,994 of NC_143510.1, forward strand.
TCCTTGAGACTGGGCCACAAATCTCACCAACGCACAGGATGTCATCAAGTCAATGAAGAGGTTTTAGAGAATTATTTTTAAGCCACATAGAAACAGGAATCTAGTAGAATTAGGTATGTTTAAAAAAACCAAGAAAGAAGAATCCAAAAGGATGAGGTCAACATAGTTTCAAAAGATAATTATTTGGTTATTAAAGGCTTGAGAAAGATTGAGGAAAGCAATTAGACTCTCAAATATTTTTTGTACAATTGTTTCTGGTAAAACTTTGGAAATCAAAGGGAAAGGGATTAGATGTATTACCACACTTCTCAGACATATGTTGAAAGCCTCCTGGTTCATGATACTTTCAAGAATCAGTATACATTATAACTACAATTTAATTAAGGGGTTGGCAAACTAAAGCTTGAGAGCTAAATCTGGGCCATGACCTGATTTTATAAATAAATATTTCTTGGAACACAGCTATGTAATTCACTTTTGTGTTGTCAATGACAGCACATACATGAAAATGGCAGACATTATTACTCACAAAAGTAAAAATATTTTCTATCTAGCCCTTTTAGGAGAAATTTGCTGAATTCTAATCTTTTTTTTTTTTGATACATGAATCCTCTTTACTATGTTCAGAGACATTCTGTCATTCTCATCATCATCATTAGTGTTGCTATTTTTGGTACTGGTATTAGTAGAATTTGAATCTTCAGTATTTACAGTGACATTTTGATGCCCATTTTATTTATTTTGGGTAATGCCTGTCCTTCACCTTTCCTCAAATTACCTTTATTTAATGAAGATCACCTTGCAATTCAGTACAAAATATGACAGTTGATAAAGATTAATGGTGGCTGGACCCTGGGCTAGGAGTGCACAGGTATAAAGTCAGACTGTTGAATCTAGAAATTGCTCTGAACTCATGTGAGTGTCCATGTACACTCAGTTCAGGTGGTAAACTAAAACCAGGCTGTGAAGGTCAGGTTCCTATTGCATTGTCTACTAGCAAACTACAGGGTTCTGAGTGCCAAGCTCTGGCAGCCATGCCTTTCTAATGAGAGACCCAAACAAACAAACGGTCACCAAACCAACCAGTTTCTCCTATGTGAGAAAGTAAGGGACTGACTGTGACTATTTAGAGTTTATGTTTTATGTTCAATGACGTTGCCTTTCCTCAGTGTGTATCATTAACAGGAGCAGCCAGGGTAGAAACCATGCACAACTATCTGACTCTGGCAAGGAGATTCGGCCTGGCACAGTGGTAACTACTGCCAGACATTCATGTGTCATCAGGAGAAGCACACAGCTGGATGGCAGGATGGCAGGGAGGGTGAGGGTCAGCAGGCCCAGGGGGAGAAGGTGATTTCCAGCCCATATAGTGACATGGTGCTCATTGGCCCTCTCGGCCAAACCCCAGTCTGCAGGAACAACCCTCCTTCATTGTCTAGCTTGGTTGGTCCCCGGTGAGGCCTCGTTCCGTTTATTCAATCTTTGTTTCTTCCGGTATGGACTCTACACAGTGACTTGCTTCAAACTAGCAGAACCAACAAAGGTGACAGGATGTCACTTCGGTAATGAAGTCATGTGTTACAGTCCTGGTCTATAGCAGAATTATACCCACCTACTATTCTGTGCATTAAGACATAAACTTGGATTCAAAGTCTGCGTTGGATCCATTCAGACTGATTTCCCAGGCTAAAGCAGCTGCCGACCTCTCCTCAGATCTCCTGAGAGTAGTCTACGAGAGCATCTTCTGCTTCCCCAAGTCCCTTGTATCTGTTCCTTGGATGGGGGGGTGGGGGTGGGGGTGGGGAAGGTTCATCCAATTCTTGTAGACCTGTCCTAGAGAGGCATCCCTGATGCTCTTATCTGATTCCATTGCTGGTCTCTGTCCCAATGCCTGTGTGGTCCTGCAGGACACCCTTGTAGGCGGTGGTCATTTGCACTGAATGGTGCGGCCCTCAACTCCTGTTAGACCAGGCACTCCTCAGAGGTAGGAACCAACTCTATGATGCTTCTTATTGGATTTGCTGCATCTTGAGCAGCACATTCTTGAGTGTGAAGTCTTGCAGGAAATACGATGGTTAATGAAGCAGACAGCTAGATGACTAAATCCCAACTCCATCACAGTGATTAGTTGAGTGTTTCACAGACACTCAAAACTATGTATTCAATGAATTAATAATGCAAGAAGGGACACTTAATCATGATAACCCTGATAAACGAGAGCAACTCCTTGCATGGTTCTCCTTCTAATATCAAGCTCATGGAAAAGAATAGCTTCCTTCAGCTCCATTTAAATTATTCAGAATAAAGGGAAGGGAAGGAAGTAGGCTCTCAAGGGATCTGCCAGAATATCTTTATCTGTGTATGATGGGGGGAAGAGGGTGGGTGGGAAACAGACCGAAGGTCTATCTCTAGGTCAAGCTGCGTTCCATAGACTGTGAGACTAGAAGAATAGACTAGGTTTGAGCCTCTGCTCATAGGCAGGGCATGGACTATGAAATCTATTTTTTCTGAGAGCTAACTGTTCCCATGTTGGAATACTTAATATTTATTATGATAATACTGCTTTGGATTATAATAGTCATATAAATCTAAAACTGTGGAAATTTATTATAAATTTTATATCCATATATTATAATAAAATGTTACATACTACTACGTAATACAGTATTATTAACAACTAAATATATTGTACAAGGTTAATTATGCAAATTAATTATAATTATGTGTTATAATAATATATACTGTATACGAATATTATAGTTATCAATAATAACATTCATAATTTTAAAATGGAGAAAAATATAAATAAGAAAATGTGTCCTTAATCCTACCATCATGGTGGTATATTTTTTTTTTGCCAGTCCTGGGCTTGAACTCAGAGCCTAAGCACTGTACTTGTACTTCTCAGGGCTAGAGCTCTACCACTTGAGCCTCAGCACCACTTCTGGCTTTTTTCTTTTTTTTCATATATTTTTATTGTAATTAATGGGTTACATTATATTCACCAGATAGAAGGTGCATTACTACACAAACATTGATACCCTTTCTCATGTCTTGGTCCCCATTTCCCTCCCCCCACCCCCACCATCATCTTGTTTTCCCCCCTTCCCTATCCTATTTCAAATAACCAAATAAACATTTATACAATATATCAGATAACAAGGTAAAATACTATAACAACATGAGATAATCAAGGGACAGCAAAAGAGATGATAGATAACATAGTACATTAAGGACAACAATCACTCATTATATGGCTTTTGGTTCTATATCCTGGATTCTGGTATTTGTTTTTTTTTTCATATATTTTTTATTGTAATTAATAGAAAGGTTACATTATATTTGCCAGATAGAAGGTACATTAATTCACGTACATTGATACCCTTTCACATGTCTTGGTCCCCAATTCCCTCCCCCGACCCCCACCCCTCATCTTGTTTTCCCCCCTTCCCTATCCAATTTCAAATAACCAAATACAAATATATCCAATATATCAGATAACAAAGTAAGATACTGTAACAATATCAGATAATCAAGAGATAGCAAAAGAGATGAGAGATAACATAGTACTTTAAGGACAACAATCACTCATTATATGGCTTTTGTTTCTATATCCTAGAGGTCCCTTCATTTAGCATCATGCTATATGGCCTATGTATCTAGATTTTGTTCTATTGTAAATCTCTGCTAGGAGAGACCAAGGTTTCTACTGATTATGACAAATGAGGGAAACCACTGAGCCTATCTTCCTTTGAGTCTGGCTTACTTCACTTAGTATGATTTTTTCTAAGTCTTTCCATTTCCTAATAAATGGGGTGATGTCATTCTTTCTGACAGCAGTATAGAATTCCATTGTGTACAAATACCACATCTTGTTGATCCACTCATCAACTGAGGGACATCTGGGTTGGTTCCGTATCTTTGCTATGGTAAATAGCGCTGCAATGAACATCGTTGTGCTAGTGGATTTAGTCTGACCTTGTTTCTGGACAATTGGTTAAATAACTAGTAGTGGAATTGCTGGGTCATAGGGGAGCTCTATGTTTAGTCTTTTGAGGCACTGCCATACTGCTTTCCATAGTGGTTGAACAAGTTTGCACTCCCACTTACAGTGTAGTAGTGATCCCTCCTGGCCACATCCCCTCCAACATCTGTTGTTACTAGTTTTCTTGATCCTGGCCATTCTAATTGGAGTGAGGTGGAATCTTAGAGTTGTTTTGATTTGCATTTCTTTTATGACCAGAGATGTCGAGCATTTCTTCATATGTCTATAGGCCATTTTTGTTTCTTCTTCAGAGAAGACTCTCTTTAAGTCTTTGGCCCATCTTTTATTGGATGGTTGTTTCTTTGGAGATTAGTTTTGGGGTGATTCAATTTTTTGAGTTGTTGATATATTTTAGATATGAGGCCTTTGTCCGTTGTTTGGTTGGTGAAGATCTTCTCCCATTCTGTAGGCTTCCTAATTAATTTGCTAGCTATGTCCTTTGCCATGCAGAAGCTCTGCAGTTTAATGCAGTCCCACTTATCCAGCCTTTCTCTGATTTGTTGTGATTCTTGGTCCTTATTAAGAAAGTTTCGAAAAAAAAAAACAAAGAAAGTTTTGACCTGTGTCTGGCGTTTTTTTTTTACGTATGTGGTACGGAGGAATCAAACCTGGGTCTCCATGCATGCTAGGCAAGCACTCTACCAGCAGGCCAAACTCCCGGTCCAGTGGTCTACTTTTTCTTACCTATAGGTGTTTTAGATTTTCTTCTTTTCTTCCTTCTTGTTTCCTATCACATTTGGGACTTATTTAGTATTAAACTCTGGACACTTTCTCATGATATTAAATGCTCTTTTTTTGGCCAATCCTAGGGCTTGAACTCAGGGCCTGAGCACTGTCCTTGGGCTTTCTCAAGACTAGAGCCCTACCACTTGAGCCACAGCACCACTTCCAGCTTTTTCTATGTATGTGGTACAGAGGAATCGAACCCAGGTCTTTGTATATGCTAGGCAAGCACTCTACCACTAGGCCAAACTCCCAGCCCAATGCTTTTGTTTTTGCAATAGCATTTTAAATTCCTTGGAATTTAAACCACCTCTTATAGTACTTGTTTATGATTTCTTGCTACTATCCTTACAATTAATTATTATTAATATATTATTATTAATATATATAATTCTATAATCAACATATTTGGATTTCTTTTAATTAATTTCACATAATCATAGTCTAAAAATACAGAGTTTACACAATTATTTATAAGTATGACCAAATTAATTTTTCAGTATTGATTTAGATCCATGGTTCCAACCTTATTTCTGGATCATCATACATTTCAACCACATTATTACAATACTATTGAATTAGGATCATGTAATATTGTTATCACTTAATTAGAAAGGATCCATTAAAATGTTTATCATTTTGGAGGATCAGTCTATATGGTGATTCATGGTCTTTCTTATGAAACTTAATACCTCAAAATTCACAATATTTGATATCACTTGAAGGTGATATTTCAAATAAAATAATCATGCATAAATAAAATACAATAATAAAAATGTGTAACACTAATAGCTCACTTACTCTGAGTGGATCTACTGGCTAATTTGAAGTCTTTAAGATATCCTGTACCTGGAAGGAAAGAAGAGATGGTCTAATAACTCTAAGTTTGAGTCAAAGTCAAGGTCAAAATGTCAGACTCAAGGAAAAAGCACGGTAGGTCTGTGTGAGATATTTATTAAAAACATAAAATCCTCCTGGATCTTACTACCCCTTTAGCAAATAAGAACACCTTGGTATAGCAAAGATATGGAACCAACCTAGATGTCCCTAAGTTGATGAGTGGATCAACAAGTTGTGGTATTTGTACACAATGGAATTCTATGCTGCTGTCAGAAAAAACGACATCGACCCATTTGTTAAGAAATGGAAAGACTTAGAAAAAATCATATTAAGTGAAGTAAGCCAGACTCAAAGGAACTTAGGCTCAATGGCTTCCCTCATTTGTCATAACCAGTAGAAATCTTGGGCACTACTAGCAGAGCTCTGCAATAGAGTAAAACCTTGATACATAAGGCCATATAGTATGAAGCTAACTGAAAGGACCTCCAGGATATTGAAACAAAAGCCATATAATGAATGATTGTTGTCCTTAATGTACTATGTTATCTCTCATCTCCTTTGCTGTCCCTTGGGTATCTCATATTGTTACAATACCTCACTTTGTTATCTGATATATTGAATTTATTTGTATTTGGTTATTTGAAATTTGATAGGGAAGGGGGGAAAACCAAGACGGGGTGGGGGGTGGGGGAGGAGGGTAAAGGGTACCAAGACATGTGAAAGGGTATCAATGCATGTGAATTAATGCACCTTGTATAAGGCAAATATCATGTAACCCTTTTATTAATTACAATATAAAAATTAAAAAAAAGAACACCTTGGTGACAAGGTCTATGAATCTAAGTATCAAGGAGGCTCCTGAAATGTGGGTGACTGCTAACTTCCTTTTTCATGGTGTGACTTATTCTTGCTTTATCCACAATCTCCAGAGCTTCTGTCATATAGGCATGTCCGAAGAAGATATCTCTTCTTGAAGCAGAACAGAGATCTTGACTATAACCAGAAAGGGCCAGATGTTCTAGAAACTTAAGCATAATCAACATAATACTCCCATATTATTTTACTATGAGAATTTATGAAGCCGATTTTTTTGGTGTGTGTGTGTGTGTGTGTGTGTGTGTGTGTGTGTGTGTGCATGCTACTTTTGCTCAAGGCTAGCACTCTAGCACTTGAGCCACAGTACCACTTCCAGCTTTTTCTGTTTATATTGTACTGATAAATCAAAACCAGGGCTTCTTCATGCATGCTAGGCAGACGTTCTACCACTGAGCCCCATTCCCAGCTTGAAGCTGATCTTTTATGAAGCTGATATGTGTCCTTTCTGCTGATGGCATAGATGGGTCTATTCAGTCTGGGAAATGAAGCAACAATGGAAATAAGGGATAGGAGTAGGAGGAAGATCAGTGGAGCTCAAGATGTAGACAGGTACAAAAACGAAGGTGTGTAATTACCTGCCTAGCAAGTACAAGGCTCTGAATTCAAACCCCGCTACTCTCCACTCAAAAAAGCCAGAAAAAAAAAAACAAGAAGGAAAGTCTCAGAGAAATTCTAGGAAAAATTTAGGGGGAAAGATATCTTTATTTTTCCACAACGTTCTTCAAATGTTTCTGAAGGGAATCCTAGCACATATGTGTAACACATCATTGAAAACATTTGCAAATTATTTACAAATTAGTTGAGAGCTAAAATACAACATCAAAAGGCTAAAAAGTGTAGAAGTTGGGTGATTTTTTGGCACATTTTGATGCTGAAAACAAAAACAGTTTTCTTAGCATTGTACTGGTGGGCTATGGTTATAACCTTAGCTATGCTGGAAGCTGAGAGCTGAGAATCTTGTTTCTAAGGCAGCCCACGCAAACAGATACAAGACTAATCTGCAGTGACCCAGCAAAAATCTTGGAAATGTTAGAACTGAGCATATATTGTGACTGAAAAGTGTGAGGTCCCGAGTTCAAGACCTAGTACCAACATACACACACACACACACACACACACACACACACACACACCCCGTTTTAGCTTCTCATCTAGCAGATGCTATCCTATGATTTTTTCCCTCTTTCTGGTATTGAATATTGAACTCAGGGTGTGGGTACTAAGTCTTACCTTTTTTGCTCAAAGCTGGCACTCTACCATTTGATCCATGGTTCCACTTTTGAATATATTTTGCTGGCTAATTGGATAAAAGATTCTCTTTCATCTACCTCTTCATCCTACTTTTCTGGATCAAGAGTCTGTCCACTTAAAATTTAAACCTTAGCTGGGCACTGGTGGCTCATGCCTGTAATTCTAGCTACCCAAGAGGCTCTTCAGCTCAAGGCTACCTCTCTACCCCTTGAGCCCCAGCATCACTTCCAGTGTGTGCTTGTCCTGGGGCTTGAACCTAGGATGTGAGAGCTGCTCCTAAACTTCTCTTGCTCAAGGTTAGTGCTTTATCACTTGAGCCACAGCTCCAGTTGTGGATTTTTTTTTTCTAATTTAAGGGAGATAAAAGTCTCACAGACTTTCCTGTCCAGATTGTCTTTAAACCATAATCCTCAGATCTCAGCCTCCTGAGTAGCTAGGATTACAAGCATTAGCCACTGATGCCAAGCTTGAAATTGGTATTTTAGTTGTTAAAATATTTATTCCATGTTGTCATCATTTCAATTACTGATATTTGTACTTAGCTACTTGGGAACTACAATATTGTTTTGAAAACAATTGTGAAACAGAAATGAAACTTTTGGAAGTGCATTTCTTAAGATGGAGAAAGGCTTTTCTCTCTAATGAACTTCTGAAGAATTCTTACTATTCAAAGGAGACAAGAGTCAGCATCAATGCATCGGTTTTATTTCTTTTATAAATTGCTTTTACTCAGAGCTCTGAAGATTGAAATATTCTGCTGACATAAGTAGATGGCAACAGGCCGTTTTGTCATACTAACATTATTCAGTTCTTTAAACAGTGCCAAGGTATTTGCCAAAAATCATATGGTAATCTATCATCAAAAAATTATTTTTAATGTTCTACCAGCTGACAACTCTATCAGATCTGCCTTTAGTTCTATTGAAAGCAAGAAGTGAAAGCGAGTTGACTTACAAAAGGATTTGCAGCCCAGTCATTAGAATTATTCACTTTCTCAATCCTAAAGCAGCTAGGATTTTGAATCACTCCTTTGTTTGGAGTATTGGATTTTTTTCCCCCGTAAGGCATGAAATTGCAGCAAGATTCTGGAGTGAGAGGAGGTCTTTTCTCTCACAAAAGGGTAAAAGGCAGCTGGAGCAGGGGGAGGGGAAAGGCCTAAGGAGGCCTAAGTTATTCTTGAAGTTGGAGGTGCCCAGGCACCTCTTCTGAAGGAAGAGTCAGAAGGTTCAGGCTTGTTCTCACACAGAGCAGATTCAGGAGCATCTGGAGAGAAATTAAGACTCTAGAAATTAGCCCTTACTTTTTTTGTTGTTGTGTTTTGGTTTGGTGGTACTTGCAATGACTGGTCTGGATTGTAGTCCTCCTATTTAAGATTCCTATAGAAATGGCTAACAGGTACAAGCTACTGTGCCCAGCTTTTTTGTTTTGTTTTATTTTTTCATGAGTCCTTGGCTTACACTCTGGATTTGGGCATTGTCCCTGAGTTTCTTTGGTTCAAGCCCAGTACTCTACCACTTGAACCAAGGCTCTACTTCCAGCTTTTTTGGTGGTTAATTGGCTATAAGTGTTTTATAGGCTTTTCTCCCCTGGTTGGCTTCAAACCACAATCCCTAAATCTGAGCCTCTTGAGTAGCTAGGATTATAGGCATGAGCCATGAGCTGTGGTTTGTACTCAGCTTTTTTTATTGGTTGAGATGGGATGTTTTTGTTTGTTTCTTTTTGAACTTTTTCCCTGGACTGGTTTGAGTCACAATCTTCCTGATGGAAACCTCAGTGAGTGGCTAGGATTATAGGCATGATGCATTATGTCTCACTAATTATTCCTCTAAAGTCATACATATCAACATTTCCCTCAAATATTCATTTAGTGGATAGATAATCAAATATTAAAGGATAATTGATGGGTATTGCTTCTTCTGGTGACTTTTACGTGACTCAGGGAAAATATGTATATTGAGAGTGATGAGAAAAGAGGAAGAATCTATGAGTATTCACGAGCTCACTGCAAGTATCAAAGGTTTTTCTAAAACTCTGCAGTTATTTTAAGTTAGAACACTAAAAAAAATATTCTTGGGCTGAGAATGTGGCTTAGTGGCAGAGTGCTTGTCTAGTGTGCATGAAGCCCTGGGTTCGATTCCTCAGTACCACATAAACAGAAAAGGCTGGAAGTGGCACTGTGGCTCAAGTGGTAGAGTGCTAACCTTGAGCAAATGAAGCTAGGTGATACTGCTTAGGTGCTGAGTTTGAGCTCCAGGACTGGCAAAAAAATAATACTCGTAATTTCCTTGGTGTGGTGATTCATGCCAGTAATCCCAGTCATGGCTATGAAGAGGCTAAAGGATTATGAATTTGAGTCAGCCTGGATTTTTATAGTGAGATATTGCTTTATAACAAAAAAAAACCGACAAAAAACTCCAAGAAGACTGAAAGTCTTTTCACTGGTTAAGAGTCTTATGGACTCTTCTGCCCAGGCTAGATTTGAATTTCAATTCTCAGATCTCAGACTCCTTATTAGCTAAGATAACAGGTGTGGGCCACCAGTATCTAGCTGAAAATATTTGTATGTTTCTAGAAGCCTTGTGTACCCAAGGAAAATAACCTTGGTCAGAGATCCCCAATGATCACCCAGGATCCCCTGCTAGTCTTGCTACCCTAAACATGTGGACTCGCAAGACTTGCTTCGAGGCAGTAGAACATAGGCAAAGTGATGGGATGTCACTTCTGTGGCTAGGTTCCAACCACAATATGATCTAATTTCCTACAGGCTCTTGAGGGCTGGGATGTACATTTCCTGACGCACACCCCTGACTATGAAATAATCGTCTTTAATTAATTCTTCAATTAGCTTTTGCCACAGGCTTTGCTATTATCACATCAAGTGGTAGCCCTATTTCTAACTAGAGACTCCTGTTTGTGTCCAAATCTTCTCCTTAAGCCTTCTTGGCCTCTGCAATAGGGGCCATGTGGATGGAGAGGCCTATAGGAAGGCACTAGGCATACCCTTTCTTTTTTTTTTTTTGCCAGTCCTAGGCTTTGGCTCAGGGCCTGAGCACTGTCCTTGGACTTTCTCAAGGCTAGAGCTCTACCACTTGAGCTTCAGCACCACTTCCAGCTTTTTTGTATGTATGTGGTACCAAGGAATCGAACCCAGATCTTTGTGCATGCTAGGCAAGCACTTTAACCACTAGGCCAAACTCCCAGCCCCTAGGCATACCCTTTCTGGTGTTCAACCCCTTCTCACCCCAGTGACTGGAGCAAAGAGATGACAGCAAAAGTGATGGAATGTCATTCCTGTGGTGGGGTTGTAGAAGGTGATGCCTTCAATCTTTCTGGCTTTGATGGTGCAAGCCAACATGCTGGAGAGGCCCCATGCAAAGAACTGGGGTGGCCATTGAGGAACTGGAGCTTTCCATCCAACAATGCTGAGAAATGGGGCCCTGCCTTTCAAAGACTCTAGGCCTTGTTCTCTGTACCAGAGACCTTAAGGCAGAGAATCCAGCAAAATGTGTTTTGGTCAATTCCTGGCTCACAGTATTTGTGCAATAATGAATATGTATATGAAGCTGATATATTTAAGGGTAATTTGTTACACAGCAATGGATAACCAGTAAGCCCTATATTTAATATCTTTATGCTTTATCTGTATCTCTATGCACCAGAAAAGTAGGGGTTGCACCCCACATGAAGAAGAAACTACATGTGAATTCAGAGAGGAGATGTATACATTACCAAGACTCATCATAGAACCAAGACACAGCAGCCAGCAGCTATTATACGGAATGGCAACCCATTCCCTGTGATATGGCCAACTTTGAATCCAACTGTTTTGCTACTCAGTTTACTGCAGATATAATGACCCGTATCTCTCTGATTACAGCTAGAACATGGAATGCAGGCCAGATAAGGACAGGACTCCAGCTCTTCCATTCAGTGTAAGGGTCCTGAACCAGGCATACTCCCTAACATCTATTAACACCTTTAGTAACTAATTTTGACTGCATATGTGTTAATGTTTCCGTGAATATCAATGTCACAAGAATCATAGTTAATTTTAGAAAAATAAACACAAGAAATGGTTACAATACTTTTTCTTGGTGTGTGTGTGTGTGTGTGTGTGTGTGTGTGTGTGTGTGTTTAAAAGGGGTAAATCTTAGCATCTGGCCAATTCACTCATTTAGGGCATCTAATTCCCTGATAATGCCAGATAAATGGAACAGTACTGCAATAAATATCATTAATTATTCAGTGCTAACACAGTCTTCAAGGTCAAGTGAAATCTGATGGAAAATTCCCTCCATTGTGGAAAAAAATCCCTTGCTCATTGTTATCACAACTCTTATTGCTGCTGAGCTTTTGGACCCTCTCCTTCTACAGAAGACACAGCTGTGAAATTCACCTCAAGGAAAACTGGGTATATTTGTTTGATCTGACTGTACTAGTATGCAGACTTGCCTTCATTTTGTAAATAATATTATTTTTGTTTTGAACTATTATAAAGAGAGAGGAAGAAATTATGATAGGATAGAAAGAAAGTGAACAAGCAATGTATTTACTAGTGCAAACTTTGGAGCTCACCCCAAAACTGGCTAGTAGAAGTTAACCATCATAAAATTCAAAATTTATCCTGAAGGGATGAGGTTAGAATTTATTTGACTGGCAAATGCTGGTGAAATCTTTATATTCCTAAGTGGCATTAATTTTCCTATGGTTAGAAGGATTCTCAGGCCTGGTAGAAGAGCATAATGACTGACTCATGACAGAATAAACACCACAGCAGATGAATTCATCAGTGCATTTATGACAATCAGATTTTTTTTAGCATAACACAATTAGTTTTGAAGCAAACTGAGACGCAATCCTTTCATTATTTATTTTTCCTAACTATAAAAGTATGAGAGGACATGTTTCTAGATCCTGAATTTTTTTCTTTCTTTTTCTTTTGTTAACCTCTGCTTTTTCTAAAAGCCTAAGCTTTGTTTATACTTAATTTCAACAGGTTAGTTCACTGGAGGGAGGGATTTAGGGCTCTGAAACATTATCAGGTTTCCCAATAGTAAAAACAAAGCCCATAAAAAATATGAATCATTTTTCAAAGTTGACAGAACCCACTGATGTCTCTAGCTAAGGTGTTTGCATTTCACCAGAAAGCAATAACTGCACGTCCACTGGTGATTGGCTTGAAACGTAAAATAAATAAAGCCTGTTGGAACAGGAATCTGGAGTAGGATGGTCCGAAGGCAAACAGGGCTGCTAACACCGTTCTCACACTGCATGGGACTTCCAGGGCCATGAAGCCCCTCTCTACACTGATGCCTCCTCCAACTGAAAAGCAAAGGTGGACACCAAGAAGCCACCTGAGCCAGCCACACTGTGACCAACTATCAAACTTATATCATGTAAATTGCAAGAAGACTGCGAGTGCATTTCAAGAACCTCAGCACAAAAAAACAAAACAAAAGCCTCTCATTTTCTGGCTCCTTTGTGAATGCCAGGCTTGATCCTTGAGAGAGACAAGTGTGACTTGGGCTGGGAGTTTAGCCTAGTGGTAGAGTGCTTGCCTAGCATGCACGAAGAGCTGGGTTCAATTCCTTGGTACCACATACATAGAAAAAAGCCTGAAGTGAAGCTGAGGCTCAAGTGGTAGAGCTCTAGCCTTGAGAAAGTCCAAGGACAGTGCTCAGGCCCTGAGCTCAAGCTCAAGACTGGAAAAAAAAATGGGGAGACAACTGTGACTTCCTTCTAATGGGTAATTCTACCGCTGGCCCCGACTTCAGTTTCCTACTAGTTATGCCAATGGTGCATAGTCTTCCAGTCTTTTCCCTAAATAGAAGATGGGGAGCAAGTACTTTCATTCATTCACATACTAATTTAGTAGAAGTAAGCTTGAGCACTGAGTAGAGCTACTGAAAACAAGAGCAGGTATGCTACTCTCATGAGTGATACCCTCCATTCAGGAAGATAAAAAGCAAACACATAATCAAGAACAATTCTCCTGGTAGCTCAAAAGCTCTGTATACATGGTCATACAGGATGAGACTAAACAAAATGAACTCTAGGATATGGAAACAAGAGGTTCATCTTTGTGACTGTTGTTGTTCTTAATGTACTATGTGAAGTTATTTTTTTTTCTATTTTTGCCCCTTATGGTTAATCTCATGGGGTTACTGTATCTCATTTTGTTATCTGGTAATATTGCATATATGTTTATTTGTTTATTTGAAATAGGGAAGGAAGAGGGAAAACAAGGTGATTGGATGGGGGTGGGAGGAGAGGAATAGGGACAAAAAAATGAGAAGGGGAGAAGGGGTATCAAGGTTCGAGAAGTAATGCATCCATTACCTGATGAATGTAACTGTAACCCCTCTATGCATTATCCTGACAATAAAATATAATAATAATAAAAAGAACAAACTGTGTGGGACAAAGGAAATGAATAAGGGAACATGGAAGAGAAGAGTAGGGGAAAATTTCCATTTCTGGCCAAGTTGTGACTTTTCTGGACAAAATGTTGTAGAAAACTCTCTGTTTCTCTGTCTTGCTGTCTCTCTGTCTCTCCCCTCCCGCGCCCCCCCCACTAAAAATGTTAAATAAAGTAGCAAAGCATCTGAAGAAAAGGAATCAATGGTAAGGTCAGAGTGTCAGGACTCCTGAGAAGAGCAGAAACGACCAGGAATAAAGAACTATCCAGTACTCCCAACTACCAAGAGTTGTGGATTTGGTATTTGCCCTGGTGCAAGTTTCATCTCTGGTAGCCTAAATCCTGGGGTTTTACAGGTCCTCTGTTAGGAGACAGAGATATGGCATGAGACATACAGAAGCTGGGCTGGTTGGAGCTCTACTGAAAGTCAGGAGACCAATGGACAAGAGTCTTAGTGTTATCAGAAGGTTGTGAGAACGCTTGAGAGGTAGAGCCTGGCAAGAAGTTTTGGGTCATTGGAGATGTGTTCTGGAAAGAGATAATGGACATCCATGTCTTCTGCCTTCTGTTTGAGAGGAACTGCTTGGCTCTGCCACATGCTCCCAGTCATGCAATAAAAAAAAGCAATGGGTTCAACAGAGCAGAGCTGAACTCTCCAGAACCATGAGCCAAAGGGCACTTTCCTTTTGAGAAGCTCATTATCTCAGGGGTTTGCTGTAGTCATGAAAAGTGAATACGTTTACTAAATGAACTAAAATAAAATCAACAACCAAAATCAAACTGAATTTTGTGTCCTAGCGTCTGCTGCAGTTTTGTGTTCAGAGAATATTGAAATCAATAGAATCCTTTAAGAGGATTGCATTCTCAGAGCCCAGGCAGGGTTAGAGAGTTTGCAGGTTTTGGGGTGAAATCCTTATTTTTCAGTTTCTTGATATATAAAAAAAATGCTCCAAACCAAATTGTATCAGTAGGAAGTTCTCAGGGCAGGCAGAAGGAAAACCTCACATCTGTGGAGAAATATATTTTCAGTTCAGGTCTTCATATGTTCAAAAAAAAATCCCATTAACAATCTACATCACAATCAACTTTATAAAAGGAAACAATCATGATTCTGGGGAAGAAGAGAGACAATATACATGCTATTCCTAATCTAGTATAGAGAAAATAATGGGTGTGGCAGGGATGGGATGAAGGTGAGGTGTCAAACCCATTCAGAGGAGGAAGGTGGAAATAAATAGAATTATTTATTTTATTATCTACCAAGTCTCTACTGTATCATTATAGAATAAATTTAGGTATCACTGGTTCTTACAATCAAATAAAAGAAAAGAAACCAAACAGTCCAGTAAGAAGTAAAATATTATTAAAGCTTAAAAATCCTCAGTTTCTATCTGGCAAATATCATGTAACCCTTTTACTAATTACAATAAAAAAATCCTCAGTTTATACTGTGTCTCTAAAATGCACAGAAGATTCAAGGATAAAGAAAGTTTGGAAATAATAGGATGGATCTACAATATACAGTAGGTACCTATAAATAACAGGACACATGGCTCCTGCAAGTAATTAAGAAGGCTGCCATAATATTTTTTAGTTCATTAGAAAGAAAAAGCAATTCCAAACTTCAATTTCCAACAATGTAACTTCAAAATATTGAAGGCACGGGCTGGGAGTTTGGCCTAGTGGTAAAGTGCTTGTCTAGCATGCACGACGATCCGGGTTTGACTCCTCCGTACCATATACATAGAAAAAAGCCGGAAGTGGTGCTGAGGCTCAAATGGTAGATCTCTAGCCTTGAGAAAGTCCAAGGACAGTGCTCAGGCCCTGAGCTCAAGCCCAGGACTGGCAAAAAAAAATATTGAAGGCAGAAATTTCAAAACCACAAAGAAAAAAATGACAAATCCTCTACTATAGTGAGAGAGCTAAAATAAATAACAGAGCCAGTGGCTCACACCTGTAATCCTAGCTACACAGGAGGCAATCTGTGGTTTAAAGCCAGCTGGGACACTAAAGCCTGTGAGACTTTTATTTCCAATTAACCATCAGACAACCAGATGTGGTGCTGTGGCTCAAGTGGTAGAGTGCTAGCCTTGAGTTGAAGAGCTCAGAGACAGTGCCCAGGTCCAGAGTTCAAGCACCATGACTGACCACCCCCCCCCAAAAAAAAATCAGTAACTGATAAATGAAATAGAAAGAAACCCCAGAAAACTCATACAAACTAATTAGCAAGAAAAATCAAGTGGACATACACAGATCATTATTCTTAACAGCTGGAAAAATATTTTTGGTGAATACATGAAATCTGAACATGTTCTGGGGCATAAACAAGTAGCAACAAATTTCAAGCATTTTGCATCATACTGGCAATTGATCTGATGATAAATCACCTTCCAATGATAAGATCGCCATCCTGCTTTCCAGAGTTGCCTTGTTTCTGTGGCATAAGGAATTCTACCAGGACTGATTCCAAGCTACCAATGCTTTAACAACTGCTTTTCAAAATAACTCTTGAGGCAATGTGAGTTGGCTGCAGTGTTCTCTGGAGTATATACAATAAGTTAGCTACTAATAAACACTGGGTGTCAGTGGGTCATACCTGTAATCCTAGCTACTAAGAGGCTACTAAGGATCATGTTTTGAAGCCAGCTCAGGTAGGAAAGACTATGAGACTCTTATCTCCATTATCCACTAAAAAAGCTGGAAGTGGAACTGTGGCTTAAGTAGTAGAGTTCTAGCTTTGAGTATAAAAACTCAGGGACAGCAAGCCCCCAGGTCTAAGATTTAAGCCACAGGACTAGAGGGGGGAAAGCCTAACCTTCTCTTATATATTTGGGCGTTGTATAACACATTTTTCAAGGCAATGTGTTAAAGAAGAAATTAAATGTGCATTCAAATTGAATAATAATAGTAATAAAACTGTAGATAAGAATGTTCTTCAAGGAAAATTTGTATTCATAAATGATTATATTTTTAAATAGGAAACCTGACAGTAAATTATCTAAGATTCAAGAAAGCAATAGAGATGAACAACATAGCCAGCAAGAAGCTAAGGAAAAAAAAAAAAGAATGAGGAACAAAATAATGAGAGGCCCTAATGAAGATAACGAAAAAGTACAATGGAAGTGTTCTCTACCAACTGTTATTGCTTGAAGTATTAAAGTGGTATAATCAACACACTTTATTCTTGTTTCATTTTTTGTTGTTTTCAGACAGGGTTTTGCTGTGTAGGTCAGGCTGTCCTTGAACTCATGGTACTCCTGCCTCAGTGTTCTGACCACTGAAATTACAATGTAAACAACCACACATACCCAGCTTAATTACCAAACTTTCTCAAAATGATTAAGACAACATGATGGATATTTCAGAAGTTAAATACAATATAAAACCAATATGAATAATTTGATATCCAGTCAGTTGTGGGGTAAAATAATTACATATTTTAGGATGTATAAATTACCCAAACATATATCAAAATGAAAATACAGAAAATACAAATGATCCTACATATTAATCATCTTTGCTCAACCAGCTAATGACTTCAGATGACAAATATGTCATATCGCTCAAATGTCTACCCATGGGCTGGATTGTTCCTCTGGTCTTAGTGAAACCTGCTCATGTAGTTTTGATCAACCTGAAGGTGGGGTGGGTGGGTGTCTCTGCTGACTGAAGCTGGACTCTCTCTCACATGTGTCTCATGGGCAGCTTGGCTGTGGATCAGTATAAGCGCAGCCCACGCTGAGGCAATTTGGTTATTTGTATTGGGTAACCTTGGGCCTGTACTGTACTAGGCTTGTTCCTGTGGTGGAGGTTGGGTTCTAAGACAGCATGCAATAGCACAGAGACCCCTTGGGAAACCAGCACAATGGAAGACCCATGTTCTATTGACTAAGAAATCCAAGGCTTCATCAAGATTCAAAGGTCTGAGGAAGAGAATTCCTCTTTAGTCAGAGGGCATGGGCATAGTGAAATGCAGACTTGTGACCCGTTTTGTAATTGACCACATCCTAAAGTCATTAAAGATGTTGGGTTAGCAGTTACCAAGTATTCTCACCAAGATGACAGTGAGTCCAGATGACTTACTGGCTCTATTACACATTTGAGGAACAGACACATCCAATCATACAGAATCACTTCAAAAATAGAAAAGGAGGGACTGTGCTATAACTCATATTTTTTTATGAGGCTAGTAAAATCCAGACACCAAGAGTAGACAAGAATAGTGTGAAAGAAGAAAATAATAACCCCACTGTACTAAGACTCATAAATGCAAAATTCTAAGTAGGGTGAAAGTGTCTATCAAAGTATAGAAAAGATAGATGCAGCTTTATTTCAGGAAAGCAATCTAGGTTCAACCTTGGCAAAAATCCACTGATTCACTGCATTAACAAAA
Source organism: Megascapheus bottae (assembly GCF_031878675.1). NCBI lineage: Eukaryota > Metazoa > Chordata > Mammalia > Rodentia > Geomyidae > Megascapheus > Megascapheus bottae. The sequence continues at coordinate 33,855,540 of NC_143510.1, forward strand.
TTTAGGAAATTAAAGGAATGTCATTAGATGAAGAAAATTAGATAGAAACATGTCTTAATTGGTAGAGTATCTGCCCATCAATCAAAATACTCTAAATCCAAGTTCTAGTACTGCCAATAAAAGGACTAAAATTTAGTAAACATTTATTGTTAAAACAAAGATCAAGAATAGAAGGAAACTTTCCTTAAAACAAACCAACAAACAAAAACAGTATCTGCAAAAACAAATGAAGAAATATCCGAGTTAGTGTTAGCTTGTGGAAAAGTAATTAAAAACAATTAGAATAAAGAAGCGACCAGGAATCATTTTATTCAACATTTCTTTGGGAGAGAAAGTGGGAGAAACACATGGAAAGGGGTATCAATGTTCAAGAAGTAATGTACCCACTACCTGACGAGTGTAAGTGGAACACCTTTACACATCACCCCGATGATACAATAAAAATATCCAATTTATCAAAGTACCAGTAACACAATATTTACCACAGATATAATTTATATATGATTCTTTACTTACAAAGTAAAACATGTCTTCGACAATCTGGAACAGAGCTGCCTTAGCCATGATCAAGACCAGTGTGGTGAAAGGCATGGATGGTGAGGACTTTTTACCACCTCAGGGAGATAACTGAACCACATACTAGCCATGTGCCTTGGGCAAGGCCAGGCTTCCCTGAGCTTCAATGTTCTATAGCGGATCCCTGCCATGGGGGAAAGAGAAAAGCAAAGAAGCAAGCCTGGTGATGAATGTTATTCATAAACGATAACCGCTCATTCTCTGGATTTTATAGCTCATTAAGAGCAGAGTGCAACATCCTTAATTAGAGCCAGGAGATGGATGTGTAAGAAAGAGTGAGGGATCTGAAATTCTGAAGCTAAAATAAGACTGTAAACAGATTGTTTTTGTAAGGACAAATCTTTCTAGACTTGCTGGGATGGAAGAAAGGAGGGACACATCTTTTTCTGTTCTGTGTTTTATTTTGAGCCTGAGAAGTCTGTTTTGATCCCAATGTTTTCAAAAGTCAGGGTTTTCCTGCTATTTAGAAAAAAGCATCTTACTTCACTGTTATTTGGTATTTGTATTTGCATTTTAAACTTTTTTTTCTCCTCCATGCTGGTCCTGGGGCTTGAACTCAGGTATGGGTGCTGTCCCTGAGCTTTTTTGCTGAAAGCTAACATTCTATCACTTGAGCCACAACTTCACTCCTAGCTATTTCTGGACTTAACTTGAGGTAAGACTCTCTTGAGTTTTTCTTGCCTGGCTTGCTTTGAACCTTGATCCTCACATCTCAGTCTCCTGAGTAGTTAAGATTATAGGCACGAGCCACTGGCCCTTGGTGCGCTCTCTCTCTCTCTCTCTCTCTCTCTCTCTCTCTCTCTCTCTCTCTCTCTCTCTCTCTCTCTCTCTCTCTCTCCCATTCCCTCCCCCCTCCCTCTGTGTGTGTATATATTCTGAGGCTTGAACTTAGACACTGTTCCTGAGCTTTTCTGCTCTACTAGTTGAGCCATAGCTAATGAAAGGTATGAGACATGATTCCACTATATTTTCTCACTGATACTAGGGTTTGAACTCAGGGCTTGTTGGTATTGACTCAGCTGGTACTCTTTACTTAAGGTATGTCTCCAGCCCAGTTTTTTGCTGTTTATTCTGGAGATGGACTCTTGCAGACTTTTGTGCCTGGGCTGGCTTTAAAATGTGATTCTTAGATCTCATCCTCCTGGTTAGCTAGGATTATAGGTATGAGCCACTGGTGCCTGGCTCAACAGACATTTAATAAAAGAAATGTCAAACAAGACAACAACACAAGAAAGAAATGCTTGTTCTAGAGGGTGTGTGTATAGTCACAATAACTACAAGATAATCACCAAAGAGATAAAACGAGGATGGACTACAATGGGGATATAGCTGCCTTACAAACACCCTAGTTGTCAAAAGCTCATCTCTGTGTCTGATCACATGGGTGGCTGTTTCCAGGCAGAAATGCCACACTCAGAAGGTGTTGTCCCTGACTTACTGTGTGGTTTCAGAGCTGTTTGCTTGGCTCTGGGTCCTCTCAGAATGACTGTCTGTCTCCTGAGGTCATTTCCATGGCCACATTAGATGGCCTCTCCTCAAGCCTGGACTTGCTCCCTCAAAGGGGTTCTTTGCTGATACTGTATGTCTAGACAAGGTGGTCCTGGGAGCTGTGGGAGTGATTCATGTGGAGCTGCAGTGCATATGGGCTGTCAGAGACCCAAGGCTCTATCTCAGCCCAACATGAAAGCAATCAGTCACAGAACACTTCCCAGATGGGGGCTGAAGTAGAGGCTGTGCAGGGGATTAAAGGAAAGATTGTGTGGCTTCTCCCACAAATGGATGTCTAAGAATATTCAGCTGGCATTTTGAGGGGGCATCTATCTACTTTAACCGACCAACCTAGAGCCATAGTTGCTTAGCCAGGGACAACTTTGTTCCCAGGAGGACATTTGTCAATCTCAGGAGACATTGTTGGTCCTCAGCCACCACCCATGTCTGCAGTGTGGGAACTAAGGAGGCTTGTTCTAGGGTGTGTTGTTTATCACACAGGCACTAGAACTGGAAGTTCAAATTCTGACTTCTTCACTAATGGGAGGATTCACCTACCTTTCATTGAATTCTTCCAGTCAGAAGGTGAAGCTAATACCAATCTCATACATGGAGCACAAATTCCTTACAGTGATAGAATTTACTGTCATTGCGGGATGAGAGAGACATGAAAGAGAAGTTGACAGATGTAGGTAGAACCTTGTGCAGGGCAGGATGATAGGAAGAGCAAATGCGTGTCGAGGGATAGGCCTTGACGTTATTGAGGCTGCGACAGCAGGCCTGAATTTTAACTTTTATTTAATTCAAATGAATTAAGATTCTGGATCTACATATAGCTGGTGGCCACCATATTGGATAGAGTGAGCTCACAAGAAATGTTAATGTTGACCAACTATTAACCACACAGAGTCTCACACAGGAAGAGGCCCCATGAGTGAACAGGACAAGGGAGGAGAGTGGACTCTATGGGTGAAATTCGGGAAAGGCAGGCTCAAGGTGTGGGTGGATTCTTCTTTCATTTTTGCAGGATGAAAGTTTGAACTCACCACTTCACTGACCCATGCCCTAATCCTTTGTTGTTGTTGTTGTTGTTGGTTGTGGGGCTTGAACTCAAGGTCTGGGTGTTGTTCTCTTTGTTCACTGTAGCTACTTGAGCTACAGTGCTACTTTTGGCCTTTTCTGTTTATGTGGTGCTGAGGAATTGAACCTAGGGCTACATGCACGTTAGGCAAGCACTCTACCACTAAGCCACATTCCCAACTCCTCCAATGTATTCTTCTAATAGTATCTGGAAAAAGGACATTAACTTCTGGTTTTCAGAAATATTTGCAAAATATGTCAGGCTGTAATGCTTACTAACAGACAAGTAAAGGAAAACATTTCTCCGGGTCCAAACAAATCTTGAGCAAAACAGAACATTGGTTTTTTTTTTTTTTTTTTTTTTTGGTTGTTAGCTAGAATGCAGGATTTCTTTTTAAAAATTTATTGTGAAGGTGAAGTACAGAAGGGTTACTGTTATATATGTCAAGTAATGAGAACATTTCTTTTTGAGGTGTTACCCCCTCCTACCTTACTTTTTCCCAGTTTTTCCCCTCCTGATTCCCCTCCCCTGCAAGTTGTAGAGTTCATTTCCAACATAGTATCTAGTACATATCACTGCTGAATTAGAATCCAGGATTTTTATATAACTCTGGAAAAAACAATTCCCTCAAATCAGGTAAAATTTTAAATTGCTTAACCAATACTTTCACTGAAAAAAAAAACCCCAGCAGAACGAAAAACTTTCTTTCTTTTCTTTCTTTCTTTCTTTCTTTCTTTCTTTCTTCCTTCCTTCCTTCCTTCCTTCCTTCCTTCCTTCCTTCCTTTCTTTCTTTGGGTCATGAGGCTTGAACTCAGCCTGGCACTATCCCTAAGCTCTTCAGCTCAAGGCTATCACTCTACCTCTGGGCCTAGGCGCTGTCTCTGAGCTCTTCAGCTCAAGGCTACTGCCCTACCCTTGAGCCAAACCCCACAAATGGAGATAAGAATCTCAGGTCCTTTTGTGCTCAGGCTGGCTTTGAACCTTAATCCTCAAATCTCAGCTTCCTGAATAGCTAGGATTACAGGTGTGAGCCACTGCACTCGGCATAATGAAAACTTTCTAATCTGAGGACTATTAATTTTGGTAGAGGAGGAAGACATGAGCTTTCTCAAAACAAATATTTGGATCAGGCATAATGGCTCATGTTTATAATTTCAGCCACTCACGAGGTAGATATTTGGAAAGATTATAGGTAAAGCCAATTTGGCAAAAAGGTCATGAGTCTTCAGCTGAATCATCTATAAAAGATGAATGTGGTGGTGAGCACCTGACATAATAGCTATGTTAGAAGAGAAAATAGGAGGATCAAAGTCTAGGTTAAAAAATAACTGAAAAAATATTGTCAGAAAAATAACTATAGCAGAAAGGGCTCAAGGAGTGGTTTATATGGTAGAATGCCTGCTTAGGAAGCATAAGGCCTTGAGTTCAATCTCCAGTGCGATGGATAATATACAATATTTGGGGTGGGGAGGGAGAGAGGGAAAAGGAAGGGAGGAGGGAGGGAGAGTGAGAGGAAGAGAGAGAGTGAAGGGAAGAGAGAGAGGAAGAGGGAATGAGGAAGAGAGAGAGAGAGAGAGAGAGAGAGAGAGAGAGAGAGAGAGAGAGAGAGAGAGAGAGAGAGGGGGGGGGAGAGGGATGGAGTTCTTTTTTTAAATGAACATGTTGTCTTAATAGCTATTACATAAAAAAGTTAAAACAGCCAGGTGCTGGTGGCTCCCACCTGTAATCATAGATAGTCAGGAGGCTAAGACCTGAGGGTCGCCACTCAAAGCCAGCCAAGTCAAGAAAGTCCCAGGGATGCTTATCTTCAACTAACCATAAGAAAACTGGAAGTGGCCCTCAGTGGTAGAGTGCTAGCCTTGAGCAAAAGAGCTTAGGACAGTGCTCAGGCCCTGGGTTCAAGTCCTATGACTCATCAAAAAAAGAAAAATAGTTAAAACAAATTTACAAAAACAGGAGCTAAATGGCATTGTCAGTTTAAGTTTTAGCTGATGGATGCATGATTCTAGTCCCCTGGAATCAATACAATGATTTCATAAAGGAAAAATTAAAATATAACTTCTGGATCTCCATGCACTTAGGAGTTAAAGTCTGTAGCATTTTACTCTGTGGAGAATCTAAGAGAAGAAGCCAGGTAAGCAGACTGCCATCTTTTTGTTTTGTTTTGTTTTGAAATCTCTCTGGTTCATATAATCTCAGTCTTCTTTCGTCAGGCACTCTGGATTAAATAAGATGTGTTTTCAAACTACTTTGTCTCTTAATTTTTAAACCCTTGTTTATTTTAATGAAAATTTAATCCATATGTTTCTGATTCATTTACACTTAACTCATCAAAATGTTGTTTCATAAAAAGCTCTTTGATGTTCAAATTGCCTTTGGAGCTATTTTTAATATGCTCTTTTTAATTTTTTTAAAAAAAACTTCCCTACTTAGAAACAGAAAGTTCCTTTTCATTGCTATTTAACAACTAGGGGTCCACTGGTTTGGGTTCAGTTCATTATTTAAATAGAATAATGTATGTAAAATGCTTCATAAATTCTAGAGCAATGGCTGCCTGTTAGTGATTATTGCCTGCTATTGTTATTATGACATGCAGAGCACATAAGGTTTGAGGTTCCTTCTCCTCCAAGTTGGCTGGGCTGGCTCATTTCGCTACACCCAACTGGTTATAACATTTAAAAAATTTTATGACTTTCTCATTCTTAGTAACATGTACAGTAAACATGTCTAATGAGAGATGAAGGAGTCCGTGGAGAGAGGAGTTTGCTACGTAAACTAACTTCCCCAGTTAGGTAAGGAGATGTTGGGGCCTACTGTGTGTAGTTCTGCTCTCTGCCCGGGGGTGGGGGTGGGATAGAGGCTCAGGGTTTTCTCAGGGTAGTTTTGTCAGGCATTGATAGAAGAAGCCAGGGAAGGTGGGAGAATCTGCCCTGAGTCCCATGCATGCACACTGGATCTTGTGGAGAGCCTCAAGGAAAAGCTGCCTTGATTTCGAGGAGGAATATGAGACGACACAGTGCTCTTATTTCAATATGTTATGATTTGTTTCATGTCCTGGAAGCTTTGTCTCCAATATAGCAATATCAAAGGGGGATAGCTCTTCCAGAGGTGGGCCTAGCACAAGCTGGTTAGGTCGCCCTTGCTTGTTATAAATCAGAGAGTATGTTGCCACCTACGCCTGCTATTTCCTTCCTTTCTTGCACATACTGTCATGTGGTGCTACCCGCCATTCGGCCTTCAGATAAGGACCAAGCAAGTTATGAACCTCTAACTGTGAGCTAAATAAATCTTTTCCCCCCTAAAGTGCCCAGCCTTAGGTATTTTGCTGTGGCAACACAAAACAGACTTAAAGATGACAAGCACATTTGATGTAGCTTAGGATCAGATGGCACAATGGGGAGTGGAGCGGCCTTTCTCTTCTAGGCAGAACTCAGCCTTGGCCTGGGCTCATGGGAATTCTTCTCTAGAGGTGACAGTGGAACAACAGCAGACATAATTCTTCTGCTTGGTAGGAGATGGCAGAGGAGCTTTTCTGCCATGGCAATACCCAGTTATCACCTATAGCATTGCTTAGTTAAGGCTGGCTATGCGCCCCTGGGGTCTGTAGAAACATATGAAGGGGTGTGGTTTGTGACAGGGAGGGCATTCCATGGGTGTGTATGACCTCATTCCTAGCCATGGAGAGCTGAGGAGGCCCCCGGGGCCATACAGGATATGTAGGACATTGGAAAATGGCCATTCTATTGCTCCCGCTTGCCGGTTGTGAAGAAGGTTTGCCCACTCTCACAAAAGTGAACAGGGAAGCTTTGTCTCCTGGAGGTCGACCCTGGTCTCATGTGGGAGGCAGCCATGTTCAGCTTCGCTTGCTCTCACTAGGCCTCGGCCTGTGGCACACCAGGCTGCCTTTAGGAATTTGGAACCAAACATGAAAACTTTTTGGTCGCACAATGGAGGGAGCGTGGCTTTGGCCTTTCGCACATCTGTCTTTCCTGGGTGAATGGCTCCCTTGCTTTCTGATTTTCGCCGTATGGAACAATTGGCCCCTTCAGTTCCTTGCTAGCAGCAATCAGTTATTTCTCCATAGCCATAAATTTCATCCATTCTTTTTTGAAGGGGGAAGAAACAAGAGTAACAAAAGGAAGTGGCCATAAAGAACAGAGCTGTCAGAAGAGCAAATGTTTGAGTAATTTGTTGGGTCCTTGGTTTAGGGTTGACTGCCTTTTCATTTTATTTATTTTTTAGCACTAACTTGATATGGAGTATTTCTTGGGACAGATTTCAGAAAAGAACAAACAAAAAAATCCATGTGACTATAAGGTGGGGGCAGGAACAGAGGTAGGGTGGGGCAAGTTTTAATATAGTGATCAAGAGTGGGCAATTTCACTGATTTTTTTCTTATTTATTGGGAACTCTGGTATCTTCTCCATGGATAATCCAGATATTGACAATATCTACTGAACTTGGTCCTTGATAAACAGCCTGAGAAACCACCTGCTCCACTGAAACTGGACTACTCTAATTTGATTGGGTGTCTTCTGGAAATAAAGGGACACATTCCTCAAATGACTAATGCTTTTAGGTCCAACAGTAGTTTCTCACTGATCTCAAGCATCTGGAATAACCTGCTTGTTTCAATTATTCTGAGAGCCTGAGGATTTGAAATGGAAGAAAAAAAGAAAGAAAGGGAGGAAGGGAGGGAGGGAGGGAGGGAGAGGGAGAGGGAGAGGGGGGGGGAGAGAGAGAGAGAGAGAGAGAGAGAGAGAGAGAGAGAGAGAGAGAGAGAGAGAGAGAGAGAGAGAGAGAGAGGGAGGGAGGGAGGGAGGGAGGGAGGGAGGGAGGGAGGGGGAGAGAAAATTCCTTAATTCTACTGGGCAGGTCAATCTGCATTCAGACTGAAAACACTCAATATTTCCTAACATGTGGTTGCTTAAGCTGTCCCTGCCTAGGTCAGATTTATGTATTTGCTCTGGAACTAAGATTTCTGTACCTCAGGCACAATGGCTTGGGGTATTTATAGTGTCAGTGATTTTTGCAAAAGCCAACAGCTGCACTGCTAGGCTGGGTAAGCCTGTGTCCCCACAGAACAGGCTACCAGGTGTATCCTATCTGGGAGAAAGCTTTTCTTTGGGTACGACTCCCCAAGGCTCTGAACATTTTTCCTCTTCCAAAGACCGAGTCTGATGACGTCAGAAAACATTTGAAGAGACTTCACTTTTCTTATTTTGCTCTTGACAAGAAAAACTGAAAAGGGCAGTTACTACAATCTGAGGGGAAGGGTTGGGTAGTTTGAAGGGGAAGCTGAAGATAAAGTCTGAATAGCTACAGAGGCATTTTTCCTTTGTTCTTTCCTGCCCTCCTCCTCCTTCTCCTCTTCCTCCTCCTCCTCCTCCCCCTCCTCCTCCTCCTCCTCCTCCTCCTCCTCCTCCTCCTCCTCCTCCTCCTCTTTTTAGTTTCTCTCCAGGCAGGAGAGTGGAGGCCCTGGACATCATTGAAGGTCACTGTTTAACTTATTCCCATTTTGAGTTATTTGCTAATTGGATGCTTAATCTGGAAAGGACACAACTATTAGTTAGGTGCTGGTGGCTCATACCTCTAAACCTAGAGATAGGGTGCCAGTTCATCAAGCAGGATGAACAGGTACAAGGCTCTAAGTTCAAACCCGAGTATGGCCAAAAAGGGGGAAAATGAAAATATATGACTCTTAAAATCTGTGATGGTATATATTAAGTTGAATGCAACTGAAGAATATTTGTTGCTATAACACATCTATATGGAAAGCATTGTCCAAATCTTTCCATTGGCAGTATAGGAGATCTTCCTTGATAGTCATTTTTTTTTTCTACTCTCAAAAAGACTGATTGATGCTCTCTTCTTAGCATCTATACTGACCAACCTTGGCCAACTATGAGGGCTTGTTTACTTAACAGCATTTCGGTGACTTTCCTGTGTGTGTCCCCTTCACCAGCCTTGAGCCCAACATTCCTTAACATGTAATTCACAAAACACATATCCTATGAGATAGGATACAGTAGAGAATAGTTTGTGTTCCATTCCAGGATATATTGCTTATTTTAGCTTCCCTTTTGGAGATCCACAGTTCTTAATTAGCATATTATAGGTCGTGATATGTCCTTCAGAGGCAATAGGTGTGTACACAGTGGTATTAATAGGTGTGTATACAGTGGTATTAATAGGTGTGTATACAGTGGTATTAATAGGTGTGTGTACAATAAGGCCATATAGTATGAAGCTAATTGAAAGGACCTCCAGGATATTGAAACAAAAGCCATATAACGAATGATTATTGTCCTTAATGTACTATGTTGTCTCTCATCTCCTTTGCTGTCCCTTGGGTATCTCATATTGTTACAGTATCTCACTTTGTTATCTGATATATTGAATTTATTTGTATTTGGTTATTTGAAATTTGATAGGGAAGGGGGGAAAGCCAAGACGGGTGGGGAGGTGGGGGGGAGGGTAATGGGTACCAAGACATGTGAAAGGGTATCAATGTATGTGAATTAATGCACCTTCTATCTGGCAAATATCATGTAACCCTTTTATTAATTACAATAAAAAATTAAAAAAAATAGATGTGTGTACAGTGATAGCAGGAAGGGCTGGTAATTTAACACAGTATTTTTCAAGTTTATTTGTTCACAACATTTTTTCCCCGTAAAATTGACTAATACCAAATCATGGGAATGAATGCTGTAAATGTCTTGGAACAAAGACCCAAATGTACAAAGAAAGTGACCTTATTTTTGTGCTTTTACTGCTGTCCTGTTTCTGGCACATTAGCAAACCTATGTTGACTAGATGCATTGCACTGGGGGGGGTGTGCAATATCCAAGCTGATAAGATAAATTTGCTTTCCTGAAGCTGTTAAAAAGACAGATGCACGATCATTATTTATAGCATTAGATAAATAAAAAAAATGGTAAATGCCAGGATTGTTAACAAGGAGAAGATTAAAATTGAATGCTGAAAACCAAGGCATGAGTTAAATTGAACTGAGGCGGAGGCTGGCTGTTCTGGCCGCCCCTTGAACTTTGTGGGCTGCTCTCTTTCCAAAGAGGAAACAAGAAAATCAGATCTAGGAGGCCCAGAGCACAGCAGAAAGAAATAGCTGTCTCAGATAAGGAATGAAAATTATTATAGAAAAGATTAAGCGAGGATTAGAACTTCAAGTCAGGTCTCCATTGTGCCCTGGAGCCATGGCTGAGAACACAGTACTCACATCCAATTGTGCCTGTGAATGGCAGACAGTCAGTTTGAGACAGCAAACTTGTAGCCTGATGCCAAAGGTTTGGGGTATGAATTTCCCAAGCCCAGCCATCATCATTTATCAGAGATGAAGATTCTCTGGACACAGGAAGCTGTGATGGCCTCACTCTGGGATGGCGCCACAGGGGTGTTTATGGGTTCCTACAGTTGCTCACGGGGTCCCCCTGTTGGTTGAATCTGAGAGCCATCTTGACCACAGTCACCAAGTAGCAACGGGCCATCTTTTCTACAGGCTCTACTAAAGTCATTAGAGAAAGAAGACAGCTCAGTTCAGTGAAAGAGACGGGGAAGTGGCTCTTAGTTGATGCAGGGCTGTTTTCCTGAGAAGGGGCTAAACCTCCAGCGGTCAGAGAATAGACCTGTAGCATGATCTGTAGCCCTTCCTTCAGCATCCAGTGTCTGCTTTATAAGTAAAGGAGGGTAGGGCACTGCCTTGTGTCTCCTTGGCAGAGTGGAATTGTCACCCAGAACTTAGCAGCAACTCTGAGGGGGAGAGGAGACCCTAAAATGGCAGAGATGGCATTTCTCACTTTCTGTAGAAGTACTAATCAGGACAAATTATACTTGCTGCATACCTGAATTATAGATAGAGCATGCTGAATGATAGATAGAGCTTTACCCTTTGTTAAAATGATTACTAAAATCTAATAAGCCACCAAAGAAGAATAAGACAGATGTGGGAAAAACATATACCTGAAATTAAAAAGTATGAGCCGGGTGTGGTGGCTCACACCTGTAATCCTAGCTACTCAGAAGGCTGAAATCTGAGGATCATAATTGTAGTCTGGGCACTAAAGTCCGTGAGACCCTTATCTCCAATTGACCTGGAAGTGGAGCTGTGGCTCAAGGGATAGGGCGATAGTCTTGAGCTGAAGAGCTCAGGGATAACCTGCAGCCCCAGAGTTCAAGTCTCATAACTGACAAAAAAAATGTATGTCTTTCTGGAAAAAGAAAAGATTTCTATGGGGTTCCTCTAGCATGGGCTCTAGGTGATGCTAGTGAAATATTTACACTCTGTGGCTCCATGATGCAATGTCCAGGTAGCGTCTAAATGGACTGGGGAAAATCTGGAATGGTGGTTCTGACATCATAAATACCTACTTAACAGATCACCACAACTTATAAAGAAAACTTTTACTGACTTTATTAATGTGGTCACCACGTTTTCTAGAGAATTTTACAAACATTTTGATTTATTTAATTAGAGGGAAAAATATTCTAGGCCAAAAGAAGTTGCCAATGGTTTGCAGGACTAGAAACTGTTTCATCAATATATTCTCAGGCTATTGCTTCACTTTTATTTGTTTAGTTGATCATTAAACTCATTCATCTCATCCTAATTTATAAAGTATCAAAGAAGAACTAAAGAAACTGGAAAATCAAGAAGCAGTAAAAAGCCGGACACCGGTGTCTCATGATTATAAGCTCACCTACTCAACAGGCTCAGGACAAAGGGCTGTTTCCATGAGATTACAGGAACACTGATGATGGGTGATGGCAACTCTTACAATAACTCTATTTTGACAACACAGAACTTTTCCAGCTTATACTTGCATATTGGAAATGGTATAAATAAAAAATCAGCACTATGGAGGCCTCAACTATTTGGGCATTCTGACTACTAAATCATTTGGGCCAAAATCAACCAAGAATTTTATACACCTGGGTATGGTAGTTAATGCCAAATGTTTACTGTCTATACTGAGAAATAGCAATGAAAAGCTCTACTAATTAGGTCTTGTTTATATTTCCATTGTCATGATTAATTATGTATTTTATTCAATGATCTGCCTTATTAATTATCAGCAGTACTCTTAGTTTTCGGCCCATTTTAAACATCTTAACAATGCATTCTCTGTGTACTAGGAATCCTTACTGGCCAAGATTTTGTTTATATAAAGACAGCAAAGCTACTCAGAACTCAGTGTGTAAATTATAGAATCGACTAGTTCTATTTGTTCTTTTAATTGAGGAAAAGGGACCCTGGCTAGTCAAATTCCAAATCAGAAGGGATACAGAGAAATATATGCTGGAGGTCCTGATTTATTCATTTCTGTAAAAAAAGTTTATTTTTGATCCCTTCAACTCTTTGTATGCAGCTCTGTGATAATAGATCATGTATAAAATTATGCTGCTCAAGCCAGGAGCGGGTGGCTCAAGCCTACAATCCTAGCTACTTAGGAGGCTGAGATCTGAGGATCACCACTGAAAACCAGCCCATGCAGGAAAGTCTGTGAGACTCTCACCTCCACTCAACTGCCACAAACACTGAAAGTGGAGCTATGGCTCAAGTGGTGGAGGGCTAGCCTTGAGCAAAAGAAGCTCAGGGATAGTACCCAGGCTCTGAATTCAAGCCCCAGGACTAGCACAAACAAAAACTTGGGTTATTCAGAAAACGTACATCACAGAAATGAAGGTGTGGTTCAAGGGATGGAGGGCCCCTGACTTGAGTGAAAAAGTCAAATAAGAGAGGCCCTGAGTTCAAGCCCACCTATTGGCATGTATGTGTACACATATAAACACACACACACACACACACACACACACACACACAGAAAGAAGGAAGGAAGGAAGGAAGGAAGGAAGGAAGGAAGGAAGGAAGGAAGGAAGGAAGGAAGGGAAGAAGGAAGGGAGGAAAGAAGGGAGGGAGGGAGGAAGGCGTAGACTTATATTCCTATCATGGTAGTTTGGGAGGTAATTGGAGCAATACCTGCATTTATAAATAACAGAAACTGAACACCAGGCTGGGAACAATGGGATTTCACAGATGCACTACCTGTAGGAACTCCAGCCTCCTGCTTTCCCCACTTGCCTCATGCCCTGTCTAGTCCATGTGGGAAGGCCAGGGTAGCTTGATCTTGGGCTCACCCAAGTCCTATCTGAAACCTAGCTCCACTGTAAGTCTCAGTTGCCTAGACTAGAAAATGGAGTTCACAGGAGCTGCTACAGTATAGGGGCTGTTTCAGTGTTTAAATGAGAAATGACACGGGAAGCTCCCACTCAAGGCTTGGCATGGGATGCTTTCCCAATGAGTGCCAACTGCCTTTCATAATATGGATCTGGAGCTGATGGGGACTTTGCTGGTTTTCTCTAAGCTTAGAGAAAAGGCCTAGAATCCCTGGAGACTGAAATGTAATCAGCCTGGCACAGGCTGGGATCTGGATGCTCTTTAGCCTGTTGAGACTATTCATTTCAACTCAGACCCAGTCACAGGCAGAGCCAAACAACTAAAGCAGTTGGCCAAACAAAATACTTCCCTCCATAGTACCTGTGTACTTAAGTGACTTAGCCAGATGAGGATTACCTTGAGGGGATCCTCTGATTAATGGAATCCACACTCAGTGACGAGTAGGGCAGAACAGTTAGAAATAGTCTCTCATGATTTCTGGAAAATCACTCTACCATCTGTGCCTCGGTTTCTTCTTTTGGAAAAGGTAATGAAAGAGCCATCCACCCCTTGAGGTAAGATCAAGATGATCCCATGAAATGCAGCCCATACCACGTGGCGTCTGTCGCCCACTGTAGTTCTCTCCATGTGGAACCATATCATGCTGTAGAACTTGCTTCTGTGCAGGAACAGGAATTGTGAACACCATTTGCACTTCTGAGAGTTATATGGATTTTGCATGTGCTTGACTAGTTTTTGTTTCCTCACATTCTGCCTGGTGGATGTGATCTTGCAAACTTAGTTTCTTAAAAAAAAAAAAATCCCCAAAGCCAACACAACAACAATAAAACTCTGTGAGGGTCTTTCCTGAGTGTTCAAATTGACTTGAAATGTGGCTGTCACCAGTCTAACCTTCTATAAATAGAATGTGTCTTTTAGACAACAGGCAGCACTTTAGGATTGCTATTAAGAACTAAAAATATCTAAGATTTATTTAGCATGTGTTAAATAACTTTGATAGATATTATGTTACCTAACATAATACTTTTATGAAGGAGTGCCATAGACCATTAGGCTGTTTGCAGGTTCAGGTTCTCCTTCTTACAGGCATGGCAGGAATGCACTTTTTGGCCTCTTTGAAGTTAGGTGCAGACATGTGACTTCATTTGGCCAATGACATGAGAGCTAGTGATGCCAGTCCCTTTCAGGGGAAGGGGCAGTCAAACAACCTGAAAAAGCAAAGCATAGTGCTGTTTTACAGTTATTATGGAGACATAATGAACTTCTTTCTTTCTTTTGTTCTCTCTTTTTTTTTTTCTTTTTTTCTTTTTTTGTGGGTCATGGGGCTTGAACTCTGGGCCTGGGCACTATCCCTGAGCTCTTCAGCTCAAGGCTACCACCCTACCTTTGAGTCAAGCCCCACTTTCCTTTTTCTAGAAGTTGATTGGAGATAAGAGTCTCAGGTCCTTTTGTGCCTGGACTGGCCTTGAACCTTGATCCTCAGATCTTAGCCTCCTGAGGTAGCATGAGCCACTGCGCCCAGCGTGAGCCATTTTCTTTAGCCTGGGTCTCTGAATGAAGAAGATCTGAGACTACTGCTCACTACTCATCCATGATGGACATGTGAGAAATTTAAAAAAAAAAAAAAAGAGCATTAAATACGTCAGGTACTGGTGGCTCATACCTTTAATCCTAGCTACTCTGGAAGCTGAGCTCTGAGGACTGCAGTCCGAAGCCAGACTGTGCAGAAAAGTCTATGAGACTCCTATCTCCAATTAGCCAGCAAAAATCTGAAAGTGGAGTGATGGCTCAAGTGGTAGAGAGCCAGCCTTATTCATTGGGAAAAGCTAAAGAATAGTGCCCTGGTCCTTAGTTCAGACCTCAGTACTGGCACAAAACAAAAAACAAAAAACAAACAAACAAATAGTATTTAGCATGTTAAGACACAGGTTTGTGAAGTAGGCCTATTAATTATTGTTAATTATTATATCCTTTTACAGATGGAAAATGGGATACTCAAAGAAGTTAAGAAACATACCGAAGGGGCTGGGAGTTTGGCCTAGTGGTTAAAGTGCTTGCCTTGCATGCACGAAGACCCGGGTTCGATTCCTTGGTACCACATATGTAGAAAAAAGCTGGAAGTGGTGCTGAGGCTCAAGTGGTAGAGCTCTAGCCTTGAGAAAGTCCAAGGACAGTGCTCAGGCCCTGAGCTCACCCCAGGACTGACAAAAAAAAAAAAAAAAAGAAACATACAGAAAATCACACCAGTCAGGAAGGAATAAAGGTTTAAATGTAGAATTCCCTCACTCTTAAAGTGGTAACTTTACTTTGCTACTTTTGGTAGACTTTCAACTTCTTGAAATCCGCCATTTCATCTGAAAATTGCTTGCACTTCTCCTTTTTAAAGTTCTCCTTTTGAAAAATCCTTTTCTGAGAACTGGAGGCATGGTTCAAATGGTAGTATGCCAGTTGGGAATGAAAAAGTCTTCCTGTTCTTTGATTAATGACAATGGATTTGAAATGTACAACTGTACCTTCACAAACTGCTACATCATTAGCTCAGGAAGCTACGATTCCACCTTTAACCCCCTTTTCATTTCTGACCTTACCAAGTGGGCAAAGAGTGATATTCCTGTCTAATGTTATTTATAGACCCCTAATATTTTCCCTTCTATAAAACATAAATACAATGTGAAACATAGCAAAACAATTAAATGTGCAATTATCCATAAAGTAGGAGCTAAATGATTCAAGATGTCAGAAATTATAATGAAAATAGGAAAAAAAGAATATATAGGCTTGCAGAGATAGGCAAGTAAGCCATACACCCATGAAAAATGTCACTGAAATTGAAAAATGTCATGAGTAGATTAAACAGCAGATCATAGATGAGGAGCAAATTAATACTTTAGAAGATTGGGTTGAAGACACTAGCCAGAAAACAGTCTAAAAGACACAAAGGGAAGAATTATGAAGGCTGATTTCAGGTTGTCAGAAGAATGAAGCAGAGGATATAGAGAGCAGGAAAGCTGAAGCCACAATGGCGGAGAATGCACCAAAGTTCAAAGACAATGCTAGTCTTCATTTCAGATTT
This sequence comes from Megascapheus bottae, assembly GCF_031878675.1. NCBI lineage: Eukaryota > Metazoa > Chordata > Mammalia > Rodentia > Geomyidae > Megascapheus > Megascapheus bottae. Next base: position 33,871,953 of record NC_143510.1, read on the forward strand.
CTGGACCAGGCTTATGACTGGGACAGAATGCTGATACCCAAATAGTAAAATATATAAGCCATCAATTTGTAAATTCTGCTTTGCTGATGATATCAATTATTTCTTCAGTTATGAGTCTACTTTAGAAACACCATGAAAATATGCATGCAATGAAATATAGTGACTTCACACAAGTCCAATGAGAAAAAGCTCCTCTGCAACCCATACCAGGCCATATGGATCACCTGGTGAATTTGGATAGCTAGGTCTTACTTCTAAATTCTGGATTTGGGCAGTCAGGTCCAGAAATCAGTACCTTTCCCCAGCACCAATTCAGGTGATTCACAGCTGTGTCATCATGATAAGAAACATAGTTGTTAGGGGTATCAAGGTTTGAGAAGTAATGTAACTGTAACCCCTCTGTACATCATCCCAACGATAAAATACAAAGAAAGAAACAGTTGTTGTGGAAACCACATCATTGAAAAATAGCTCATGCTTCCTTCAGTGTTCTTTTTCTTTAAAGCTTGTTGCTCAACTAACAAAACATTGACTCCAGAGTGCAGGGATGGCCTGTATTACATTCAATTCCTCCATGTACCACCCAGCCTCCTACTGCCAAGTCATTTCCTGAGACAAGCTTTAGTGTCAGGGAACACTGACACTAAAGTTCATTGTCTAGTAATTCCAGCTGTGAGCCCAAAGAAGAAACAGAAACAAGCATTTTTAATTGAGAAAAATTAACTTACAAACAAGATGCATCACAGTTGTTACATGTATGTATGTATGTATGTATGTATGTATGTATGTATGTATGTATGTATGTATGCATCTTTGTATGTATTCCTGATCTTAAGATGTCAAACTTACTGGTTCAGTCGATTGAAGAAAACAAAGTATTAAAAAATATGCCGCTGGCCATTTCAGTAAAGACTCAATTCAGAACTGACTTCTATTATGTGGGAAAAAGTAAGGGATGAAGGTGGCTTGCTGTCACATAGTACAGATTCTGTCACATGATCTTGACTTGAATCCTGATTCCACCAATCAGCCTTTGAGGTTTAGGAATAGGACATGGTAAACATTAGTGAAAAGTTCCATAACTTGCTAGTCTAGTTATTGGTGGTATGCCTTATCTTGTCTGCTGTCATTTATCTTTTGCATTAAACAGTATGATAGGGAATGTGACAGTATTATAACATTGTTGTAAGGATTATCAAATTAGATCATTAAGAATCAGTTGGACGAGCGCTAGCATCAGGTACCAAGTTTGAGTCCCTATCCTGGACAAAAATACAAAGAAGAATCTACACATATTAATTCATTTAATCTTTCTAACAACCCTGTGAGACTCCCATTTTACAGAGGAGGACGCCGAGGCTTGGAGCTATTAAGGACATTATCCATGGCCACACAGTTACAAAGTAGACTACTGCAAATGGAAGAACTCAGTCCATGGACACACAATAATCTCAGTGCTTCTAGGCAATGTGTATGGAGTGTGCAGACACTCTTTCTTAAGAGGTCTGGAGTGACAATAATGATCCAGTGGAAATTCCTCATCAATCAGCAAGCTGTCCCGCTGGAGGCTCATTCTTTTACGGAAGAGGAGTTTTGTGGTACACTGGCTGACAGAAACAAGTATTTCTGAGCTACAAGCTGCAAGCATAGCTGGGTGTGTAACATTTGAATAGATGGTAGGCCAAATTTATCCCATGTGATCTCCAAATGAATGACATCTCCCTAGTAAGAAACTGGATAATTGTCCTACTTATAAATTTTTCCTTTTTAATCCTGAGAGAATACATACTTAGACACATCTTTGTGGTATAATCATCTTCCTAGGACCAGTAAAATAATCTTTAAGACTAGACGAGAAAAGAATTCTCTTTCCTACATTGCAATTCGATGGGCCAGCCTCAGACACAATAAAGGCAGTGATATTTAAGTTGGTTAGGGGCAGAGGTTTAACATATTTGATGTATGAATTATAGATACATTTAACTGCCCACTGGACAGATGGGACCTAGGAGACTAAATCCTGCATAGTCGGAGCTCCTTAAAGTGACCCTCATTAAAGAAATAAGAATTAGTCTTGATCAAAGCACTTCAGTGATTTGAAAAATTCAGTGAATTGAAAAATTCTTTGTTCTATCTACTTTGTCATGGCTGCAGAGGTATTTGGGGTGTAAAGTTTCTTTCTGTGTTGTGTATGTATGTGTTACACATGTGTGCACATTCCTGCTTTCAAAAATCATACTTTATTTTCTTTCTGTCACTCACGGTGGGAAAATCTGGTGTGTGGTGCACATTGTTGGCTGTCTCCCCAGCATCTGCTCCCTTCCCTTGTTTTCCATTTGGGGAGTCTATGGTTCTAAGGATGCTATCTCTACCCCTGTTTCCACTGCTTGTCCCTGTGCTGTTAGAAGGTCTCTTTACTGCACCTTTTCCAATGATAGTGAAGATCCAAGGTTTGCAATGGATGGAAAGACTCAGCATTCTGGATTCTATGCAACCCTGACTTTATCTACAGCTTTGCCCATTCCCTATCCATTTACTCTCACCCTCTGGTTGCTCCCCAAATATGCCAGCCACATTTCACTTCTAGCCCACTCTAAATCCCCCAGTCTGCTAGGGAACATCTCTCTGAGTAAAACAGTTAAAACCTTCACTGAGTTGAACACTTTTCTCCCCATCTCTCATTTCTGCACACAGTAACAACATTCCAATAAAATCAGATTTGACGCATCTATTCTTCAATGTTTCAAGAGTAGTTTACACCAATATTCTGCCCTGGCAGGAATTTTAGAGGGTATGTATGGAGTCTTTCTTCTTGTGTTCATAAAGAACAATGTGTAATTCAGTTGTGGAGAGAAGACTTTGTTGAAAGCAATTGAAAGAGTTATTTACTGGGTGGGGTTTCAACTCTGGTTGCGTTTACACAGCATTGACTATTCTGCTGATATTCACTTAATGAGAACTTAAAGATAAACACATCTGGAAAGTGTGCCAACTGACACCAGCTTTACCACCTCAGTATTCTGGCTTGCCTCAAATAATTTTAATAAAGTATGTTAACTAAACCAGGGTCATGAAAAGGATTTATGGTCTATCATCTAGCCCTATCCACTGCTATAAGACTGACTGTTGGGATATAGACCTATGGATTTAATGAAGGACTTCTTAATATTCCATAAGATATTTCTAAAATGACACAGTTTTGCTTAGCATTCTGATTGTGGCATTTTTCTTTTTCCTTTTTTTTGCCAGTCCTGGGCTTTGAACTCAAGGCCTGAGCACTGTCCTTGGGCTTTCTGAAGGCTAGAGCTCTATCACTTGAGCCACAGCATCACTTCCGGCTTTTTTCTATGTATGTGGTACTGAGGAATTGAACCCGAGGCAAGCACTCCCCCACTTGGCCAAACTCCCAGCCTCACACTGTGGCATTTTTAAAGGAACCATGGTTGCCAGCATCAAATATAAAAAAGTTTTCAGTTTACAGATGACCCCGAATGGAGTTTGTAGAGCTATCGGTTGGAGAAGAGGGTGCTACTACTCTCTTGGGTTTGCCTTATAATGACTGTTTAATTTCCTGTTTTAAGGAAGATCTTGAATGGAATTTTTTATTAAGGGTTTGTTTGGTTTAAACCTGATCCTCTCAAATGCTTTCCTTAATCCCTCCTCTGAGGATTTGGGCTCTGGACTCACCTGCAGGTATCATTTCAGTTCTTGGAAGAGAGACACACTCTTCATCATTCCAAAGCAATCCGAGATAGACCTTCTCTGCAGTGAACGGCATCAGCAAGTGTACAAAGCCCACTTTGTTCTGCAGGAAATTAAAATGTATTCTTTAACAGTGTGTCCTTGGGCTGAAATAGGAAGACCCTCCACCCGGACGTGAATGCAAGTCAGCGCCATTGTTAGGAATGTTCAGCACGGCTGCCCAGACAGCTGGCGTGCTCGTGTCATTCAAGCACACAATACCTGCCTGTCTTCGAAACTCCTATCTGGACTTTTTGCTTAGTTTAACTCAGCTAGGAAAATGAGCATTCAAACTAGAGGCTAAGGCCTTCAGGCTTCTTTCTGCCAGGGCCAGTTAGTGAAACAAAAGACTGCCAAGTCCATCTCGCTGACTTTCTTCACACCATCCAGGGTCAGTGGTTAGGGAAATTCTTGGGGAATTATGCATGTATGTGCTTACTGATGCAGGTGTGGATGACTCATTTGGAACCATAATGCTGGTTATTGAAAAGTTATGGGGTGATATAGTACCCATACAAATGGAAATTTCTATATGCTATGAAGCTAAGCAAAAGGTCCCAACAAACTCAGTTAACTACAGTGAGACTAAACCAAGAGTAATTTAAGATAAAAACAAAACAAATCATTACTAGGAGACACTGAAAACAACAGTCAAATAAGACAGGGCAGCACAACCAAACTCAGCCATTCCAGTGATCCACCTCACAGCTCAGTAGAAAGGTGCCTTATATAGGGTATCTTTCTTAGTAAAACTCAGAATTTAAAACAGAAGTAATCTTTGTTTTAACAAGTGAATATCAAGTTTTACAAAGTCTAAGTCACTCAGTAGGTTGCTATTAAGTAGCTCTTAATCAAGTAAAAGTATGATTTTTATGGAATTTTAAACTATTCATTCAGGAGATCTAAAAGAAAAAAGAACAAATCCATGTATTTCAAGGAATTTATTTTTTTTTATTTTAATTTTTTTATTGTCAGTATATAGAGGAGTTGCATTCTCCAGGTAGTAGGTGCATTACTTCTCACACATTGATACCCCTTCTCATGTTTTTGCCCTCATTTCCCTCCCCCACCTCCTCCCAATCATCTTGTTTTCCCTCCTTCCCTTCCCTATTTCAAATACACAGATAAATGTATATTCAATATATCAGGTAACGAAGTCAGCTACAATAACAATGAGATTAACCAAAGGGCAAAAAAGAGAAGAGAAAGAACATAATACATTAAGAACAATAATCACACAAGATAAAGCTTTTGTTTCCATATCTTAGAGCTCCTTTCATTTAGTCTTAACCTATATGAACTTATGCACCTAGGTTTTGAGCTATTGTGATCCTTTGCTAGGAGAGTCCTAGATGTGTACTAATTATTACAAATGAGGGAAACCATTGAGGCTATGTTCCTTTGGGTCTGGCTTACTTCACTTAATATGATTTTTTTTCCAAGTCTTTTCCATTTCCTTTCAAATGGGGTGATGTCATTCTTTTTGATGGCAGCATAGAAAGGAATTTAATTTTTTAAAACAATATAGTGACATGTAGTGGGAAGAGCTAGTGCAAGGGGTTCCAGCCAGCCCTGGAACTGGAGGCCTTCCATGCTAAAATCTTGCAAAAGTATTCTTAACATTGGTACAATCTAGACATAAGGCATTTAAACCAAACCCCTGCCCCCACTCTTAACCCTGGGCAAGCAGTAATCTGCTCTCCAGGGTTACAGCATCCTCAGGAATGTTAAATAAACGGAATATCACAGTATATGAACTTGTAAAAATGTGCCAGTTTCCCAGAGTATCAGCACCATTTTACACTGCCATCAACACTGACTGAGTGATCCAATTATCTTTTCAGTTGCCTAGCATTTGGTAATGGTCTTTTAGAATTTTATTTTAGGTATTATAATGGGTATGTAATGATATCTTTGCTCTTTCCTTCCCTTTATGAGTCCCTTCCTCCCTCCCTTTCTTCCTTTTTTCCCTCCCTTCTCTTCCCTTATCAGTTCTTCTCTTCTTTTTTGTTTTCTTTCTTTCCTTTCCCTCCCTCCCTCCCTTCCTTCTTCCTCCCTTCCTCCTCTTTTCTCTTTTCTTTTCTTCCCTCTTTCCCTTCCTTCTTTATGTGTTGCTGGTAACAGTGGTAAAATTTGAACTCAGGACCTCCAGTTTGCTACGAAGATAATTTCTCATTTAAGAAATGTCCCCATGCCTTTGCTTTTATTTTGCAAATAGTTTCACTTTTTTGCCTAGGTCCAGCCTAGAAAACAGTCCTTTATTTATGCTTCTGACAAAGCTGGGCTAACAGGCTCACAATACTGTGTCCAGCTTTTTATTCATTGGCATGGAAGGTGCTGGCATATGAACTTTTTTTTGCCCCAGTTTGCTTTGAACCATGGTTTATATTTCTCTAGTAGCTATAGTTATAGGTGTGACCCACTGCACCAAGCTAGTGATTTTTCAAAGTAATTTTATTGTTAGTATTGAGGAGTTGTACAGAAGGACTACCATTTCATAAAGTCAGGTAATGAGTACATTTCTCCTTTTTGGAGAATACCACCGGTTACTTTACTTTCCCCTACAAACTTGTGATTTCTGATTATAGTTTTAGTTTGCATTTGTTTGGTAACTGACAATATTGAACATTTTTTCATGTGTTTAGTTGCACATCTTCAGAAAAAAATTTAATATCTTTTGTCTACTTTCTAATTGGCTTTACTGCTGATTTTGAATGTTTCTTTTTTCATATATTTTTTATTGTAATTAATAGAAGGGTTACATGATATTTGCCAGCTAGAAGGTGCATTAATTCACATACATTGATACCTTTTCACGTGTCTTGGTCCCCATTTCCCTCCCCCCCACCCCCAACCCCTTGAATGTTTCTTTTATGGTCTTGATGAAAGTCTTTTGTTGGATAATTTTACAAATATTGCTTTCCCAGGGTGCTGCTTGTTTGATACTTTTGCAGGTTATTTTGCAAAGCAAAAGTTTTTAATTTTAGTGAAGACCAATTAATATATTTTTTCAACAGTAGATCATTACTTTTGCTGTTAAGAATACAAATTCTAAAAAAAAATACAAATTCTTTGCCTCACAATAGATTCCCAAAGATTTTTCTCTTCTGTTATAAATATTGTATATTTTGTTTTTGAGATAGGATCAAAGTAACTTTGCCAAAAATAACCTTGGACTTGTGATCCTTTTTACTCTGTCTCTTGTGTGTCTTGATTACAGGTATGAGCCATCATAGTTGGCAAAGCACACATTTTTTTTTCCACTTCCATATATTTTTTATTGTAATTAATAGAAGGGTTACATTATATTCACCAGATAGAAGGTGCATTATTTCACATACATTGATATCCTTTCTCCAGTTTTGGTCCCCATTTCCCTCCCCCACCCTGCCCTGCTGGTAAGCCTAATTGGTCTAAACTTTGTCATTTTGTAGCAAGCTGGCCATTCCTTCCAGATTCCATAGCATGTTTCTTATTTCAGTCTGAGACCTCATGGAATGATCTCTTCTGTCACATTTCCACAAGAAATTGGTTCAGGGTTTGCTAGATCTTCACTAAAAGCATTGAGAATTCTTTTTTTCCCCATCCATTGAGCACTTTCTATTCTTTCTAAGCTCCCGCCAGACTTGCCTGTAAAGGACTGCTCATTGCATTCAAGACAATTTCTATCATGGACCTCAAAATTTGGGCAACTTCTACTCATGGCCTAATTCCACAGAAATATTTGTTTTAACACCATGCCACTCATGGTTGATACTAAGTTTCTGCTTTGGTTCATTTTGGAGTCTATACTAAAAATGGTGATTTATAATCAACAATTGATTTTTCCCAGTTAAGAATATTAAAATGTCTTAGGTGAACTGTCCTACAGATTTAGTGTAGGATTTTTCTTCTCGATTTGCCCAAGCTTCCTACAATAAGGCAAAGATAAAGGTTTCTAAATCTTTTAAGTTCTATTTCAGTTTCAATTGACAGTTTCATATGCTTAAATAGTTTCTTCCTTTTCACATTTTACTAAAAGCAATAAAGACATAGCTAGCTACTCCTTCAACATTTTTAATATATATGTCATCACAGTGTAGAAAAGCTACCTCTGATGTCTTTTATTTTTTTTTAACACATTGACTTTAATCACGAGGGCTATACACACATGGACTGGTAGTTTCCCAAAGGTGACCTCCTAAAGCCATCATATTAGAACACAGAGTATTAGACCATAGCAGAAGGCAAGAGAAGTATGCAGTGAAACCAAGTGTACTTTTTCTTTTTTTAAAATATTTTTTTATTGTAATTAATAAAAGGGTTACATGGTATTTGCCAGATAGAATGTGCATTAATTCACATATATTGATACCCTTTCACATATCTTGGTCCCCATTACCCTCCCCCCACCTCCCCATCTTGGTTTTTCTCCCCTTTCCCTATCCAATTTCAAATAACCAAATACAAATATATCCAATATATCAGATAACAAAGTGAGATACTGTAACAATATGAGATAACCAAGGGATAGCAAAAGAGATGAGAGATAACATAGTACATTAAGGACAACAATCATTCATTACATGGCTTTTGTTTCAATATCCTGGAGGTCCTTTCAATTAGCTTCATACTATTTGGCCTTATGTATCAAGGTTTTGCTCTATTGCAAATCTCTGCTAGTAGAGCAAAGCACACATTTTAAAACAGATTTAGTGTCTATCATAATTTTCTTTAGACTATCCTTTGAAATCACTGGGCAAAAGCAGCATGGCATAAACTCCCATTTTTAGTCAGAAAAGGGTATTTGTGTATTTTTCAGTCTTTTAGTCATGACACATGTGCCATTAATAAAAAAAATTTGACTTAAGGTCTTAGATTCTCTAAGCATCTTTTCAAAATGATATACCTGGCTGATATTAATTTAGCTCTTGGTTGAAACATACTCAGGGCAGTGATTAAAAACAGACATTAGTTTTCATGCAATGTTGAGAAAAGAAAAGTAATCTAGAGGTTGCTTTGTTATCTATTGCAACACTACTTTGGAAGACATTGCCCATTCTGCTCAAAATTATTTAAATAAAACATTCTTTGAGTTTCATGTAAAAAAATAAGCTCATCATTTCTTATGAGCATTCATGTTTCTTATAGGACTCAGGTTTTCTTTTGATTCTGGCTCTCAGAAGACTCATAAGCTCAGAGTCTTAGTGCAATCATACTAACTTTCCTTAGCTAGGTTCTTGGAATTATCATATTAATAAAAAATTATATCAAAACGGAAAAGAATGCAGCATTAGAACTGTTCTTCTCTGACCTGTCTTTGGCCATTTCTTTTATGCTTTAAAAAACACATTCCTTTAAAAATATACAAAAACTTGAATAAAGTAATTTGTTGAAGCCAGACATAGTGGCTCAAGCCTACAGTCTCTGCTACTTGGGGTGAGAAAACAGGGAAGAGAGTGGCTTGAGGCCAGCCAGGGAAAAAGAACTTCTTGAGATCTCTATCTCAGCCAATAAAAAGCTAAGGCATGGTGATATGCATCTGGTATCCCAGCTACATAGAAAAACAAATAGGAGGCCCAGGCTAGCCCAGGCAAAAATAGAGACCCTACTCAAAAAATAACAGAAGCAAAAAAGGGCGGTGGGTATGGCTTAATGGTGAGACCTGACCTAGTGAGTACAAAGCCCTGAGTTCAGCTCCCAATACTTCTGAAAAAAAATTATATTGAACCTGCATGTGAGTATATGGGATTTTATAATATAATAGCTACCAGTTTTGTTTATACTTGAAGCTTGTCGTAGTAGAAAATTAAGGTTTCTAAATAAACAAGATGATTGAGAGGGGTGGGGGAGGGAAATGAAGACAAAAACATGAGAAGGGGTATCAATGTGCGAGAAGTAATGTACCCACTGCCTGATAAATGTAACTGTAACCCCCCTATACATTACCCAACAATTAAAAAAAAAAAAGACTGGAGATAAGAATCTCATGGACTTTCTGGATTCTGAACCTGGATTCTAAGGTCTCAGTCTCCTGAGTAGCTAGGATTGTAGGATTCAACAGTACCTTTTAAAAATTTTTACACAATGTGTAATGAATGTATAATCAGGAAAAAAAGCATGATGACTAATAAACAAGTGAACAAAACTCCTTTAGAAAAAGAAAACTTTCAAAAACAATATGATTGGGAGGAGGTGGGAGGAAGGGAGACAAAAACATGAGACAGGGTATCAAGGCTTGAGAAGTGATATACTCATTGCCTGACGAATGTAACTATCACCTCTCTACACATTATCCCGACAATAAATTACAATTAAAAAAAATCTCCCCATTTTAAAACTCAAGCCCCAACTTCTACATTCCTGAGTAATTTTGCTATGACAGCAAAGTGTATCCAGTGTTCACAGTCAACAACACAGGAGATCCCGCACGGCCCCTGGCCTCTTTCGGTGTTAGAAGATCACAAATGACTAGGTCTCCTCTCCTTTCTCTAATTTCATCCATGAAACCACGGAATCTATGGACTGTTCAGGTTTAATGGAGTCCTAGAATGCATCCGAGCAAGCATAAAACTACTCCGGTCCTCAGGGCTGCTTCCATGTAGTTGGTTTCTTTATTTTAACCCTTCCTACCTTCACGATTTAATAGAGATCTGGCAGAACCTCCCAAATGTCAGCTCCTGGGAAATACATTCTTTACCCTTGTGCCACACTCACCCCACCAGATTTTGGAAAGGAAGGGATCTTTGAAGGTGGTGTGACCAGCAGATACTGAGTTTATGAGAATGGAACTTGGAGGACTACGTAATGGATAAATTCTATTCTAAAACACCACACAAATTTAGGAGCTGGGGAGCCACTGAGGAAAGCTACTAGATCCAAAGAGTGCTTTGTTAGACATATTCCACTGACTCTTTCACAGGCTATTGGCCAATTTTTTTATTTTTAAATATTAATCAATCAATTTATTTATTTCCATTGACTCCATTAATGGGCTTCCTTCCTTCTGTATTTCTAGCCAATGGAAACTGCTAAGAGTGCTGAGAGCTGAGGGAAGGGCTCTTATTTCCCTTGGTTTTCCTCTATGATTCACTAGAGTTTGATATTTATATCAGAGAACTCAACTCTTGTCAGGTTCCCACTTATAATGTTCGGACTTAATGGATTTTTGACCTTATAATGGTACGAGGACAATAAAGCATTTAATAGAAACACCTTTAGCAGGTAGTGTTGCTAAGCTAGATGTTTTGTAGGTTTAGGCATATTAAATATCTTTCCCATTGACAATGTTTTCAATTTGTGATAGATTTCGTCGGACAGCTCTCTTCTAAGGCGAGGGGCACAGCTCTCCCTTCAAGCTGGAGCAACTTCCTGGCCCTATCCTCTTCAAGTTTGGGGTGACCCAGCTGTTATTGTCACGAAGTGCAAGTTGTTTCCTCGCAGTGGCTGGTTCCCTTTAGCTCCACCCATAGTTTTATAAACGATTGCACACTATTATAGCTCCTCTCAATGGCCCCCAGGGAGGAAGCCATGTGTGCCCTGTGCCACACTTGTCCTGATGTTTTACATAATGTCTGCAAGCTGGATGGCAGTGATGGCTTCAAGATGAGGCCTCTTTATGTGATCTTGTGGGATGAGAAAAGCTTCACTGTGAAAGACAAGCATGGGAAGCCAGATGTGCACACTGCAGTCAATCAACAGGCATCAAAGGCACAGGCCAGAGTTCATGCCAACCTTCGGTGAGTTTCTCATCTAAGAAGTACAGCTTGCAAACTAATGACCATAGATGGGTTTTATCCAAGGCTCACCCCACCTTCCAACCAAGTCAACATCCATCTCTGTGTAAGTAACCCCCACACACAGAGTGGTGAGTTCCTGCAGATCATCCTGTTGTCCACCTTTACAAAGCTACTGGTCTCACCATGCAGCCAGTCCCATTATAGTCGGGCTGATGGTTCTCATGCAGAGAACTGAAGAGGGAGCAGGGATCACACATAGACCTGGAGGCTCTAAGCCACATTCTGAAGGGTTGGAAAATGATCTTAAAGAAACCGCTCTGGAGGTAAAAGCTGTGTCTGTGTGATTAGGAAAGTATTACCTAACTTTCCTGAAATTCCTGAAAAGACAAAAGGACAGTATCTATTTTTCAGGCTAGTTGTGATTATCAGGGGAATTATATGGAAGAAAGAATTACTTAGATTCTTTTTACCCCTTTTCTCACAGCTTGCACTCTATTGCTTGAGTTATGCTAGGTTTTCTTTTGCTGATTAATTGGTGGTAAGAGCCGGATTTATTTGCCTGCGCTGACTTTGGACCACGATTCTCAGCTCTCAGCCCACTGAGTAGCTAGGATTACAAGTGTAAGCTCTTGGCTTCTGGCTCAAATCTATTAAGGGTTGTGAAAACTGGGATTTACTCATTTGGTGGTCTTTTTTTTCTAATTCCCTTGCACATGGGAGGTGATAAGTCTGATTCATGTTTCCATTTCTATGAGAAATACGAGGAGCCAATGAGATCATTCTAATAACATTTGTAAAAACAAAAATAAATCTGCTTCTAATAATAATTCATATTCATGGCACTTTTACCTGGATGATCTCATTTAATTATCACACCACTTTGAGAGCAAACACGACTGTACTGTTTGGAATGAGAAAACTCCAATTCAGAGAGCAATTTACATCTGCTTTGGCTATTTGTTGCAAAACACCAGAAATCCAACTGGCCCAAGCTGTGCCTGAAGTGTAAACCATGCTACTGGCTTTCAGAGACTAAATATAAGAAAAACTATGAAAACATCTCATAAGTTATTTTATAGGTATTATCTCTTTTGTATATATTGGGTCAGTTATCAAACCAATAATCATATTTTACATTGTTAAAATTGATTTCAATATATATACATATTACTGAAAAAATATGGCTAGTAAAAAGTTTCAAAGTACAGCTTTGGCCTGCATCTGGGCAGAGCTGCAGGAGAGGTTTGCTACACTGTCACCAACAGAATGAAAAAGACCTTTTCCTTGGGTAACATGTATGGAGAGCAGCAGAGAAGGAAGGAGTCTAGCCTATAATTATGAGATATCCAGAAAGACACAGCTCTGCAGCTTTTCTTCTGTGGGGCTGTGGCATGCATTTCTCTAAATAACCTCATGCTGGAATCTTGTCTGAAAGCAAACATTTCAAACCCTTTGGCAGGAGCAGTTTGGAAAGCAGCTTCCAAGCCATCAGGCGGGCAGATGATGTTTACTTCTTGTGACTTGAGAGTCAGTAAAATCTTATTTCATACCAGTAGCTTTTATGTTCCGAGAAGAGCAAGATCTCTTCAGATGGCCAAAATAACCCTGCACAAACCCAAACTATTATTCTGTCTGTTCTGTAGAAAACATGTTTCCAGTCCAGGCATGTCCTGAGATACTTTTTGCATTAGCAAAAGGGTATAATGTGTGTAGGCAACATGCATGCATGCTCCTCCTCCTCCTCTTTTCCTTTCCTCTACTTCTTCCTCCTCCTCTTTTGCTTTTGTTTTTGAGGCAGGATCTTGTGTAGCCCACATTAGCTTTGAACTCATGATCCTCCTTCTTCTGCCTCCTATGTGATGAAATTACAGGTGTGCATCACATCATATCACTGGGCTGTGTGTTTCATTCAACTGCCCAGCTTACATATATCATCAGTGTAGGAGGGTTGTTTGTAGGGTTCCCCTGCTCCCCTGCAGAATGGCCATGGACAAAGACTGGTGGAAGCAATAAGCAGTGTGTCTCTTGCACAAACAGATTCACACTCTGAAGCTAGTCTGCCACTAAGTTTACACTCCTTCCTCCCTAACCTCTCCACATTCTGGTGGAGGTGCAGAAACTGAGACTAAGAACGTTTTGGGGTAGACAAACTGTGCCATGTCTTCAATGTGCTTGTAATCCCATAAGAAAACTATCTAGCGAAAATGGGTGAGTTTTACTATGTAAATAACAAAAATATTTATATGGTTGAAAAATAGACTAAAAAAATGCCTTATTGGAAAGTTGCTGTGGCATTTGAGTTTATTCAGTTAAGAGCAGGATAACAAAACAAAACAAAAAAGAGCAGGCTAACAACTGAAACATATTTCTTTTAAAAAAATTGTACTTATTATTTTAGTGCTTTATTATGTTTAAGTAGTTGTAAAAGGGCTGTGACTCAACATGTCAGTTTATGTGTGCAATGCATCTTAATGGCACCCCTTCCATTGCTTCCCCCCTCCTCCCCGTCTGTCCCAACCCAACCTGACCCCTGAACTCAACTGGTTCCATTTTCAGATGTATGCATTGAATATTATGACTGTATTCACCCCAATTCCTTTCTCCACTCACCTGTCACCTCCCCTTGATGTTCCCCCAAGAACATCTTCCAGCTTCCTTGTATTCATTTTGTTAAACTGTAAGTTGTTGTTTAAAGGCGTTATTCCATTGCAATCTTCCCTGCTTATATCTTTAGCCAAATTATTTGTATATGTATGCGTACATGACCCTGTACATGTCTCCATATGTTTATAGCTTAGATCCAACTTCCACATGCGAGGGAACATATGAAACATTTGTCTCTCTCAGCCTGACTTCCTATCACCTTATATGCCTGGCTTGCCAGTCCTAGGTTTCCAGCTGCATGGAACCTACCAAGTTGAATTCAACTCAGAGGAAACAGGGTAGTGTCCTGATCTCTAAGGGGACAACACTGACAATAGATGACAGAAGTGGGAATGGCTGGGCTAGTCTAACAGCATCTCCATAGAGAGTTTATCAGGGAGAGAACTGTCAAACTTCTTTGTCCACATCCAGGGTTCATTCTATATCCTCTGCAAGCCCCTTTCTTCCCAACTTCCCATCTCTAAACTTTCTCACCAAGTTTCACATAGATCTAGTTGTTTCTTGGTTATTTGTTTCAGGCACTGTGCCAGCTGGCTTGATTTGCCCACTGCCTCAGAAAACAAATCTCTCCTCCTTTTCTCATGTGTTCTGTGCCTAACAAATAAGCTACTGTCTAAGTTTTACACTGATTCATGCAAACAACCCATCTCTTTCCACAGGGAGCGATTCTGCAAGCTGGGATGTTAAAATAATGAAACATAATTGATGGATGGCAGTATGGGATCCTAGCTGGCAAGGAGGCGCCTTAGCTGCCAGGTCTGTATTAATTACTCTGGCTGCTGCCCACTGCTGTTCTTGGTTTCTTGTGTCTGGCTGAGAAAAGTTGGCGTTCACTTGGGATTCCAAAACTTTTTGCTTTTGAAATATAATTAAATCTGTCTGAAGATCCCAAGCTCTGGATCTTCTGATTTCTTCATCACCTTAGCATATATATATATGTATATATGTATATATACATATATACATATATATTTATAGGACTCTCTGAGGTTCAGGTGATTTTGTGGTGGGACATAAGTACAGAAGTAGTTTCTCAGCTTCTCCATGGCTTAAGTTCTCTGTCATTTTTTGCTTGAAATTAGCTATTATGTGCTTTGTGCCACCTGCCCCACCCATGCTTTTAAGAGAGTGATTAGCCATGCATAAATTGCAGAGTTGTAAGGCTCAAGTGTGCCTGAGGAAAGGAGTTGGAGATTTACATTTAACCTGGCAAACTATGGGGAGAAAATTAAGGACTTCCAAGGAGCTAGTTTGCAATTAGAAATGTCCCAAATGCAAGAGATGTCCCCATCAACAAGGCATTCAAAGACAAGCTGCAAGATCACTTGGCACTCTGCCCTAAGCATGGTAGGAAGAAGTTGATTTTGCAATTTAGGGCACTGGTACTTCCAGAGCTCAAGAGCCTATAATTCTTCTCCACTCATCACATGGAATGTAGCCCCTGGATACCAGAGGGTGTCAAGTCATTGTTCTCAGAACTTAGTTAAGACATGCTGGGCAGAATCAGGTGCCAGTAGTTCATGTCTATAATATTAACTGATACCTGGAGGATCATGGTTCAAAGCCAGCCTCAGTTGAAAAGCCTGGGAGATTCCATTACCAGTGAATGGGCAAAATGTTGGGCTAGAGGCTTGGCTCAAGGAGAAGGGTACCAGCTGTTAGCAAGAAAAGTAAATGAAAGTATGAGGTCCGAAACTGAAGCCTCAGTATCAGCAAAAACAATGACAACAGAACGGTCACACCACTACCACCAACAAACAACAAAGAAAAAAAAAAACCCAAACCATACTGAGCTATTATCTTCTGTCTTTCCCATTGTCCTTTCTAGAATCTTCTGTGTCATGGGAAGCAGAATATATGGTTAATGTGTTCTTGAACCAAGGTAGGGCCTCACTCTCTATTTCACTCCACTTCTTCCTTAGGGCTTCTCAGGCCCATGGAGCATGTATGTTCATTCGCCCCTAGTTTCTGCTTCCATAGACCATTTGCCTGGGCAAAGCCTGTCACAACTATTCAACACCTACTGTGTGCAGTGGGGAAGAGAATAGACTTTTGCCTCAAAGTGCTTTTCCCATAAGAATTTGTGGTCTTATTTGTTACAGCAGCTGGGTTGTACAAGGGCTTTTGTAGCCTAAGGAGCTGAGCCCAGTGCCTAGATACACAACTAGATTGTCAAGCAGACAGACTTTCACACTAACTCAACAGACAAACACCTTAGCTTTTGGCTTTCTGATGAACCAGCTTTTCAAGTGGTCCTTCAGGACAAAGTGTTCTGGCATGGTCTTGAGATGTGGCCTCTGGCAATGACAAGTTTCACATGGGAGATGTGACATCCAGTGGGGACCTGTGGTCTCCAGCAGCTGCACAGCCTCCGTGTGTCAAGAGGCTCACGGTGGGACTCCAGGATAAGGTAAGGATATTGCATGTTGGGATACACACAGGTGCGGATCACAGAGCACAGCATGCAGAACTCCTGGGAAGCAGCAAGAACCAGTATGGTTATTTATAAGCCTGGACATGGTTCTTCTCCTGCATCCCTGTGAGGGGATGGAGTTTCCCACCTGTACTGTGGAACTTTCTTATGTAGCCAGAGCACAAGAAATTGTGCTTGGAGCACTGGGATCATCTGTCTGGCTCTCTTTGTTTTCCTGAAGACTAAAGTCTCTGTGAAGCCAGAGTGGGGAGGGCTGTGCTACAACTGAGCAATTTCCTTCTTCAAGATGCAATACAATATACATTGTTGAATAAATAATGTGGTATAACTGGTATATCTTCCTTCACTGGTGATGCTACATTCTTCTCACTTGTGTACAACTTACTAGTGTATAACCATCATCTGCATTTCTCATCAAATTGTATTTTTTTTTCATTTTGGTGGTACTGGGTTTACCCCAGAGCCTTGTACTTACTATGCTCCCTGCCACTGCTTGAGTCACAACCTCAGCCATTTGTGCTTTAGTTTGTTTTTCAAATATAGTCTTGTAGTTTTGCTTGGGGTAGACAGCCTTGCACATGACCCTGTACAGCTGGGATCATAAGCATGAACTAGCATGCTTAGCTTATTCTAGTCATTTTTTTTTGCAGTCCTGGGACTTGAACTCCGGGCCTGAGCACTGTCCTTGGGCTTTCTCAATGCTAGCACTCTACCACTGGAGCCACAGCACCATTTCCAGCCTTTTTCTATATATGTAGTACCAAGGAATTGAATCCATGTCTTCATGCATGTTAGGTAAGCACTCTTACCATTAGGCCAAACTCCAGGCCCATGCTTAGTTTATTCTTTGTGGTAGACTCTCATTAATTTTTTGCCTAAGCTAATGTCAAACTGCAACCCTCATATCTCTGTCTCTTTTTTTTTTTTTTGCCAGTCCTGGGCTTGAGCTCAGGGCCTGAGCACTGTCCTTGGACTTTCTCAAGGCTAGAGTTCTATCACTTGAGCCTCAGCACCACTTCTGGCTTTTTTTCTACATGTGGTACTGAGGAATCGAACCCGGGTCTTCATGCATGTTAGGCAAGCACTTTAACCACTAGGCCAAACTCCTAGCCCATATCTCTGTCTCTTAAGTAGTTGAGATTACAGGCCTAAGCCATTGTGCCTGGCCCTCATCAGACTGTTTCTAAGGAGATTTACCTCCTGTGGAAAGTTTGAGATTCCTAGAGGTGTTCACTGGCATAAGATATCATTCTTGACAAGTCAAGAGTTTCCAGGGGGCAGAAACTAGCCCTAAATAAGGATCGTTCCATTTGATTAGCTGAGGGTCTGCCTAGAATAATAGGAGGAAGAAGGAGGAAGCCTACGAGTTCTGGCATCTTCTCTTTCTGCTTGCTTGCTAGCAGGAAGTAGGCCACTCCATTCATCTAGGCCTACCCACCCACCACAGCCACCGACACCTCTGAGCCTGCAGTACAGATCTGTCCTCCTTCAGGTGTTCGTCAGGGAGATGATAAGTCTGTGGAAGGGAAACCTCCACAGAGAAAACCTACATTGGTCCATCGAGGAACTTCTATGGAACTTTTGAGGACATTCACTGCACTAGAATGTGATACTCAGAAGCAAAAAGGTTCAGAAGTATGTGAGAAACCCAACGTTTATAAGCAAGGCAGGTGCCCATATTTTTATGTAAGCATTATATAAGAGGGGCAGAGAAGTTGGAATGGGTTCTGTGACTATGGCTCTAAGGGGTTTTTAAGACCTTGCACAGCCCCTGAGATCTGGACACCTCACAGAGTGCCGATCCAGTGCCAGTTCTTCCTGGAAGACAGACCTGACTCTATAAGTATTTGCAGTCGCAGACATGAAACCTGGAGCCACTTCTGCAAATAGGACATTTAGCAGCTCCCGTCAGGGGTGTTTTTGCAATGTGACGCGTCTATCCATTAAGGTTGTTTTGTGGAGCCACTGGACTGACCATAAAACACTCAGCCTCAGACCTCCTTGGTTTCCAAACAGGAGCCCAAGAAAAGACCACAACAGAAAGCTGTTTATAAAAGTCAGGTTTGCTTAATAACAGGCAGTGGATGTCAGATGAGACTTAACCACTGGCTGTAAGAATGGTTTCTATTGAAACCCAAGGCAGACAGAATGAGCTGCTTAGAGCTTTGGTACTATACATTTTCTTAATCAAAGAAAGAAGAGAAGGAAAATGAAGTCATGGACAAGGATACTGATGAAGGCTTCTTGTTGTACATGCCTCTGCCCCACCCCCCGCATTCTCTTTCTCCAGCTTTCCATGTACTATGGAAGGACTTGCTCCATGTTCCCCAAACCTGGAAAGCTGCCCCAGAGATTTCCATTCAGCCCATTCCTGGTGGAGCCTGAGATTGTGCATGTCTAGCGAGTTGCAAGATGATGGAACTTGATGTTCCCATCTAAGACAATGGTCTGTATATACTGGTCCAGTGGTTATTGAACCACAAAGTCTCATGACTACATTGGCAGGGTCAGTTCTCTGCCCCAGGCCTGAACATGTAGCTCTTCATTCATTTTAAAAATCATTTTAAATAAAATTCCTTTGATGAACCCTTTGTCCCAAGAAGCCAGTGAAAGGTATTTAAATACACACCAAGGAAATGACATCAAAAGCTCAATGGATGCCATTTCTTAAGCAAACATGTCCTTTTCTGCTGGAGTCTTCCATCCTTGGCCTCTTGGAAGTGATTTTGGATGATGTACAAGCCATTGGCATCATTGCATGGGAACTTTGGCCTAGATCAATAGTACCACTCGTAGTTTGAAGAGGGTCAATTGCAAGAATTCTTACCACAAACCTTATCCCCCGGCCTTTTTAATATACTCTTAGGATGTGAAAAAAGAGGTTGTCTCCCAACCTTGCCCATTATTTTCAGCTCTAAACCTCACCTCTTCTCTTTCCACAAAGAATAAAAATTGCTTAAAGGGATTATTTTGAATTATTTTTCCTACTCTAGTAGCCTAACATGGCATTATTTCTGAATGAGAAATATTCAAAATTCTATAGCTTACAAGATGTCTGGATTGCATAGTCTAGGGCTAAGAATGTGAGTTTCTCATTCAAATTTTGGTTTATATACAAGGTATGCTATTTCCTATGTGACTTTGCTCAAGTTTCTAAACTCAATATGTTTCCATCTCATTATAGTACACTAAAAAATTCCCATGAAGTAGCAGTGAGCATGAAATGTAAAGTACTGAGCCAAGACACACAGAAGGAATTAAAAATGTTAATATAATGTACTAAATATACAATGAAATAATGTAAAAGTGTTTATAATTATAGTATAATTATATATTGATATTTATCAGAACATTGTTAATAAAATCATCTTCAGATGCTTTTCAATTTATAATAAATTTATAATGGGGGTCTGAGTAAGGGCTCATCTTATCTCTTTGCTATGAATATTTTCCTTCTGTAAAATACTATCTATCTACCTGCCTATCTAACTCATGGAATATTACTTAGATATAAATAAAAAGGCAATTATGTCATTTTTCAGGAAAGTGACTGGAACTGGAGGTCATCATGTTGAGTGAGGAAAAACTAAGGTCCAAAAGCCAAGTATGACATGCTTTTGCTCATTTGTAGAATCTAAAGGTAAAACGATGATGAGAATAATACCCAGACATGTAAACAGGGATCTGTCTGAGTAGAAATCAGTGGGAGGGAAAGAAGGGGGGAGAAGATTACAGTACATTACATACAAATATGAATATGTGTATGTATTATATATATACATACATAAGTATATGTGCATAATAGGATAGCATAATGAAATATAACAAATTCTTTTTTGAAAAGAAACTGGGCTGAAAGAATGGCACAAATGTGCCATTCCTTCCAGAATGACCCGGTTTTACACAATGATATTACATTCAAACCAGTGCAAGTACAGAACTTCATTGCTCTGAAGAGGGAAGACAGGAAGTAATGAGGTGCTTAGGCTCACTGTCCACAGCTACCACCCGAAATGGGCACAGATTGGTGCCTGCTGGTCTGATTGTTTCCCAATGAAAATGTTAAAGGACTGGAATCCTAATATCAGCCACCTCTCCTTTAACCATGTGGTTACGTTTTCACAGGAAGTTACATGTCTCATGAATTTCATAGCTGAGCTTTGGATACCATGAAGATAGGCATTAAGGCCGTGTTCTAGGAAGCGCAGGAAAATAAAAACTGCCTGTAGTTAAGAGTTTATATTGTCATAAAGGCACAAGTGGCTTATTTACAAAAGTTCCAACTAGCCTGGAAACTTGATGTTGAGGCAGGAGGTTGGAAGACCTCATTGCAATGATTGTATATTTAGAACAATCAATACCACCCTGTGAATACAGGCGACCACATCGCATAGCTGTGGTTAAATCAGGGCCTGGTGACCATTTGGCTAATAGCTGCAGGAAAGAGAAGATACAAACTGTGTGGCAACTGGCAGGCAGAGCAGAGCTTCTCAAGCTTGGCATGTACACAAATCACCTAGGGCTGCTGTGAAAGAGCAGGCGCTGATTCACGAAGCCCGAGGTGGGATTTAGGATTCTCTATAAAAACATTCTAGAGGATGCTTATATTTCAACCGCCATACTTGGAGAAACAAGTAGGTAGAGGATTCTAGAACAAAGTTTTCACAAGCCATTTTCCCATACCAGTGCAATGGTGACGCATCTGTACAGTGTCAAGGGAAATAGAAAGAAGAACCTTCTAGAAAATTAGGACAGGGATTCACTAGGCTTTCTAGTAAGCATCTTAGTTCTGTTAGTCTAATGAACACATTTTCCTTTCTAGATCTGCAAAGTAATGACTGCGGAGAGGTTGCAAGTTAAAATAATAGAAAGCCAGCCCTGCTAGACTGGATCTTAGCTGTCACTCTTACTTAGCCCAAGCTTTTAGAACTGGAAATAGCAATGGAACTCACAAAAGAGCATGTGAAAAGCATTTCATTCATAGTACATATATTTTGTTTAAATTAGGATATTAACCAGCCAGGAATGATTGAGTATTCATTCAGCAGACACAGTATATCCTAGGAAAAAGAAAGCAAGAAAGAAGAGGAGGAAGAGGAAGAGACAACCCTCAAATAAATTCCCAAATCTACCTGGAGAGGGAAATCTATCTGCATGTGGAATGATTTAATATTTCCATAGCCATGTGCCAAGACCCATCACAAACAGAGTTGTGCAGCACACATGGGCCATTTGGAGAAGACAAATGTTTAAGATGAGATCACTGGAGGCAGGAAACTGAAGGAGTCCCTGGGCAAAGGCAGAGTAGTAGAAGTGTTTTTAATGTTTCATTCTTGAGCAGGATATTGAGAAGAGCTGCTGTCATATGGAAACTATTTTTTTTTAAAAGAAACACCTGGCAGAACTAACTTGGGGATGGATTTTTCTTTTTTTCCACACAGATTCAGCACACAACAAAATACAAGGTGTTCGGGAGATGGAAGACTAAGATTAGACCACTAAGATAAATCACCTCAATTCCCTTATTGTTTCTGATTAAGGCTTAGTCACTTAGGAAGAACTCAAAGCCATTTCTATAAGGTTCCTTTCTATTTTTTTCTTGTTAATACATTTTGAAAAAACCCCAAAAAATGTTATCACTTTCTTATAATTCCTCTTTATTTATCTTGTATTTTCCAGAGGTGCATGGATGCTCAAGTCTCTGGGTATGAGGTGACAGAGTGTGGGGACACATAAAGAAAAACCAGCACAGACAGAATCATGTGTATACCTGATTTGCAATATGAACCCTTCTAAGTACGAGACTTCTCTTAATTATTGCAAGGAAGATTTTTCAGATGACTAGAATTATTGTTTTAGTCTTATTCAAGAAGCTTAAGTTTTCTTAATATAAAGCAATTGTTTCTATCAACTCTTCTTTCTTTCTGCATTCAGCCTCACTCCATTACTATTATTCCTATTATTATCATTATATTACTATAATTTTCCACACTGGGGATGGAACCCAGGATTTGGGACATGCTAGGCAAGCCTTCTACCTTGGATCTCCATTGCCTATAGTTTGGTTTGCATAGCTAACAGGCCCTTCTAACTCAGTTAATTTCAGCAAATATGTATTAATGAAAGTGATTTGTGATTATCTCTCACTTCTAATATTCCTACCAGAAAAGAATAAAAATTTCTTTCAGATTGGGTGCCAGTCACTCACCTGTAATCCTAGCTATTCAGTAGTCTGAGATTTGAGGATCAGAGTCATATGCCAGCCCAGGCATTAAAGTCTGTGAGACCATTATCTCTAATTAACCACCAAAAAGCTAAAAGTGGAGCTGTGGCTCAAGTGGTAGTGTACTAACCTTTGAGAGAAAAAACTAAGGTACACCACCCAGACCCTGAGTTCAAGCCCTAGTACATGCTCTCTCTCTCTCTCTCTCTCTCTCTCTCTCTCTCTCTCTCTCTCTCTCTCTCTCTCTCTCTCTCTCTCCCCCTCTCTCTTTCTCCCTCTCTCTTTCTCCCTCTCTCTTTCTCCCTCTCTCTCTCTCTCCCTCTCTCTCTTTCTGTGTCTCTTTCTCCCTCTCTCTATCTCTGTGTCTCTCTCTCCCTCTCTCTATCTCTGTCTCTATAATTGGTGACTGATCAGTCAGTCAGTCCTACAATTCTGTTTTTTTTTTTTTGCCAGTCCTGGGGCTTGAACTCAGGGCCTGAGCACTGTCCTTGGGCTTTCTCAAGGCTGCCACTTGAGCCACTTGAGCCACAGCACCACTTCTGGCTGTTTTCTATGTATGTGGCACCAAGGAATCGAACCTAGGTCTCTATGCATGCTAGGCCAAACTCCTGGTCCGAATTCTACAATCTTGAAAGGGAAAAGGACCCAGTTTGGGAACAAAACCTGCCAATCCTTCTAGGACAGTGCATGTGCAGAACTCACAAAACCTATCAGAACTGAATCTCAGTGTTGGAAGCCAGTCATCTACTAGACCATTCTGTGGGTGGACATATCCACTGTTTGCAATATCCAGTATGGAAGCCTCTTATTTCAGGTGGCTGTGGGCACAGGGAGAAACTTATTTGTATATTTTATTGAAATTCAATGGATTTTAGTTAGAGCCTTAATTTTCAGGCTCATGTGGCTAATATTTACTGAATTAAACAGCAGAGTTCTAGACTATAGTCAAGAGAATAATCTCCAAATCTACAGTGTATTAATAAATAAAAAATGCTGGGTGGGAAAACAGTATGATGTGATAAAATCAAATGGCTAAATCTTTTCTTCTGCTTTACTATCTCCTTCCTGGGCCTCAGTTTCCTCAACTAGAGAACAAGTTCAATGAGAACAAACAGCCTCTTCCAGGGTAGTCAAGAGGATTAAGTCAGATATTAGATACAAGCTGTTAGCACATCATTTGATTCAAAGCAAACCTTCAATTTAGTAATCATTTAAAAAATTGAGACTGCTCTAAATAGCAGAGAGCTTCACAAAATGGAAAGTTATAACCACTAGAAGTGATGCTCCCCCATTTTTGTGGTCAGACAGCTCGAGAATGAGTACCTGAGATCTATTCTAGGACCCTCAGCTCCTGGAAGCAGCTTGCCTTATTCAGTCTGTCCCTGTCCCATGCTGGGTCATGACAAGATGTGGCCTTCTGCATATGTGTCACCTCTGCTGGTCTGAGGACAGTCAGCTTGTCTTGGCAGCTGCAGAGCAGGTGACTGTATCTGGACAAGTCAAGGCTGGTCTGGGTACTGCCAACAGCACACAGCTTTGATTGCTTCTCCGGGTGCTGATTCCTTCTTTTGTTTATCCCCCATTGAGCCTAGGTTCTGGGAGTGTGCATGGGCCTTGAGAGAGACAAAGCAGATATTCTAAGCCTGTCACAGCCACGGGCACCAGCGATGTTTCACATTGTTATTGATATGGTCTGAGATGGCATGGACATCGAGTGGTCAGGACAGACATCTGCCTGCAATTACTGACAGCTTCATCTTCCAGCTTCCTGCCAGAGACCAGGCTGGGGATCTGCAGCTCATTCAAAAGAATCATCTCTGTTTCCTCTGCCTAAAGCCAAAGTGGGACAGCTCCTCACAGCGTGACAGCTAAGCTTTCTTCCTTCCTGGGGAGTTAAAGTGACCAGGACCCCTGACCAAATCTAGTCATTCAGGAAATGGAAATGAAAGCAGAGAGAGCCAAGTTCACACCCTGCCATTTCTTCAACAAATAGTACCTATAGGACGGCCTTAACCACAGTAACGACTGGATGTGGAAGAGAACCTCCTGTCATCTTTTTATCATTTTATCTTGTTTTTTTTTCTGGGTCATTGGGCCTGAACTCTGGGCCTGGGCACTGTCCCTGAGCTCTTCAGCTCAAGGCTATCCCTAGGCCCTACCCCTGGGCCTGGGTCACAACCTCATTTCCCATTTTCCAGTGGTTAACTGGAGATAAGACTCTCATGTTCTTTAGTGCCCAGACTTGCTTTGAACCCCGATCTTCAGATCTCAGCCTCCTGAGTAGCTAGGATTACAGGAATGAGCCATCACATCCATCTTCTTTTTATCTTTCATCTTATGGGTCTGGGGCTTGAACTAAGGGCCTGAAGAATGCTAGTAAACACTTTACCACTTGAACTATGTTCCTAGCCCTTTATTTTTTGTCATTAATGGGGCTTGAACTCAGGGCATGGGCACTGTCCCTGATCTCTTTTGCACACTTTGAGCCTTAGTGCCACTTCTGGTTTTCTGGTGGTTAACTGGAGATAAGAGTCTTATGGACTAACCTGCCTGGGCCGGCTTTGAGCCATGATCCTCAGATCTCAGCCTCCTGAGTAGCTTGGATTATAGGTGTGAACCACCAGTGCCCATTCACTCCCCTCCCCCTCCTTTTTTTGAAGTAAAGTCTTGTTACTTTTGCCCAGGTTGACCTCATGCTCATGATCCTCCTGTTTCTGCCTCCAGAAAAATTGAGATTACAGGTTTGTACCATCATGCTTCAACCCAACTAGCATCTTATTAGAGTTGATTTACTTGGTATTGTTCACCCCTGCAAGAAAATGCAGGCCCTACCAGTACAAAGGTTTGGTCTATTTTGCACATCATTGCAACCCCAAATCAGTGCCCAAATATACGGCTTAGTAAATATTTGTTGAATTGATAAAGGACCGTTCTTTCCTTATGACTCTTTAAAACAGAGCATGCGCTCAGAAAGCTCATGACTACACTCCTTCTGAAAGAATCAGATAG
The DNA here is from genome assembly GCF_031878675.1 of Megascapheus bottae. Taxonomy (NCBI): domain Eukaryota; kingdom Metazoa; phylum Chordata; class Mammalia; order Rodentia; family Geomyidae; genus Megascapheus; species Megascapheus bottae. The sequence continues at coordinate 33,897,742 of NC_143510.1, forward strand.
ATGGATTCAATAACACGTCACCATTCCTTTTCCTCCCTTCTTCCCTCTCTTTCTGCCATCCATTCTTCTTTCCTTCAATATTTAGTGAATTTCACCTACTATTTACTGAACCCCAATCAAGTCTTGTGCAATGCAGCACAACATGGTATCTTGAACATGTTTGTCTTTGCTTATTCAGGTTTGTTTTTAAATAAGGACCTCTCTCCCAGGTAAAGGATGAAGGTTTGTTGGAACTTGGAGAATTTGCTGAAAAAGGAGATTAAAACTATAGATATAAGTTCAAGTAGGCAGTATGTAGCCATATCTTGAAAACCATCCAAGGGAAAGTTAGAAAAGAACCTGCAATTTAGCTGGGGCACCGGTGGCTCATGCCTGTAATCCTAGCTACTCAGGAGGCTGAGATCTGAGGATCAAGGTTCAAAGCCAGCCCAAGCACAAAAAGACCTGAGTCTCTTATCTCTAATTAACCTCTAGAAAATGGGAAGTGGGGCTTGGCTCAAGGGTAGGACAACAGCCTTGAGTTGATGAGCTCAAGCACAATGCCCCGGCCTAGGGGTAGGGTGGTAGCCTTGAGCTGAAGAGCTCAGGGACAATGCCTAGGTCGCCCCATGACCCACAAAAAAAGAACCTGCAATTTATTATTATTATTATTATTATTATTATTATTATTATTATTATTATTATTATTGATTGGTGATACTCAGGTTTGTACCCAGGGCTTTGTGCTTCCCAGGTAGCTGCTGTACCATTTGAGCCACATCTCTAGCCATTTTTGTTATATATATTTTTAAAATAGGATCTTACTTTTTACCTGGTCTGGCCTGGTCGTTGATCTATTTATGTTTTTCACATCACTGGAATGCTAGGCTCATGCCACTATATCCAGCTTAATCTATGTTATTTTTGTGGTAGACATCTTTCTAGGATTAAATTGTATATTCAAAATATACAACATAAATCCATTGATTGAAAAGGCAAATAACACTGGTATCAGGAAGACTAAATATGATCTCCAGACTGTGTTATCAGGAATACTAAATATGATCTCCAGTTACCTCAGTGTATTGGTCTAAAGCAGTGATCATCAAACTATGGGTAAAATCTGTGACACCACCTGTTGTTGTAAATAAAGTTTTATTGGCACACAGCCACACTCATTTACATGTAGTCTATAGCTACTTTTATGTTACAAAAACAGGACTGAACAGTTGTGATAGAGGCAATATTGTCTGTAAACCCCCAAATAGTTACAGTCTGGCCTTTGACAGAAAACATTGCTGATCCCTGGACTATAGGAAAGTTGCTCTGATGCCAAATGAGATCTTTAAAAGAAATAATCCTCTTACTTAGCTTGGTACATGGATGTTTATACACCTGCTCTCCTTATCAATGAAAAACAGCCAACGGTTCCTATCTTTACATCACCAACCCCAATGTTATTGTTCTTTGTAATTCTTTCTGCAAAATGGCCTCAAAATTAATGATCTGAGGTAATTTTCCATAAATGAAATTGCTGAACGATCAAAGTATTTTCACTGCTGGCTTCCTGGTACACCACCCCCTGTCTCTGTCACGCCAGAGCTGTATAAAACAATCACATCAGGTCATGTTGATCCCCAGGCTGGGCTTGGTATGCAGCTGTTTTAACTGAAGACTTCTTCACCTGTGCTCCCTGTGTGGTTACAGGTCTCCAAATGCCTATAAACTTGATTAAGCTTGTTCCTTCTGTGCCTTCTCATTTCACATGCAGATTGTTTGTGATTCTGAGTTACATAATTCTGTGGTTTCTCAATAAAGAGCTCAGCAGGTGGTATTGACTTTTTGTTTTCCAAGTTACCTATCTGGGTAAAAACCCAGGTGTTTTTTCACTGAGCTCCACAGACACCAGTGTTTGGTCAGACTTCCTTGACCTTTCAGAATCCTGATTTAGAAAAAAAAAATGGAAAAAGAATATTTTTAAAGAGAAGCCAAAGCTTCTGACCATTTTCTAATGTGGAAAGTAAAAAAAATGGAATGAGTTGTCCTTCACTGCTTTGGAGCCGAGACTAGGGTAGGGAGCATTTTTCTACATTTGGCTTCCACACATAGTACACTCCTCAGAATCCATCAGGTTGTTTTTGTGTATTTGTAAATGAGGGGCAGATTATAAAAGAGGGCCGGTAATGTAAGAACACTCAGCTATTGAGGTAGATCAGCAAGATTCAAACCCATGCTCTATCACTGCAGTTAGATTGCTTTCTCAAGGAAAGCAAAAGCAAAAAGTAAATGAAAGACAACTAGAGGGATCTTTGTAGTTCACACCTAGAATTTTTTTACTTTTACATTTCTTGTAGCCACAAATGTAGGAATCATCATTCATGGAAGATGGTTTATATCATCTTAACCAGTGGTCATGGACACCGAGTTATAATTTTTGTTATTATTTCAAGTGAAAATGGTTGGAGAAGCACACTAAAGGAAGACACCACATCTGGATGACAAGAGGAAATGTGGTCAAACTGTTTTTTTTAAGAATAAAAGTATCTTTTTTTTTCTTATAAATGGACAATTGTAGCAGTGTACATTTACAAGGGTATAAAATGACATTATGATTTATAAGTACAATGTAGAATAATTAATTCAGGTGAATTGATACACTACATACCTATCATATCAAATCCTTTTCATTTTCATGGTGACTGTATTTGAAATCTACTTAGTAATTTAGGTATGTACAAAACACTAATATTAACTATATTCATCATGATGTGAATATTATCTTAACAGATCTATCTTCCTATCTATCTATGTATGTATCTATCTATCTATGTATCTATGTATCTGTCTATGTATCTATGTATCTATGTATCTGTCTATCTATCCATCTATCCATCTATCTGTTACTGAGTAACTCTCTTTTTTTTGTGGGTCATGGGGCTTGAACTAAGCCTGGTTGCTGTCCTTGAGCTCTTCAGCTTAGGGCCTCCTGAGTAGCTAGGATTACAGGCGTGCCTGGCCTGAGTAACTCTTGATATCCAGGCTATGTTCTTATTTAAGCCAGACTCTCTGAGGGGCAAAGCTTAGCTATCCTTCATTTTTAAGGCAGCTTTGGTGATTCTAAAGTGTAATCAATACAACACTTCCTCTGGAGTAATGTGACATAGGACAAAAATCAATGTAGGATACTCCTTTCTGAATCAAACCTACAAGAGTACATTATTCCAACTCTCCAATATCTCCCCTTGGAGCATTAGTCACATTCTGTTCTTGAGTCAGAAAGGTCATGTTTTCCAATAGGAATAGTTCAGACCTCTATAGCCCTCCTCCCAGTTATGAAAGCTCAAGAATCATTGGAGGTTAGCTAAGATTCAAGTGTCTTCTGAGACTGACATCCAGGTACTGATTGCTTCAGTAGGACTTGGGTGCAGCGCAGCCTAGGAGAACAGCATTTATAACAGCACATCCCAATAGCACATCCCTGCATGCCATACCCACTTGGAGCTCAACTTTGAGAAACACTGCCTTAAACCAATACTTCTCAACTTTGTATGACATCCTGAGGGAGTCATTTGGTGATGTGGGGAGATATTTTGCGTGTTTGTGCGGTCACAGCAGACACATGTGCATGGTTATGTATTGCAGGGATCTAGTGCAGAGAGGTCAGCAGTGCTGTGTGATATCTTACATAAACAAGAACATCACCTTGGCCAGGTGCTGGTGGCTCACACCTGTAAGCCTAGCTACTCAGGAGGCTGAGATCTAAAGACTGCAGGTATGAAAGCCCATGAGATTCTTATCTCCAATTAACCACCAGAAAACTGGAAGTGGTGCTGTGGCTCATCGTTGTGGAGTGGCAGCTTTGAGCTGAAGAGCTCAGGGACAGCACCCAGGCCCCGAGTTCAAGCCCCATGGGGAAGAAGAAGGAGGAGGAGGAAGAAAAAAAGGAAGAGGAGGAGGAGGAGGAGAGGAAAAAGAAGAAGAAAAAAGAACATTGCCTAACAAACTACGATCTGGCCTCCAGAGCATCAGTAATGTTAGGATTGAGAATGATACTTCAATGGATCATCTCTTCAGAATGCACTTCATTCTCTGTTAGCCTCCAAGAAAAGACACCACCACACCTTAAAAGTCCCAAAGCTAGAGGTGATGGTTTGGTGCCCCAGGTTCGCTCTCCAGTGCTACAGACAGATAAAACCACCAAAGCTCTTCCTAGTATTAAAGTCACCCATGTATTGAAACAAGCACTTACTAAACATAATAATTGAATTAAAGCAAATCACCCATATGGGATTCCTCCCTCTGACTGAGGCAAACATTTTGTAGACCAGGATCCTTGTTTCATTCACTTGTGAATCCCTTGCTTGAAAAAATGTTTATATCATTTCAAACACAACTAAGGTGCAAAATGGCTTTACCATTGGGAACCCCAGCCCATGGCTGGCAGGGTCAAGGAAAACCAGTGGGCTTCATTTTCAATCTAAAAGTTGAATACAAACCTACCACGATTCATCATAGAAAATGGCTTTGCATGCATTTTTATTCATGATTGACAAAATATTACAGTTGTCCTGGAGCTGGCTGGTGGCTCTGCAAGCAAGGCAGTCATGAAAACCCGGGGACCACCCAAGGAGCCCTGGCTATGGCCCGAACACCCTTGTCGGCTGAGTGTGCCATACTGTCTGGCTACCAATTGGCAACTTGCCGCCACTAACTTAGCCTGGAAGCCAACCCTGAACTCCAGACAACAGAAGTCTAGCAAATAACTCTACATAGACCTGTGAAGAAAATGTGCATGGAAACAGTGCCTTCAATGACTCTAAAAATAGCCAAGTAATTACCCCTGAAGGTCGCTTTCAGAAGATGCACTCAAGTACAGGAGTGAAGCAGCAAAGGGCTGCTTTGTTTGTTGATAGGTGCTGTCTCTACGCTGTCAGCAGCCTGTGCTTGTTGGAAACCCCATCAATATTTGGATACTGTGAAGTTACTATGCTACTAGGTTGAGAGTTAAAAACCAAGAAAGATTTTCTTAGGCAGACCCGATCACATTTTCTTTTCTTTCTTTTTTTAATTAAGATGATCACGCTACTTTTTCTGACTTTGAGTTTTGTTCTAACTGTAACACTTGGTGAAATGTATTCATTACCTTTTCACTGAACACATTGGAGGAATCTATCAGCACCATCGGTGCTTTAACAGCTACTTTAGCCATATTCTACCTTCTGCAAGACTGGTGGATGCAGAAATGAAATGCATCACAGACTTAGTGGTGTGTTCCAACCAATTTGGCAATTCTTCTCATGTGACCAATCGCCCACGGAATACCTGGCTCTTCTGCTTTGCTGTGTTTTAATTTTCAGTGCTGGCAATAGATGCTCAAATGACTTGGAGTTATGGAAAGTATGAAACTGTGTTGGTTTCAAATACTTGGCTGGTTTTGTTTTCCCCCCACCAGCCACAGGCCTACCACAGGTGTGAATATTTGTTTATAATACAAATACGGCAAACTAAACAGTCTCATTTTTTACACACCTTTCCCCATACAATGTTTGGAATATTTTCTTTGTGATGGTCAGTGACTTTGTTTAACTTTAAAAGAACCTGAATGGAAAGCAAGGGCCTATAGACTCACCACTGTTTGTACAAGGACCTGGCATGAGTGATGGTTAAACTAAGCTGGGCATAGAGCCCTGACATTTTGTCAGCTCCCCAGAGGAGGCCAGTGGGGTGTCTGAGACTCACCTGTCAAGTGCTGATAGAAAAACAACCCTGTCACATGTAGCCTCTATGGCTACACACATGACCTCTAACCCTAGAATTCTTTCCGGAGTTTTCCCCTGGGTGTCAAAATTCTTTCAAATATTTCCAGCTGGGCATCTCCTCAAGTGGCAGTTGCAACTCAGCATGGAGAGAATATTTCCCTGTTTTCTTCCTCCTATGACAAGGGTGAGATAAGGGTTCATCTCCTTAGTCAAAAGGCAGACCTGCCTTCCAGTCAAATCCCCGTGTCTTCCTGAGTGGGGGTTTGAGGCCACTAAAATACTTGTCCTCCTGTCAAGTGCCTGAAACCTTTGAAGAGTTTTCCATGCCAGGAGGTTCAGTGTCTTCTAAGGGCTTGTTTTGGTTTCCCTTTTTGCAAACGAGGTGACAAAAGAAGAGACTTGGACTCTCTGACTTCAGGTTTGATATTTAAAAAACAAACAAACAAACAAACAAACAAACCCACTAACAAATCCACTGTTCTATATTTTCAACTAGTGTGATATCACCCCACCAGATTATAGAAAGAAAAATTTAAAAATCAAATTTATTTAAAAATCAAATATTCTGGGTGCTAGTGACTCATGCCTGAAATTATAGCTACTCAAGAGGCTGAGATATGAGAATCATGGTTGGAAGCCAGCCCAGGCAGGAAAGTCTATGAGATTCTTATCTACAATTAATCACCAGAACAAAACAACAACGACAACAACAAAAATGGAATAAGAACTGTGGCTCAAAGTGGTTGAGTGCCAGCCTTGATAAAAAATCAGATCAGGTACAGACCGTAAGTTCAAGCCCCATGACTACCACCACCAACAGCAACATCAAAAACCAAATATATAACACCAACATAAAATGAATCCAGGAGAAAATAATTCAGTTTTAAAGCAACAAATTTCCCAGAAAGAAAAAAGAGCCAGCAGAGCAGTTGAATAAGTGCATTCAGAATGCTAATTAATAAATTTCTTGGAGGGAAACAAAGCCACCTGAAATTATGTCAGTGGCGTTCCAATAAGGTCTATGGAGATGGTTCGTTCTTGTTCTAGTTTCTTAGATTGTCAGGCCAGAGGACCTCAACCTGAAATCCCGTTGCCAAACAACAGGCATTCATAGCTCCTCTGCAGAAATCCCACTGAAATGAGCAAACACTAAAAAAATAAGAGTGCTACCTTATATCTTTAGAAGGCATTAACATCATTTTCTTCATTTTTTTGGATGAAGAAATTGAGATTCAGAGATGTGAAGTGGCATTCCTTCCAGATTACACAGCTAGGAAATAGTAAGTTTTCTTTCATTTCTTTAAAGTACTTCATAAAGTGAACTTCATATATTATTATGTCCTATGGATATAACCTACTGAATTTCATGATCTAAATTAGACTCATAAAATTACATTTCTGGAGAAAATAAATGGAAAGATTATTGTTTAGAGACTAAATGAAATGAACTCTAGGATATGGAAACAAGAGCTTTATCTTGTGTGATTGTTGTTCTTAATGTACTATGTTATTTCTCTTCCCTTTTTTTGCCTTTATGGTTAATCTCATGTTGTTTATTTGAAATGGGAAAGGGAAGGGGGGGAACCAAGAAGATTGGGAAGGGTGGGTGGAGGGAAATGGGGACAAAAACATGAGAAGGGCTATCAATGTGTGAGAAGTAATGCATCTACTACCTGATGAATGTAACTGTAACCCCTCTATACATTATCCCAACAATAAAATAAAAATATTATTGTTTACATCACATACATACACACACATACACACACACACACAGAAGCAATTACCTTTAATAACATGAGGATTAGTCCCACAATCCTCTGCTGATTACAATTCATGGATTTCTAAGTTTCTCATATAGAATAGCATTATATTCGCATAAAACCTCTGCACATCTTCCCACCATCTTTAAATCATTTCTAGGTTACTTATTACTTATACTACCTTGTGCAATTCAAATGCTATTTCAGTACTTGTTATAATGTATTGTTTGAGGAATAATGATAAGAAAAAGTATGTACCCATTTAGTACAAAAAACACCATTTTTATAAAGGGCCAATTATATAAGCATATTCCATGAAAGTATAAAAGATGTGATTGCTATGCATATTAGCAATTATGGAAATCCATGACAAAATCAGGATAAATATCATTTCACACACAATTATTCAGTTGAACAGTATCAAATAGGGAGTACAATAAGAGATTCTCAGATAGGATGTAAGTGCTTCTGACCATTTGGAGGAAATTGTGTGGTACTGAGACCTTTAAAATGACCTATGGAGACCACTGTGAGGAAAAGAGTCTTGTTGCTCAACTCTTGTGTGTGTGTGTGTGTGTGTGTGTGTGTGTGTGTGTGTGTGTATGTTTATGGAGCAAGTTTTGAGTTGAGGAAAAACTAGAAATAACTTAATGTTCTTTAAGAGAAGGAGAAATAAATTCTATAGCTGTAATTTTTTTTCAAAAAATCTATGCAGCAGTACATGTGCATACATCTATGGGTATTTGTACAAACATTTATATATGTATTCTGTAACTTACAGTGCAATTTTGTCCCAATAAGCTGATTTTCAGTTGAAAATATCATGTTGTAAAGGTAGTTAAGTTTACAAACATCATAGGTTAGCCCGCCCTACTTTAAATGGTTACTACTAACTTATAGTTGGGTGAACTCATTTAACAAAGTCAATGTTAGACACAAAGCCTTTGTCTTTGTCCATCCATTTTTTTCTATCCATTTTCCTCTTTGTTCTTTCCATTTGTGTAGTTGTTGCTTCCGTTCTCTTCTCTCCTTTCCCTCCTATTTTTTCCTCTCCCTTATTCTCTCCTCTCCTTCCTTCTCTCCTATTCCCTTTCCTTTTTTCTTCTTCCTCCCAGGTGTGTATGCAAATGAATTTTCCATATGTTATTAATCCTAGCTGTTTAGGAGCTAATAATAGGATTGGGGACAGAGTAAATGGAAGGAATGGTAGAAACAAATATTATTGCTATACATTATTATTAAATGTATGTATTTAGTAGGAACTGCTCCAAATATTCCCCAAATTATGTGTAGTTCCATATAGTTATGTAACAAATTTTAGGAAACCCATAAGAAATGTTGTATAGCATAGCTCAGAAGAATTGGGTAACAAGGTAGAGAACATTTCTATCATTGTAGAATATTCTATTGGACACCTTTGTCCTTGTTCCTGTCCGCTCCCTGGAATGTGTATTCGCAGTGTATCTTTAGCAGCCATCTTTGGACCATGAGGAGATTTTGAGGGTGGAAGGTACAAAGAAGAGAATACAGGGATAAAGGAACACGAGTTTCCTCTGTGTCAACCTTCCCTTCTGTCTACAAAGTGCTAATACTAGCTATATACGGATATCTTAACTTTGTTAAAATTACATAACATAAAAATCTCAATTCCTGAGCTGCATTGGATATCAGTTTTCGACAGACATGGACAGCTCGTGACTACTGAGCTACATAACCCAGTTATAGGACGTTTCTACAACCTCAGAAAATTCTAGTACAGAGTACTGCTTTACTGCTTGCTTCCAGCCTTGACAAGAGAGAATAAATCCCATGTATTTATGCCTTTGTTCTTTGTAGCTGAATTAAACAGACGTTATACAAGATTTTATAACAAGAAACATCTATCAATTTTATGATATAAAACAAATGTCATTTTAAATACACAATTGACCATCAAACATGGGTTTAAACAGATAAAAAGATATACTATATATAGTCTGGTTTGATTATTTAAAAAAAACCCAAAAGAATATTGTGTCAAAAAATACAAAATTTAAAACCTTAGGTATATTAAAGATCTGGAAAATTATAAACATTTAGATATATCCTTGTTCAAAAGCAAAAGACTGGGCATGCAAAGTTTATGTAACCTTCACTTTGACACAGACCGCACACCAGGCAGGATTGTCCATTTCTATAGAGTTGTTGTCTACACACTCTGCGAAGGAGCATATTTCGAACATTCTGAGAGATTGGGTTAACATTCACAGGAGACACTTTTATAAGGATAAGCTATGGTCTGGTGCTCTCTAGCTATTCATCAACCTCTCTGCTGTTTGCATTTGGAAAATATACAATGACATTACATTTTAAAATACACCAAGTGACATTGTGCTGTCTTTTGAATCTGCAGCAAAATTATGATGCCATTGTATGTGTTTTTTAAAAGGTTAAATATTTCCCATATTTTTGCGTGGCAGCAAGCAAATCAAAAGCTTTCAGCATACCAGGTCTTGGGGAACAAGCCACCGGTGGCTTGTTCTTTATCAGTGTGTGAAGGGATTTAGGGGACCCATTGCATTTGCACACAAAGGTACCACCAAGGTGTCTCTGGCAAATGAATAATGATGTTTATTTTGCTCTGCCTGGAGAAAGCAGCTTATAAAATCCACTCCCAAGCCAGGTGCCAGTGGCTCACACCTGGAATCCCAACTACTCAGGAGGCTGAGATCTGAGGATCAAAGTTCAAAGCCAGCCTGGGCAGGAAGATCTGTGAGACTGCAATTATTCACTTCAACAAAACTAGAAGCGGAGCTGTGGCTCAAGTGATAGAGTGCTAGCTTTGAGCAATAAAAGCTCAGGGACAGCACCTAGGCCCTTTGTTCAAACCCCAGAACTGGTAATAAACAAACAAGCAAACAGCTGAATAAATAAATCCAAAAGAAAACCTACTCTCCAGGCTGAGTAAGGAAGGACAGATAAAACAAGGTCCTGTGGTAGATTCTCAGAGCACAGTAGATAAACCTTAAACCTTCTTTCCACAAGGTACAACTTACAGGCAAGTCTCCAGCCTCCCCTACCTGGGACTCTGCCAGCTCAAGTGCTGCTGTGGGCGTCAGCCTTTTTCCTCGCCGGCGGCCGACGGTTTTTTATTTTTCCACTCATGATGATTTAATATACCTGATGTGTTTGCACATCTCTCCCTTTTTTTTCCACTGAAAGTCAAGAGAGACTTGTTGAGAGGAGACACAAAAGCTGGGTCTGCATGTTGGTGGCAGCTGGTGGTGTTAGGAAACTTGTCAGCCACCACACTGAAAAAGGAAGTGGTCTCAGAGGTGTACTTCTCATTTGATCTCACCTCATTTTCTTTCTCTGAGAAACAAAGTGAAAAGATCAAGGAAGAAAGCAGAGGAAGATTACAATGGAGAGCAGGCTCCAAGTCCCATTCTTAGCATTAATTTGGGATTTTAGAGAGCTGTGTCTCCTTCCATTTCCAACAGCACTGGTGGATTTTAATTTTTTGCTGTTGGTGGTGGTCCTGAGGCTTGAACTCAGGGTCTAGGTGCTGCCTCTGAGCTTTCTGCTCAAGGCTAGTGCTCTACCACTTTGAGCCACTTCCAGTTTTGCTGGTGGTTAATTGGAGGTAAGAGTCTCACAGACTTTCTCTCCTGTGCTGGCTTCGAACTGTGATCATCAGATCTCAGCTTCCTGAGTAGCTAGGATTCCAGGCAAGAGCAATCAGTGCTGGGCTAGATTTTAATTTTTAAGAACTTGGGCTATTATCCCCTCCAACACTACACCAACTCATATGCCTAGAAAATATTGCAGAGCAATTTCAACTTTTACATTTGTCAGGGTAAATATCTGGAAGCAGCCTAAATGCGAGGCAATAGATGGAATAATGAATTATACTTTTGTGTTGGTGCTGAGATTTCTCATTAGTAAAATGGGACCCATGTTGGTTACTTGTGTCTTGGCATTCCATGAGGATTAAATAAGAACAGTATTCATCAAATAGTAATTTGTAATCTGTAATCTGTGTACAGAGCCAGGACCACAAGGCACAATTTATACCTTTTTTTTTTTGCCAGTCCTGGGCTTGAGCTCAGGGCCTGAGCCCTGTCCTTGGACTTTCTCAAGGCCAGAGCTCTACCACTTGAGCCTCAGCACCACTTCCGGCTTTTTTCTACATATGTGGTACTGAGGAATTGAACCCGGGTCTTCGTGCATGCTAGGCAAGCACTCTACTACTAGGCCAAACTCCTGGCCCCCACAATTTATATCTTAATGTCTTAGCAGCACCAACTGACTATCAAGGACAAACCTGACAAGCAGAAAAGTACAGACATGGTATTTAGATGTTTCAAAACCTTTGAAAAATAAGATACAGTTCTTGGGCTATGCATGTGCATGTAATACATACATACATACATACATATATACATACATACATATATACATACATACATATATACAGTCAGAAGAACATCTCTAACTCTTAAAGAAATGAAGTAGATAAAATTGGAGCGTGTATTTCCATAATGTTTTGAAAAATCAAGGAGATATGAACTGCAGCTGGGAAAAGGAATGACTCATCTCTGATTTCTATCCCTTATCTGACAATTGCAGAAAATGAGCCCCCTCGGGACCTTCCAGAATAGGTCAGGAGGGATCTAGTCAGGTGGGAGCTGAGATTCCACAAAGGAAGAAGACTATCTTACATGGCAACTGCAGTACAGACAGAATAGTGGGGATGGTAGAAAAGAGTCAGTAACAGTTTTCTTTTGGACACATTGGGGCTTGAACTCAGGGCCTTGTGTTTACCAGGAAAGCTCTCTGTCACTTGAGCTATGCCCCCAGAATCAGAAAGAATCACTGGAAGGAGCCTAGCCAATGGTGTATATCAGCTCAGGTAATCTGGGTGGGGAGAAAGAGGGAAGAGCTGAGGTTAAAGCATATGCATGCATAGGCATCAGAGCTACTCCAGGCTGTCCCTGACCCTGGCATCAAGAGACACTGGGGTGAGCACTGGGGGCTCGCACCTGTCATCCTAGCTGGCTAGGATCTGAGGATTACCATTTGAAGCCAGCCTAAGCAGGAAAGTGTGAGACTTTTCTCCAATTAACAGGCAAAAAGCAAGAAGTGAAGACTGGCTCCAGTGGTAGTGGTTTTAGCTTTGAACAAAAGCTAAGGGACAGTGCCCAGGTCCTGAGTTCAAGCTTGAGTACCAACACCAAAACCAAAACGAAAACAACCCCTTAAAAAACAACATCCAAAAAAAAAAAAAAAACCTCCACATGAACAAAGCAAATAAAACCCAGTGGGAACAGTGGGAAGGGTGGGCATGGATAGACAGATGGTGAATCATTCCCAAGGTCAACCTCATCTACTTCCCTCTTTCCAGTCGGGCATAGGATAGCCCTGGGTGAAATGTAGCATTCTATCTTCCAAATCCCCTCACCTTCTGACCTCCTCTGGCTTTTGCCCTGCACCCTGGGCTGTAAGACCCCTCACTTACCCTGTGGTGCATCTGGGCTCCAGCTGTGCTAGCTTTGCTAGGCTTAGGAGAGACCTTCAGTATTTACTTTATCCCAAGCATGTGAAGGAAGGCAGATGGGCCTCTACACTTATGCACCATTTACACAGACATCAGGCATGCATGTGGGTTCATTTTTCACTCTGTAATCCACAGGTATGAATGAAACCATAAGCTGCCTCCCTGTCTCTACAGCATCAATATCCTCTCAGCCTGGAATATGGTCTCCCTGCTCTTATCCACCATTGAAAAATAAACTTCACATATGGTGTGTGTCTTGTGTCAGTGGAATGTAACACATGACTCAACTCAGTCATGGGCACGAGCCTTTGATATTTCATAGGAATCTGAAGCACTATCTTCTCTGAGAAGCTGGGAAAATTCTTAGACAAACTTCCAAAACCTGAGATGGCCCACAGTTCTCAGGTGATGGAACTCCTTATGTCCAACTACGTGTCACACAGACCCTGGGACGATGCTAGATACTCAGTCTGACAGCCTAACATGATGGTCAAACTTCTAAGAAGAAAGCAATCAAGCTGAAACACCCACAACAAGCTATATACAATGTTTAGAAATGTCTACAGCCACCACTTGTTTAAAGACACTTCAGTGCTACCACCACCGCAGTTCCCAAGTCCATGGACAAGCGGCCTGCGATACACAGGAAAGCTGGCACCGGGGAAATCCAAACAAACACAGCAGGAAGAAATCGTATCACGTGTGGAATGTTTCTAACATTCATTGCACAAAAGCCAGCATTCCGAATTCTATTCAATATACTAGTCATCTGAGGTGAGTGTGGGCACAGGATTGTGCCCAATGGGCAAACTGGAATCCAAATTCACTTCTGACTGATTCCAGAGCCTAGCACACTCTGCTAATGCATTCCACTTAGTACTATGTGACAGCACAGAGCTTTGAAACCCCAACTTTCAAAACATCCACTCTTTATAAATTTTTACCTTTCAAGGACTTCTCAACCTCCTAGCTGGGCATTAATTTAAGCCCTAAAGTAGTGTATGTTGTAATTCCTTCTCCCAGGGACGTCTAGAATCAGCATCATCACCATCATGTAAAGCTTGCCCTTGTGCCAGTGGCTTCATTGGCACACCTGTCTGTTGACGCGCCCAGCCCTGCACTTGGCCTGCTGGAGGCTATACTAGGCTTCTTCAGAATCTTGAAAATGCTTTAGAATTTCTAACAATTTTCTTTGTGGGGGGTAGTGGTGCCATTTAACATTTAAAAATTGTTATTGTAAAGGTGCTACAACTCAGGTAAAGAGCATATTTCTTTATGGACAGTTTCACCCTTTCCCTTGCTCTCTTCCTGTTTTTCCCTTCCCATCCATCCCCACCCACAAGTTATACAGTTCATTTTCAACAATGTCTTGTGAGTACCACTGGTGCATGTGTTCACCCCTTGTCTTTCCATTTCTATGCCTTCCTTACCCTCCCAAAGACAGATAAACAAATGAACAGAACAAACAAACAAACAAAAAAACTAACCTCATGCCAGGCATAGTGGCTCACGCCTGTAATCCTAGCTACTCAGGAGGCTGAGATCTGAGGATCGTGGTTCAAAGCCAGCCCAGGAAATACAAAGCCACAAAGCTGAGAGACTCTTATATCCAACTAATCACTAGAAATGGGAAGTGGGACTGTAGCTCAAGGGTAGGGTGGTGGCCTTGGGCTGAAGAGCTCAGGGACAGCACCCAGGTCCACAGGTAAGGTGGTAGCCTTGAGTTGAAAAGTTCTGGAACAGAGCCCAGGCCAGAGTTCAAGCTTCATGAAAAGAAGAAAAAAACTAACCTCATTCCCATTTCTTGGACTTCATTTTAATAACTATTATTTTGTATAATCAGATGCACATAGGCATTATTTTTTAAAAATAATCAACAATTATTTAAAATAATTATTTTTTTAAAGCATCTTAAATTATCTCTCATTTAAAAATGTAAATCTTAGGTCAACACCATTCTGTTCAGAGAGAAAGAGGAGCAAAGACCTGGGAGAAACAGTGGCAATGAGGTAGAAAGGCAAGGCAAGGCTTTACCTTGCCTGCTATTTTGTTAGTAACTGAACCTTCTGACCAAGTACCACTGACTATGCTGTGACCCCTAGAAACTTGAGCTCATATAATTTGCAGGTAAAACTCTAAGCTTCTGGGGACAAAACTTGCTGGAAATAGTGATTGTGGGAAATCGCAGTTTGTTACATCAATGGCCCCCAGTGAATTAGTCTTCTCTACAACATATTTTGGCTGCTAACAACAAGAAACAGGTCTGTTGCATCATCCCTTTGAGTCTGAGTGGCCATGGCAACTGGTTTTAACCACGAAGGGGTAGCAGAAGTATGTTTTACCAGTTCTGACACTTGGGCCATAGAAGCCTTGAAGCTTCAGCTTGCTTTATTACAGAACCTTAAGATATCTATGCTGCAAAAAAAAAATACAGTATAAACTAGCATTCCTAGCTCAACCTAAAGAAGTGTCATATTTTAAGAAACCTAATCAAGCATGTTGGTGCATGTCTATAACTCCACTACTCTGGAGGTGGAGATTGGAAGATCACAATCCATGTCCAAATGGGCAAAAGCATGAGACTCTGTTTGGAAAAGTAAAAGTAAAAGATGTCGGGGGTATCTGGCTCAAGTGTAGAAGCACAAGGCTCTGAACTCCATCCCTAGTACATCAGACATTTCAGAAATGTAAGTCTAATATCAACTTGCATCTCTTGAGGAGCATTGAAGAGGACCCAACCAGTAATCCATAGGGCCACTTCTCCAATAGCTGTCTCCCACCTTGAAGCTGTCCACTCAAGTCTCCTCCCTTTCATCTTTGGTGTTTCTCAATGCTATACCCTCTTCCTCTCTGACTTTCCCTTTTCTCCATGCATTCCTTTTCTGTAGAAGGGTATTTCAGCTCCCTTTCTAAGTGATCCTTCCTTCTCAGTCCCTCTTCCCCCATTTAGCTTGCAGTCTCCTCTTGAAAGGATGTCCAGTTTTCATTGTGGAGATGGTCTGTACAGGATAATCAGAAACATCTCTGGGCTCAACCTAGTAGGTAGGACTAATGCTAGAAATGTCTCTAATTTAATGCCACCCAATGGCACCAAGTGGGGTTGCAAATGCTACCCCACTTGAGATGTACTGGGTGAGCCCAGGCCTGAGAGACTGGAAAGGGGTTGCAAGGGCTAGTTTTCTATAGTGGGGAGGCAATACAGCACAAAAAGATATTTATGTTTAATAACATGGATTTCTAGGACAGTATCTCAATCTAGCATTGTGGTCAGGAAAAAGCAGGGACTTTGTGAATTAGCCCAAGATGAACCTAGTAGGCCAAGATAGCATCCTGATACCATGGAACTATGCGGAGGGTGGGAGGTGGGGGGAGGGGAGTTGGGTTCTGGTCTGAGACTAGCCAGCTGTCATCAGATTCAGTCTTGGGTATGAGTAACTGAAAGGGGTTACTTGTGTGCTTCTAAAGCATGTTCACACTTAAAGACCCAAGAAATGGAACTGGTCACAGTGGAGAGCAAACTGGTATCTGCTGCTGGCCCTGTCAGGTGAGGAACTTGCTCTGAGGTCTGGAGGAAGATATTTCTTTTATGGGGACTCAGTTTCTATCTTCCAAGCAAGGAAGTTGGTTGGGTCATATCAGTGTTTCTTAAAAATATGGTCTAGAACCACCAAACGAATACATCTATAACCAGATTAGTATTTGATAAATTGGAATCTTTCAAGATGGTGCCAGATGTCTATAGAAATCTATATTTTAAAGTTACACCTCAAGGTTTTGCTTCAAGGAAAATAACCATAAACAAACTTTTAGACATTATTTCTAGATTAAGTGATGATAAACTTTTGCTTGCATAGCCTGTGACATAAGTGTTAGTATTATAATCTATCTGACAGAATTAAAAACTGAGGCTCAGGTTAATTGTAGGGCTTTTTCAAGGTCTCAGGAACAGTACACTTGGGAGGCCAGGTTCTAACCTGAGCAGTCTGGATATATATATATCAGCCCCTCACCACTGTACCTCCTGCCTGTTTTGAATACTGATTTCTGAGAGTAGCTGGACCCAAATGATTACTGACTCCTGACACCCTGCAAATTTTAAGACTAATTATAAATTTTCCAAATGATTTACCTTTGCCTGGCAGCAATGCTAGTTTTAGGAAAAAGCCATTTTGGGCAGGGGTAAGGGTAAGATTTGAGAAGATGAGCTGCCATTGAAATAAATATGAAAAAAGCTTGTCTTCGAGGTCTGAGCATCTTTTATACAGACTATCACATCTACTTCTTTCTCCAGGCTATCATGCCTAATTCATTGTCATATTTCATTATAGGAACTAACTGCAAGGTTTTAAGTAAGTACTCTTCAGCCAGAAGGAATTGCTCATTTCACCTCCAATAATAATGAATGTTTCTGATTCAGTGCTGATCGAGTGGGAAATTCTGAAGTCACGTGGAGCCTGCTTTGCAGGTGGGAACTCAGCCCTGCTCTCTTATTGCAGCTGTACTGAAGAGGCCAGAGAGGCATTTGTTTTAGTTTTCTGTATTAACGTTTTATCTGTTCAGGATAAATCACAGAGAATGCAAAACAGGCCGAACATTTGCAAAGAGAATCCACAAAATATAGTTACATTTAGAAATAATTTGGTTATTCCAATTCATCATGTCTAGCACTGCTGACAATATTCAGACAATGTAATTCCTATTACACCTGCTTTTAGGGGAAGAAAAACCCCATCCAGTCAATAACCCTAAATTAAATTAACATTTTTAGCATATATAATTTGTAGTTCTGAATGGGCTATAATTATCATTTAGTGAAAACCATATGGCAGGCATTACTAGCCTTCACTAAGTCTTGGGTTTTAATAGGGATCCATGACTCAAAATGCTTTCTCCAAACAGATTGTAAATTCAAAGACAAGCAAGATGCATTTCAGTCATTTTTATATTAATTCTGAATGAAGAATTCATTGTCTTTGCAAATTATAATAAATTGGAGAGCAATTTCCCACTAAACAAATCAAGGAAATTGAAAAATTACTTCTTTGGGAACTGTTTTCTGCCTCTCTCTCTTGCTCGCTCTCTCTTCTCTCTCGCTCTTTCTTTTCTCTCTGTCCTTCTCCCTTCTCCCCCTCTCAGTGTGTGTTTAGTATTCTCAATGGGCATGCTAAAAGACATCTGTATTACCAAAATAATTTTCTCTCTCTTCTTAAAAGTAGAAGGTAAACTCTGAAAAATGTTAACTGTTCCATGTAATCTCATTCCAGGGGGAGTCTGGAGCCTGTGATGAGAGCTCACATTTAAGAACCTCAATTAATACTTCGAACATGAGCTCCGAAGTCATTGCCCTTCTCTCTGATGGACTTGTGAAGCCACGGAGCCAGGAGTCACAGCGAGGCCAAGGCTTCCCCTGTGCTGCGCCTATATGGACACGCAAATGTCCTCAAAGTTCTTGGAACTGCCCACTTAGTCTTAAATTAAGATGCTCATAATCTTGTAGAAAGAAAGAAAATGATAACAATGCAGAACTACAATGAAAATAAAAGTCAGGTAACAATTTTTAAAAGGATATCTGCTTTTTCAAAATTAAATTTTCCAACTTGCTTCTTCCCCCTCCATTCCCTTTCTGTAGAGACTTTTTTTTTTTTTAATGAAAACCAACCCAGCAGTCACTTTGATTTTACCTAGCCTCACCTATGATTCTGAACAAGGTCTATTTTTGTGACTATTGACACAATAGACATTATTTTATTTATTTGTTTATTTAGCTAGCCAGTACTGGGGCTTGAACTCAGAGCCTGGATGCTGTCCATAAGCTTTTGTTTTTCCACTCAAGGCTAGCTCTCTACCACTTGAACCACAGCTCCACTTTTGGCGTTTTGGTAGTTGATTGGGAATAAGGATGTTTTGGACTCTTTTTTCTGGGCTGGCTTTGAACTGGGATCCTCAGATCTCAGCCTCCTGAGTAGACAGGATTATAGGCATGTGACACTATTGCCTGTCTTACAATGGTGGAAATCTATTAATTTTTAAATGACTCTTTTAAGGTTGCCATGGTAATTTTCTAAAGAAAATCTGTTGGCCGGATTTTGGCTTGGGTTAGCTTCTTGACACAAGGATATTTTAACTTCAAGGTCCAAGGTTGGAATAAACCCCTCATCAGAACCATGACACCAAACCATTAGCTGAGTGACTTGCCTCTCATGCAGTGGTCTTCTTTGGATTAAGAGAAGAGAAAGCCAGGAAGCACAGTTTTTTTTTTTGCTTGTTTTTGTTTTGCCAGTACTGGGGCTTGAACTCAGTGCCTGAGCACGGTCTTTGGGCTTTCTCAAGAGCTCTACCACTTGAGCCACAGCACCACTTCTGATTTTTTTGATAGGCCTAGCTCTACCACTAGGCCAGACTCCCATCCCAAGAAGCATAGTTTTTATAAGGGACATATTGTTTCACAATTCCAATCAGTTATAACACTTTATGTCAAAATAAACACAAACACAGACTTCTCACTTAGGTCGAATGGTGAATGTCAAGTAGATACCAGGGACAGCTGGGGACAGAGACAAGTTACAGACTGTCTAGTAGATCATTGATAGAGCAGTGCTGGCTCCAATTCTGTAGACCAGATAGAAAGCAAAGGATAACTGCACAAACACAGATGGGATTTGACAGAAGCGGATGCTTCTGAGACACATTCCAAGGAATTGGGACAAAGATTATGACAAAGTCAATCACAGGTCTTCATCAAGAGTCCAGGAAAGGACATCTTTCGTGTCCTCTTTCTGGGTGATATTTCAATCATGATGAATGTTTTGGTGGGTGTACATCAATACTAGGGCTTAAATTCAGGACTTTGGCTTTATTCTCAAAGCTGGTATGCTATCACTCCAGCCACATCTCCACTTCTGGCTTTTTGGTGGGTAACTGAAGATAAGAATTACACAGACTTTTCTGCCTAAGCTGGCTTTAAACTGATCCTCAGATCTCAGCCCCTTGGGTAGCTAGGATGACAGGCATGAGTCATTGGCAGCTGACATGAAGGAATTTTTTTGATTAAAGAATACTTTTTAGGCCATAATTCTAAAAATTTATATACATAGTATATATATTTTTCCTAGGAATAAAGATCTTTCATATCACCTGATATCATACCTTTTTTTTAATTGCTCTCTCATATTCTGACCCCAGGTCCGACATAGCAAAACTTAAAACCACTGGAGTGTGTGTGTAGTTATATGATTCTGATTACTGAACTAAGGCCCTGTATATGCCAGGTACACATTCTACCACTTGATCAGTGCCCCCAATTCTTTTATTTTTGTTTTTGAGATAGAAGCATGCCATTACATCTTGCCTACGATGGCCTGGAACTTGAGATCCTCCCGCCTTTGCCGATTGCAGGTATGTGGCATTGTGCTCAGCTCGGAAATGCTTAATATTTTTCTCTTGGGGATTCTTAGAGTAGTGACCCACAGAGCCAGAAGAAACAAAAGTCTAGAGATTACATCTCATTTTTTCTATGTCTCCATATAAAGGCATAGAAGAGAGAGCCAGCCTGTGTGTAGCAATTACTAAAAGATAGATTTGCTCTTACTATTTTACTGTGAAAAGGATAGAAAGTTATGTTTGTAAAGCTTTTTAGAATAATGCTTACTATGTGATGTGCGCTTAAAAATGGTACTAGGTACAGATATGTTTCAAAATAAACACTGAAATTTATAATTTATTTTTGCCTTTGCTTTACAAACTCCTATTTATTCCCTAAAGCCCTACCTTGAGTTCACCTTCAGAAACCCGCTATCCATTGCCACCCAAATAAATAGAATTAATTATTGTATGTTCTATAGCATCTTAGTCCTTAGGTATCACATAATCTTACTATGTGATACTATTCTTCCCAGCAGTGCATTCCTTCTGAGAAGCCACAGGCTTCTGGGGACACGGATCATCCTTTCTAGAAGCCAGCCTCCTATAGCCCACAGTGCAGAATCTTCCAATGTTTTCCATGTGGTAAGTACTCAAGAGGCATTTGTGAAATTGAATAAAAACACTCTACTTAGAGACAAAGAGCACTCCTCCATCTTTATGCCTAAATGAAGATGGGAATGTAGAGAATGTTTTTCTTTGAAAGAGGAAATCTCAGGGGCTTACTAGAAAATAGGCTGAGTGCTTACAGAAATGAACGCCAAAAGCAATGGATAAGCAACTAGGGCCCAGGCAAGCCACTGCCAGAAAGGATCCCAGTCTTCCTTAGGCTCAGCAGCTGCACGACAGATGGGGAACAAGTATGGCTCAGTCGTTGCCACTGGGCGGGGAGAGGGGCCCAGACACCGAGGGAGAGGGAAGAGCAAACTTCAAGGCCACCACTGCTATGCCTGTGTGACATGAGGTGGAGTTCTTTGCTCACAGGGGGGAATGACAGCCCTAAAAGATCATCACGGAACCTGTGTGAGAGTAGCAAGCCAAAAATGTGAGCCATCTTGCCCAAAGATGTTCTTTTGCCTTCCCCAAGGTCTTGCATTTTCATCAACCCACAGGGTGACATGTTTGGGACAAATGTAGTCAGAGTGGCGGGAATATCTGAACAAGGAGCTTTGGTCCAGAAAATACCCATTAATGGGGCTGAGTCTGCAAATAGTACAACAGTTTGGCTCAAAGCCACCGCCACACAAGCAAAATTCCAAGCAGCTGTGCATGCCCTTCCCCCACCGCCCCCAGGCTGAGAGAATGTCTTCCATCTCTACTGCCTGTCTACAAGGAAACCCTCAAATTCACTGGCTGTTTGTACCATCTCACTACAGCCCCACCCCAAGTCTACCAAACTAAGGGTAAACATCTTCCCTTTCTGATTAATGAACCAGTTGGTCAACCTGCAGGTATGGTGTGAAGTAAGGTGAACTTAAAATTTGAAGAAAAGTTGTCTTCCAGAGCTGATGACATGAACCCTTAAGTATGTATTGCAACATAGTAGTGGTAAGTTCTCAGAATGGGAACATGTTCAAATAATTATTGATAGGGGCATAAAAAGGGTAACTATAGCTGGACATGGTGGCACATACCTGGAATTCCAGGTACTTGGGAAGCAGAGATAGGAGAATCATTTTTGGAGGCTACTGAGGATAAAAGCATGAGAGTCTATCTGAAATTTAAAAACAACAACAAAAAGCAAAATAACTGGAGAGTGTATGTAGCTCAAGTGGTAGAGTACTAAAGGCCTTAAATTTAATCCCTGTAACATATGTATGTATATGTGTGCACATGTGCACGCACACACATACATGATAGAACAGAAGTGTAACTGAGTTTAACTTTCTTGGTAAATTAGCTAGATAAGGGTCTTTTGTTCACTGAGGGGATGATAAGACTGACACCAAGTATGGAGTCTAGAAAAGGCACTTCCTGTTGGCATGGACTTTGTAAACTGAGCAAAGTACAACCAATTGTATGATGGAGCTTGGAGAAACAGCTGTGTGCAGAGTTTTCCCTTAGGGAAGGAGTGGGTAGTTCATGATATTTTCATGGTGTTTTTTCTAGTGTTATCATGGTCTAAACTGCCTCTAGCTATGCATGTCTTTTTGTACACATGGTTCCAATAATCTAGATTTTTTTTCTGTATGATATCCATGTGCTGGAGCCTTTCCTTCTTTATATAGCTAAGCAAGAAACACATAGAAGCTTAATATTACATTTCCATGTATTCTGGGTAATTGTTTGTTCTCATTATTAAAGGTGCTCCTGGCCTGTCAAGAGATCTCTATCCTTCAGAAGCTAGAGGCTAGGGCACAGGAAATTCCAGAGAAGTGATAAGAAGACTGAGTTGCTTTGACCTTTCAACTCAAATCCTGCTAGCACTGCATTCAAAGAGAAGCTCAGAAACAAGAGACCTGGAAGAAGCTAGCTGTGGGTGGCAGTCTCAACCTATAAGACCTGTAAAAATGGCAGATTCTTGTCCTAACAGAAGACATTCTAATTCAGCACACATGTGTATCTTCTTTAAAGACATAGACTTAGGATGGGTCAATTATGGTTTTTCTCACTTTACAATGTTACAGAATTGATAAACACTCAGAAACTATACTTCAGAATTGAAATGTGATCTTTTGTGATAGGTGATTTTGTTCAATTGTGGGTGAATTGTATTTTGAGTATGTTTTGAAGGTAGGCTAGGCTACCTTAACCTTACAACTAACTACTTTAGCCTTGCTAAGAAAGGTATATGAAATAAACTATCGATTTACAGTGTCTTCAATTTCTGCTGCTTACTTCCAAATTACAATATTTTCAATGTATACAACCTCCTGCGAGTTGAGGACTATCTTTATATTTAGGTCCAGGAAGGATCATTTTTTACAGAAATATTCTGAGATATTATGATGTTGCCATGTCTTTGTTTTCTTTCTTAGTCCTCTCAAAAGAAAAACAAACAAACAAAAAACCTGACACAGTAGATAGAAAAGGAGAGGAGATAGGGAAAAAAAGCGTGGGAAAGGCAGGGCACTGGTGTCTCACTCCTGTAATCTTAGCTGCTCAAGAAGCTGACATCTGAGGATCTCATGTCAAAGTCATCTGGGGCAGGAAAGTCTGTGAGACTTTAATCACCAGAAAACCAGAACTGGTGGTGTAGCTCAAAATGGTGGAGCGCTAGTCTTGACCAAAAGAGCCCAGGGACAGCACCCAGGCCTTGAGTTCAAGTACCATGACAGAAAGGGGGGAGGAGGAGGGAGTGAGGGAAGAAAGAAGAGAAGAAAGAAGGGAAGGACATGAAAATACTGGACAAGAAGAGGGAGTAGGGTGGGAAAGAAGATGGAGAGATGGAGATCAGAGGTGGTCAGAGGGAATAAAAATCCCATGTTGTCCCAACTATATTACACAGGGAAGCAGGAGCTTCTTATGAGATTTTACCTTTCAAGATTAAATACAGTTATTATTTTCAATGCATATATGTGAATATGGAATCAGGTAACTTGAGGGGTTAGGTTGGGAGAGATGAGGAGAAGGACCAGAGGAGTGACATTGATGGAGGACATTGTACTTGTGATATGTATTTTTTAGGTAATTCCAGAAAAATAATGTATGAAGAGTACTTTGTACCCTTTAGGTACCACATCTCTAGATACTTTTTTTGGTCTTAGCAGAGATATAATAACAGAATAGCTTAACTGTCAGATAGCTCAGTTAAAATCTCCACGTTATATGGATAATCCCTTAACAGTAAAACTGTTTCCAAACTTCTACCATTGGTCTGTGTATTTAAAGCAATATTCAATAAAGCAAATTCCTACACACAAGAAAAGGACCCGACAAGGCCCTCAAAGGTCATTTCAATGGGAATTTGGGGCCCTGAGAAGGTTAAAGGGGCTCACTGCAGTTTGCAAGACCTTTTAGATAGCATCTGTTTTTTTTTTTCAACCAGGGCAATGACTCACCATGAGAACCAGGAAGACAATCTCAGTTCAAGAACCTGACAGTTACCATAGCAAGGAAGGGAAGTGTGACAAACGGAACCCTCTCATGATAATCTCAACAATGTAATCTGTAAAGGCGAGCAAACCTCCACCTCAGAGGTTGGGTGCCAAATACAGGGGTGGCCAGAGGATTTGTTGGGCCGCCCCTCTTTTTCCATGAGTGGCTTTTCTTTCTCTCAAGATGAGCTGCAAAGTTCCTGTGTAAACTATATTTTTGTTAAAAAAATATTACCTAATCTTCAAAATAGCAGCAAGTATTGAGAAATAAACATATATTGCTAGACACGGTTCTACAACTGTGTAAATTCTTCCATCAGCCCAAACCCTTTGCTCTATTAGCAGTTGAAATTTCTTTCTTTCTTTTTTCACTCTAGAGCCCCACTCAAGCTTTATACCTGGAGGGAAAATACATAAAATGTGTTTGAGTCAACAAATTTTTAACAAAGTGATTACAAAAAAAATAATAAATAAGGCAGCACCAAGATTAAAAAGAAAAGGTAGGGGCCAGGAATTCAGCCTAGTGGTAGAGTGCTTGCCTAGCATGCAAGAAGACCTGGGTTCGATTTCTTGGTAGCACATACACAGCAAAGGCTGGAAGTGGTGTTGTGGCTCAAGTGGTAGAACTCTAGCCTTGAGGAAAAGCCCAAAGACAGTGCTCAGGCCTTGAGCTCAAGCCCCAGGACTGGAAAAAGAAAAGGAAAGAAAAGGTAATAGCATCTCAGAAGTCCTCTTGGCCTCCCTCTCTGACAGCACTCATTGTTCTTACACCCATAAGTATAAGGATGACAACTGACGACAACCTCCACTGCCCCCCAGCCCTAGGGTATTTGGCAATATTAGGTCGATTGTTGGGTGTCACAAGCAGGGACTGGGTGTCACTGGCATCAAGTGAGGCCAAGGATTCTGGGGACAATTCTTCAACATGACACTATCTCTGCAAGAACTGTCATTGATGCCAAGGTTTGGAAACCCTGCTTTTCATAACACGAATTATGCAACACATCTCCTTTTGCACCTAGTGTCATTTGTTTGCCATGATATCTGTGAAATTCACCTGTGTATTGTATGAGTAGCATTACATAATTCTCATTGCTTTCCTGCAATTCTTTTGTTGTTGGTGGTGGTGGGGGTGATGCCTGGGATTTGAACTCATAATTTTATGCTAGGCAGGCAAGTCTAATGCTTCAGTTAGGCCTTCTGTTCTTTTTGAGATAGTGTGTTGTTGAGCAGGACTGAATGGAATTCCTATTTTATGTTTCCTACCATAGCTTCGATGACAGGTATATGCTACCGTGTCCAGCTTCTTTCTGTTCAAATGGAGGCTTGGGGACTTTTTGCCTGTGCTGGTCTCCAACTGCAATTACCCCTAAATTTCAGTCACCTGAGTAGCTAGGCTTACACGTATGAGCCATAAGCACCTTGCACCGACCATGTTTTTTTTTTTTTTAAGTTGTTTCTCAGCAGTCCTGGTGGTGTATGCCTTAATCCAGCCACTGAGGAGGCAGAGGCAGGAGGATCTCAGTCCAAGGCCAACCCAGGTAAAAGTATTGAGACTCACTCAAAACAAAATACAACAAAACAAAAATGTTCTTCAGTGTGAGTAAAGTAAGGCCTTGCATTCAATCCCTAGTATCACCAAATGAATTCTGAAGTACTGGACTATCATTTCAAAGACGAGTATCTTGTTTGATTGGCTGGCTCAGTGGTTTCTTTGTTCTCTTGGTTTTTTGTTTGTTTGTTTTTCATGTATTCAATAGCCATTAAGCACTCAGTTTCCCCCCAGGTTGTCATGGTACTGGAATGTATAGCGGGGACCAACAGAGGAGCTTTCATCCTGGTACTGACCTTTGGGTGTGCATGGAAACACACTCAGATCTATCAGGGCTGGTCACATTTGAAAGTCCAGAAGGGCTGACTGGTGACAGCAATGTGAAGGGTGTGCTTGGGAGATGCATGTTTTCCTGGTGCTTCCTAGCTTCTCCTCCATGTGACTGAGTCTATACAAGGTGTTTTACCTGACAGAGAAAATGAAATAGAGTCCATTTGACCCTTCAGTGACTAAGGGAGATTCCAGGATGGCTTGTCCCCTTCTGCAGCTTGTTTCAGTTCCATCACTGCATGGCAGTGACGTTTTAAACCAGGGCTCCTCCAGCCTGGCCCTGCTACTGATATTAAGGATCACTGGGTTCTCTATTTAGCAGCTATTTCTATTTTTGAGCATGGTCAGATGTTTAGTGCCATCCCTGACCTGCTTTTTCCTCATCCCCTTTCCCAGTTGTGACAGTCAAAGCATCTCCCATGCTGCCAAATGCTCCCGAGGGAAGGAATAAAATCCTTTCGGAGAACTACTAGTGTGTAACGCATTTCTTCATCAAGAAAACACTTCCAGTGCTGTTTTAAAAAATACACAATTAAATTATTGGCCACAGAATGGGTGGGATACCTTTGGTACTTATTCTGTTTCTAAGACATAAAACAGATTTCGAGTCTGACACGAACAGACCAATCAGTGAAATTATCATGTGAAGATCAGTTCCCAAACAGTTATGTCCTGGCTCCTTGGTTCTGTTTCCTCACATGGGCCTTGGGAAGGTTTAAAGGTTAACTGTTGATGATAAACGCTTACAATGAGAGCCTCCATGTTGGCGTGTATACAGGTTTAGGCCAGAATGGCTAGAGACTGCTATCTGAGGGCATTTCCCTTTGGCTTAATGTTTTGGTAGATAATGTTTCTATTGTGTTTGGAATACTATGAAATATTCCATCCCTGGACCATGGTTTTTAAAGTCGAGGTCACTAAGCTTCACAGCACTGGATGACAATCAGCTCTTGGTAGATAGGGGAGGAAATGGCTATAATTTATTGAACATTTACTATCTTCTTGGCACTGAGCTAAACACCTCACATGCTCTTGTCGCTTCATTCTCACAGTGATTTAATGAGGGTAATTATAGTTTACTTGCATTTCCTGATGGCAGAATGGAAGCAAGATCATTTGTCTAAAGCAAAATAGCCAGTGTGTGTAAGAATGGGTCTTTACCAGTCCTTCCTTGAGACATAGAGCTGATTCTGTCACTGGAAGCTTAGCTGTCTCTGTGACTAGTTTTGACCAAGAAAAAAAGGCAGATCTTAAGTATATTATAACCTCCAGTTAGGTGTGTCCTAGAAAGTTCCCCCCATGCAGGGCAACAAAGGGCCATGCTAAGGTTTGAGTACCTTGAGCCTTCTACACTGTAACAAAGTGAAAGCAGAAGAGGGAAGGTGGAAGAGAGGGAAGAAAGGAGACAAGGGGGACTGAAAGGAGAGGGAGGACATGGAGAATTCCCTCTTTGATCTTCTAGTCCAAGCACATCTCTACCTGAAGGAGGCTAAGTGGATGATCTATGTATACCAGTAGTGCCAATTCACCATGCTCTGCTCACCTAAGAACCATCAAGAAAGAACAACGACAAAATATTCCTATCTTAAGCCATTAAACTCCAGGATCCTTTAACACACAGCACTAGATAAGCAAAACCATAGGTCATGTTGATTCCAATACACCTGGTGGGTTCTAGGAAGTAGAGAGGGTCAATATCAAGAGAAATCTTCCACCATCCATCCATGAGGGGAGTAGGCTGCACTCTTTCACTAGGCCCACAGTTCTAAGGCTGAGCCAGGTTCATGTTCTGCTCTTACTCCTGCCATTCTATCACTTCTGAATCTATAGACCATGAAGCACTGTCAAGACTTTAGGTCAAGTTCTCTATTCACTCCAGGCCTTAAACTCTTTCTTGAAAGAAGCTTGCCTTCCTTCCTTCCTTCCTCCTTTCCTTCCTTCCTTCCTTCCTTCCTTCCTTCCTTCCTTCCTTCCTTCCTTCCTTCCTTCCTTCTTTCCTTTCCTTCCTTTTCTTTTTCTTTTTTTTGCCAGTCCTGGGGCTTGAACTCAGGGCCTGAGCACTGTCCTTGGGCTTTTTCAAGGCTAGAGCTCTACCACTTGGGCCACAGCACCACTTCTATTTTTTTTTTTTAATGTATGTGGTACTGAGGAATTGAACCTGGGTCTTTGTGCATGCTGGGCTAGGCCAAACTCCTGGTTTCTGCCAATTAGAGAGAAGAGCACTCTTGGTACACACAGCATTGCTTTTGGCAGAAGAGTACACACCACTGAATTCGACTCAAGATAAAACTCAGATGACAAATAAGTAGCATACAAGAAGGGGGAGGGAGGAAAGGAAGGAGAAAGGAAGAAAGGAAGAAGAAAAGACAAAGATGAAGAAGAAAAAGAAGAAGAGGAGGAAGAGGAAAGAGAGAGAGAGTGGGGGAAAGGAGACGACAAAATGGAATATTAGAGGTTTGACTTGTAAAGCAAAAAGCAAATGGCTTGGGTAGGAGAGCAGGTTTCACTTGGAAAGCCCAGGGAATAATGAATGTGACAGGTGTTAGCTGCCAGGGTAGAAGAAGAGATGGAAGTGCATCAAACTAGGCATGGCCCCAGCCGGCTGTGAGGACACACAGCATGACCATGGTGCTTTCCAGCATTGGTCTGGGGCTGGCACGACATGACTACACTTTTGGGTAACCTTTACCTTGGGTACAACAACTGCTAGCCTTTGATTGGGCAGTGATGCATGCTTTTTATATCTATAACAATATAGCTCAGAAAAAAGAAGCTGCATGTGTATACCAAGGAACCAAAGGTAGGATGTGTACTTCCTAATTCTCCACACACACTCTCCAGCCTTTCAAATCTAAAATCCACTTCCTTTTCCCTTATCAATTGTCTAATCTTTTGGTAAGTGGTTATAATAATAGCAATAAAACCAAGACCCTGTTACAACAACATCCTACAGGTAAATACAGTTTCAGGGCATTGTGCCTTTGAAAGTGCCATCTACTAAGTCAAAGAAATTGAAACCTATATACTCAGATAATGGCAACTCAGCTGATTCTGGGAACAGATTTTTTGACTGAGATGTCAAAATGAGGAGGAGTTGTGCATTAAAAATGATGTAAGACAGTGGAAAGCTCATTCTAGAATTTTCTTTTCCAAGTAGAGTTGCAGTAGGAGAGTTGTGGTGAACCTCCCCTTGTGACATCCCCCCAAGGTGATATGGTGACTTAAAGAGGTAGTGCTGTTGACAGGAATGGTGCAGCAGCTTTTCTCTGGCCATGACAGATGATAGTGGAGTAGCTTTGACTCTGGGAGCAGCTTGGTGGCATAGCCCTCATCCAACATGTCTGAGCACCAGGGTTTTCATCTCCACACCACAATAAAAGAAAAAGAAGTGGCTGATTCAAATGGGTTCCCCTCGATTTTTTTTTCCAGTCCTGGGCTTGAGCTCAGGGCCTGAGCACTGTCCTTGGACTTTCTCAAGGCTAGCGCTCTACCACTTGTGCTTCAGCACCACTTCTGGCTTTTTTCTACGTATGTGGCACTGAGGAATCGAACCCAGGTCTTCATGCATGCTAGGCATGCACTCTACCACTAGGCCAAACTCCCAGCCCCCTTGTTTTTGGCTGTCACCAGTCCTTTTTTTCCCTTAAACACCCATTTCTGTCATAGAAGTTAAACAGTAATAATCTTATCAAGAGCTGGGAGTTAGTTTTAACATATGCTTACAGTCATGGCCATGATAAATATGTGTGGCCATGAATTAGTTATTTCCTCTCTTTGTCTCTCAGTTTCCTAATCTGTAAAGCAATAAAGATGGATCAAATGACTTGTGAAATCCTATGATTCACATGTTGACAGAATAAATTATGCTCTGAAGAATGTTCAAGAAGATCCTTTCCTCTCCACCCTATCCCTTTTGTATTTCATTCTAAAATGACCAAAGTTTTTGACAAAATGTACACGATACCACTGGTTTCTGGAGAAAACAAGAGTCTAACAACACTAAGTTGCATGAATTCTTATCTTGGGGCCAAGTACTAAATAGCTAAGTCAACAATAAAAAACATACAAAGATAAAAACAGAGTTTCCAGAACCATGCCAGTGGCTGCACTCTTATCTCAGTTTACTCTCTCATGGTGAAGTTGTCCGATTAAAAAGAATGAACAGACTTACTTGAACTCCATCTACTGTTCATCTCTCTCAAGTTGAAAGTAGGTATAGTGAAGTTTACCAGGATATCAGCAGTCCTTATTTTTTCCTTGGATGTGTGTGTTTTCTGCTTAGTCTAGACTTTATGGAGGATTTTGATTTTAAAGAGAGAGGCTGGGGCACAGGTTTTAATTCAGAATCAGCAGCTTCAGTTTATCGTCTTTGTGTCTATGCGTGCTGGTACTAAGACTTGAACTCAGAACCTGGATGCTGTCTTTTAAATTGTTTGCTCAGTCTGATACTCTACCACTTCTAGTTCTTTTTTATTTCCTGCGCAGGTTTGAACTGCAGACCTCAGCCTCCTGAGTCATGGAGACCCAGCTCAGTTCATGAACTTGGAGTCTACAAGGTATTCCTGGAGCCATGCAGCTCCCCAGCTCAACCTAAATTCTAGGGGGATTCTAAAAATTGATGACCAAATACAAGAAGAGATGCAGTCTGTCTTGACTAGTGGTAATGTGATTTCCTGTAATGGCTTCCCTGGTTCTGATATTCTCCTACCAACTTGAGGCAATGAAGTAACTTTTGGCAAATATTGGCATTAGGCTCCTTACCTCTCAGCTGATAACATTCCAGAATCTTATTTTAATGCCTCATTGATGTCTGGTTTTCTAGGGAAGCCCTCTCTGAAGAATAGAGCTTCTGATTGTCAAGACAATGTTTCTGTCAGTTTCTAGACTAAATCAGTAGGAGGTTATTCTCTTTTCAGGAATCAACAAGGAAACTGGAGATGTCCTTTTGCAAGCCAGGAATAAAATAAAGCAATTTATCATGTAGCTCTAGGGTCCAGGTTTATTCATGAAGGTTCTTATTTTATGGCCCTTGCAAAACCATGTTAAGAAAGTGATATGTGCCCAAGTATACCCAAAATCAGGTAGGTCCAGATTTCTAGGCTCCTTTCCCAAAAATTCCAATGGCAGCTTCCTGGATCTGGCTAGTCAGAATTGAGATGTTTGGAATCTTGCCTGAGTTTGTAAATCTTCAGCTAACAGGAGGCTAATTCAATGCTGCTTCAAACAAAATCAAATATACAATGAGTCCTATTTTCAGTTCCTCCAGGGTTTGCAATCTCTTTGATTCCTTTCTGTCCCCGTAGAAGACCATTTTTTCTTACCACCTGCAGCCCACCTCTAGGTGAGCTGTAAGACTGAGTAATGTCTTCAAAACCAAACAACAACAACCCCCCAAAAGTCTCATTGTTTGGCCTCTCAGACTTGTCTTTCAGCAGGCTGATTTGCTCTGGCTACATGTGTGGAAACTGGCAGCCTCAGGGAGGATTTTGTGACCAGTATGATGATTTGGTTGTGAGCTTGCCAGTCTTTTGATTCCGGTTGAGTCAGTCCTGTTGGGTCTTGATGCAGATTCTCGTTTTGTTTATTCCACAGGGAATTTCATCACGGCACCTCCAGGAGCAGACTGCATGCTGTTTTCTGTATATATAGGATGGGACTCAATCTCGGTGTCTTTTCCAAGTATTAGGCAAGATGTAGGCAACCTCACTCCAAAAGAGTGCTTTTATTAATGTGTTATTATCTTTACCTGTTTTCAACTGCAAGTTTTTCCTTCCTTGCATATAAAAGTTTGTGTAAGATGTCGTAACCCTGAATGGAGAATGACTTGATTTGATACTGACGGGGGACTTAGAAAAAGCAATAACAACAAAACATTCTGATAGAACCAGTGGGCTCAAACATTACAGATTTGGTGGAATGGTGTCATAGGCTGCCCTGTGGGTTAGATTTATCTGCTGTTTATCTTCATTACATCTGATATCTTTGATCAGTTGGGGTTTTCCAGTAAGATAAAGGGCATTTCTTCTAGCCCATAGATCAGCTCACCTTGAAACAGGGTTTTCTGAACTTGAGGAAAAGAACACGGAGGACTTTTATCATTAGTCAACATCCAGTATACTTCGGGAAGTTCCATTCAGTACTAGTAGGCTGACAAACACCAAGTTTGGGTGAATTCCAAACCCTAAGAATCCTGGAGCAAGGCCATTTCAAATTCTTCCCAAGGACACAAAGAATGTCCTCAGGTGAGTCCAGTTCACATTTCTTGAGACATGCAGTCATTAATATTGATACTGCTTTCTTTGCTAATACTTCTAGTCTTCTTTCCTTGTATCGTATTCCTTTGAAGAATCCCTTCCCTTCCTTCCCTTCTCTTCTCTTCCTTCCTATCCTACCTTCATCAAGGATAAAACCCAGGATTTCTATCACTGAACTACATCTCCAGTTTTGTTCACATCTTTTTATTTGATTTTTGAAAGAAGCTCAGACAATTCTGCATTTTCATTACAAAACACAATGCATGAAAACAGATTAGCAAAATAAAGATTCTTAGCATATGATCACAATTCATTGCATGTCATTTCTCCGCTGTTAGCTCTGGGGTGGCACATTTTTTTCATTCAGGGCACAAGCTCAGGTATTTACAGAGACTTCAAGCTTCAACTCTATACTTCTCTGTACTTTCTGATCTAGCCTTCTATGGTTTTTCCTCTGTTGCTTGCTCCGTATTCTGGAAAATTCCAGGCAAGTACCTGCCTAAGCACCTTTGCTTTTACTGTAAAAGATACCAGTTGCCTCTCAGATACCATGGCACACCCTAATTTGTTTGCTCCAAGCCTTTGCCAATAGCTTACTTTCTCAATGAGGTCTTCCAGAAGAGTCTACTTCATATTGTAACCAGCTTCCTCAACCCATCCAACATTCCTTATTGCACAAGTCTGCTTTACTTTTTCTCCACATACACAGAAATATTGTGTAACTTAATTGTTTTGCCTTGTTTTTTGTCTCCTCTAATAGTATGGAAACTATAAGTGAGCAGATTTTGTTCATCTGCTTCAATCTGTAATAAACCCTCTATACCCCTAGTGTCATAGTACAAAATCCACAGAAATACACATATGAAGAAGTCAATTTCTTCAGGTTATACATTTGTGATCTCAAATCAATCTTTCTACTGCTAGAAGTCCAAAAATCTAGAGATTATATGAGAATATATTTGTTTGCTTCTGGCTGAGGCTAGACTAGTTTATCAAAAAAGAAAAAAAGAAAAAAAAACCTTCTACATTTGTCAAGAGAATAGTGTGTTAAGAACACAGAGTAAATACTTGTGTTTAGTACTAGGGTTCTGTTAGAAACCACTATAAACATGTTCTATCTAAGGAATAACTTGCACCATATTAATTAAAGGAGGCATATATGGCAGGGGTATTTTTGGTTGTAAAGAATAGAAAATTCAAGTCACACTGGTTTGAGAAACAAGAGAATATACTGACCAATGACCCTTTTTATTTTTACATGCTACTCACAAGAAATGAAAACACACACCCACAAAAAACCTATACAAAAATTTGCTAGCTGTCATCCTCATAGTAGACAAAAAAGTAGAAATACTCTAGGAATCCATCAATAGAAGATCATACAGTTAAGTCATGGTATATACAGTCACCCATAGTTTACTACCCAGCAAAGAAATAGAATGGTATGTGTACCATGTATGAGTCTAAAGCTACCATTCTGAGTAAGAGAAGTATGATCTGAAAATTACATACTACATGATTCAAATGAAGGAATTTCAAAGTAGCCCAAACTCCATACAAAGAAGACAGAAATGGAGTTGTCTCTGGAAATTTGGAGTGGGATCATCAGGGAAAGGGACATATTCTAAGGTGGTGGCAATGTCTGCTATCTTTTCGGGGTTTGGTCACACCAGTCTGTGAATTTATTAAAATTTTGCAAGTAGTCAAGTAGGATTTGTGCATTTCATGGTATGGAAATTTAATTTCCAAACAACAAGACTCAATAATAACGCTATGAATGCTGGGATATTTAATAATATAGATACTTAAGTACCTTTACCAGGCACACCATAATAACATAATAAGTTTAAAATTCATCCATATGCTGAAGTTAAAGGTAGCTTATTCCTTCTCATTGCTAAGCAGGATTCCATTGTATGCTCATGGAACAAGAGATGCTGCAGCTTGCTTTGAAATGTGTCAGAAATAAGATACATTGGTGGATTGATACAAGGGTGGATATATGGATAGACACATGTGAAAACACATATAGCAAAATAAGACTAGCTTCTATGTGTTCCCTGAGAGTCTTTCAACATTGCAATATATGAGAATGATTTGTAACATTTTAAAAACAGAGATGAAGTCAAGTCAGGAGTTGATGTAACTAAGACACTAAGAAGTGATCAGGTTTCTTGCCAACACTAGTAGGAATGTGAGCACTGTAGGTGGCTCTGCTCAGCCCTTACTGCTTTCACAAGTCTGAGAATTGTCAACACCAACTGTATCCTGCCTTTTTAACTCTGTCTGGAGCCACTGGCCCCAAGCTTTCTCTCATCTTCACGATACTCATGGCCACGGACATTGCTCACATTCAGTCTTTCCCCTGTTGCTCCTGGAACTCTATCCCATTACATCCCAAATTGACCACTTTTTTAACCTTTTCGGAATGCTCCTCTTACCTGCTCTGAGTATAAACTAGCTGCCTTCTGATGACCCAGCCTCCCCTCCAGCCCTCTCAGAGGGGATTGTTTTTCATAGCTACTGGGCCTGGGGTGGGGTGGTGGTGGTGGTGGTGTCTTCCTTGCTCCCGTTGCCTGCTCCCAATCATTCTCTCCCTGCAGTTCAGGCTGTCAGAGCAGGTCATTTCTTCTTCAAGAGTAATCTGCAGAACTAGCTGACACTATATTCTCTCACTTTCCACTGTCAGATGAAGGCCTTACTTACTCCCAACTTCATTCTCATCTCACTCCTAAAAGGTAAGCTCTTCACAGTGACACAGGTGATAACTTGTACTCTGTCAACTTGGTTTATCCGGGACTATTTTCATTAGAATCCTCTTTACTGAATGGTTTTGGTTGAGAACCGATCACATAAAACTGGGGTTAGGATTTGGGAGAGCAGAAACACAGCCATTATTCTTTGGAGATGGGTGCAGTCAAATGTAGCCACGACTACAAATAGGTCTGGCCTGTTCTGGGGGTTTCTCATTCTTCAGTGTTCAGGTCTAATTCTTTCCAGTTGCTTCCCAATAGTTGCTTCTAGTTCTACAGCAAATGCTTGTCTGTGGACACTCAGTGGTGGTGGTCACGCACTGGAAGGGCTCTCTGTCGATTCCTGCCAGCATCTCCTCATGTCCCTTTCAGAACTGTCATGCATTCTCCCCAAAGCGCTGGCCCATTCACCCACTACAGGGATGTGACCTCCAATGCCAACTTCTGAATTGTTACTGTTTCTCAATTGTAGAAGGTCTAATTCCTACCACTAGGCCTGGTGCTTCTGCTTCCCTGGTGGAGCCTCAGCTGATATGGTCTATAAGATCCTCGCCTTTTCTATGAAATCATCTTTCACCGTGGTCCCATGATAGTGTGCCTCAGTCACTGCATCCCTTTCTGCTTCTGTCAAATGTCAAGTATTGTCCACGCAGACATGTGGTATTATGTTTAGCTCTTCCTTCCCTAAAATGTTCTTCTGCAGATCATTATGGGCTCACTTCCTTTCTTGCTTCAGATCATGGTTCGTGCATTATCCCAGGTGGCAGTCCTGGTATAAAATCATAGTTCCTCTTTTGTATGGCAAAGGACATAGCCAGTAAATTAATTAGGAAGCCTACAGAATGGGAGAAGATCTTCACCAACCAAACAACGGACAAAGACCTCATATCTAAAATATATCAACAACTCAAAAAATTGAATCACTCCAAAACTAATCTCCAAAGTAACAACCATTCCATTAAAAAATGGGCCAAAGACTTAAAGAGAGTCTTCTCTGAACAAGAAACAAAAATGGCCTATAGACACATGAAGAAATGCTCAACATCTCTGGTCATAAAAGAAATGCAAATCAAAACAACTCTAAGATTCCACCTCACTCCAGTTAGAATGGCCAGGATCAGGAAAACGAATAATAACAGATGCTGGAGGGGATGTGGCCAGGAGGGATCACTACTACACTGTTGGTGGGAGTGCAAACTCATTCAACCACTATGGAAAGCAGTATGGCAGTGCCTCAAAAGGCTAAACATAGAGCTCCCTATGACCCAGCAATTCCACTACTTGGCATTTACCCAACCATCCAGAAACAAGGGCATACTAAATCCACTAGCACAACAATGTTCATTGCAGCACTATTTACCATAGCAAAGATATGGAACCAACCTAGATGTCCCCCAGTTGATGAGTGGATCAACAAGTTGTGGTATTTGTACACAATGGAATTCTATGCTGCTGTCAGAAAGAGTGACATCGCCCCATTTGTTAGGAAATGGAAAGAATTAGAAAAAATCATATTAAGTGAACTAAGTCAGACTCAAAGGAACTTAGGCTCAATGGTTTCCCTCATTCGTCATAATCAGTAGAAACCTTGGGCTCTACTAGCAGAGATCTGCAATACAGCAAAATCTTGATACATAAGGCCATATAGTATGAAGCTAATTGAAAGGACCTCCAGGATATTGAAACAAAAGCCATATAACGAGTGATTGTTGCCCTTAATGTACTATGTTGTCTCTCATCTCCTTTGCTGTCCCTTGGTTATCTCATATTGTTATAGTATCTCACCTTGTTATCTGATATATTGAATTTATTTGTATTTGGTTATTTGAAATTTGATAGGGAAGGGGGGAAAACTAAGACGGGTGGGGAGTGTAGGGGGGAGGGTAATGGGTACCTCGACATGTGAAAGGGTATAAATGTATGTGAATTAATGCACCTTCTATCTGGCAAATATCATGTAACCCTTAAAAGAAAAAAAAAAGCTCAGGGAACAGTATTCAGGTTCTGAGTTCAAGCTGCAGAACCAACACAATCAATCAATCAATAAGTCAGTCAATGTCATATATAATAAATATATTATATAAAATTAAAAAAAATCATAGCTCCTCCCCTTTACATGCTTGGCTCACTTGGTCACCCTTGGCGTTATTTTCCTTTATTATAGTTATCACCATCTGGTAGTAAATAATTCATTATTTATCACCTGCTTTCCTGGTGTGGGTTTTTACCTAAGTCAACCTTAGAGGTTACTAGATATGAAGCCAACCTTGTTGCTATTTTATCTCTGACTAAAAATCAGCATTCCTTTCAATTATAAGCATACACAACAAACCCCATGATTTAACAGTGCTGCTGACATCTTGAGAAAGCACAGATATAGCTCTGTCATATAACATGCATTTGGTGGATGAGACAATACTGTGAAATATCATATGGGCGCTGCATCTTGAAATAGTCACTAGGGTTATAGTTAGAAAACTTCAATGTGATTGAAGTTTTCTTGGGGATGCTCACAAGATGTGAAAAACAGTTAAAGAG
This sequence comes from Megascapheus bottae, assembly GCF_031878675.1. Taxonomy (NCBI): domain Eukaryota; kingdom Metazoa; phylum Chordata; class Mammalia; order Rodentia; family Geomyidae; genus Megascapheus; species Megascapheus bottae. Next base: position 33,935,662 of record NC_143510.1, read on the forward strand.
TAATTTTGTGCCTGGCTTTCATTGGGCCACCAAATAGTGAAAAATGCCCTTTCTCATATTGGTGAGAAAGTCTTATTGTTTTCTAATATTTTCTATTTATAATATCTACCAATTGCATACAAGGAGTAAACTGTTTCATTTCTCAGAATTTTGTAAGACTACACAGTACAAATGAAAATTCTTCTTTTTTTTTTTTTTGCCAGTCCGGATATGAACTCAGGTCCTTGGCTTTCTCAAGGCTAGAACTCTACCATTTGAGCCACAGCACCACTTCCAGATTTTTCTATGTATGTGGTACCAAGGAATCAAACCCAGTCTTCATGCATGCTAGACATGCATTCTACCACTAGGCCAAACTTCTAGTCCATACAAATATACAAATGAAAATTCTTAACTCTCTGTAAGGCTTTTTCCTCTTTTATTTATTTAATTTTTTTTTGCAAGGGTAGGCAGGAAGGCTAGGAAAAAAGATGAGACAAGTTTAAATACACTTGATGGATGAGGTCAGTATTGAATTGTATAGCTTAATGTAACATTGTAACTGCACTGACATAGGTCTTCAGTGTTGCCTGTTACTGAATTTGAATATAATTGGCCTTTCTGAGGACTGTGTCCTTATTGGGCACATTAGAAAACTACTTTGAGATAGGATTGGCCAGGCTAGTCCAAATATTTCCAAGTCCATAACATAAGAAGGGTTACAACTCTGGGAATGAATGAAAACTTCCCAACTGAATGCAAGCTCCAAGAGGATACAGCCCGCTATCTCTTTTGTTCTTTGCAATTCTCATCTCTTCTCTGAGAAATCTACACTTGGCAGGATATGATTAATTTCAGTAATGACCTAAGGCTAGAAGACTCTGTTATTTATATTTTCTCCTCACCAGGCATCCTCCCCCTTTCCTTCCCCAGGGCCACTCTACCCTTTATGCACCGTAGGTGGCATTTTTGTTAAAGGAACTACCTCCCTCTCAAATGACAGCAGACAACATTCCTAAAAATCCTGCCTGCCCACAGGTAAGGGCTTTTTTTTTTGTTGTTTCCAGCATGATGCCAACCCTCCATAAAAGCTGGTTAGGAGGTAAAAGCACACACCACCAAAAAACAAACTCTAAAATTCCCCAAGCAGAAGACATGTGGCAATAACTCATACTTGGGGATTCCCATGTTGGCTATTTTCCCCAGGAAAGAAACATTGCACTGTGCTCTTAATTGATAGTCCCACTGTTTTAAGAACACGGAATCAGAACCCCCCCCCTCCAATCCCTGCAATATGCCTCGAGAATTTCAAAGTCACTGAGTTTTATTGACTGAAAAACTCTTTTGTGTTCATTGCTCATTCACAACATCTGGCTTGGGAAAGTTCTTACCTCAACTGCTCTACTATTGACATACCAGCTCGTGCTTCCCATTTTGAAAGAAAAGTCATAGAAGAAAAACTGTGATTATTTCAATAACTTATAACTCATCTACACATGCTTACAGGAGAGCAAACAGCCATGCAGGCTATTTCTAACACACATTTGGTCTTCTAAAACACCTGGCTTGAGTAGATCCAGAAAGATTATAGACAGTCCCAGCTACTATAGTGGCCCCAGTTTCTCTTCCTTTTCCCCTTTTCTTTCCCTCTATTTCTCTCCCTACCTCTCCTTATCTCCTTCTCTCCCACTTTCCCTCCCTCCTCCCTTCTTTTTTCTTTTCTTTCTTCCTTCCTTCATTTCTTGTAGGGCTTGAACTCAGATTGGACATTGTCCCTGAGCTTCTTTGCTCAAGGCTGGTATTCTACCATTTTGAGCTACTTCCAGTTTTCTGGTGGTTAACTGGAGATAAGAGTCTCACAGACTTTCCTGCCCCAATTGACTTTGAATTGTGATCCAGAGATCTCAGCCTCTAGCAAGGATTACAGGAGTGAGCCATCAGCACCCAAATCACAGTTTCTGATGATGGGACAGAATGATGGAAATTAATCTTTTCTTAAGAAAATCTTAGAAAATCATATTAAATCTGGTTAGGATCTGATTGTCAGAATTCTGATACTTGGTTAATACCTTTCTAAAAGTATATTTAAACTGTATTTATATTTTACAAGTACTTCAAGAGGTGAGAACTACCATTTACTGAGTTTTTATTACTTCTAGTAGAGTGTTTTTTACTTGGCAAATATTCCATTTAAATTTTCTCCAACAATCCTATAAAGTCATTATTGGGATATTGAAGCATAAAGTGTTGGAGTGAGATACCCCAAGTCTCTCTTGCAACACAGAACACTATTTCTGAGCTCAGAAGATTTCCTGGATCTTAACTACTTTGTACCATCTTTGAGATTCTGTTATTTGCTTAATGTTTCAAAAGTTGACTGGCTTAAAATGTTAACTATATGTATTTGAAAAGCAATTTTAAATAATTTTATTTATCATATTATTTTTATCACATCTTTGCTGGTAGCAAACAGCATGACTTTCTATAGGTTGGAGATAATTATAAAAATAAATACAATACCTACCGAACCATGTCAACACACTTTAGCCAAATGTGGTTGTCAGCAAATGTTCTATGCCTGAGGCTGCCTATCTTTGCTGACTGGGAGACAGCAAGGACTAGAAGTATATTAAAGGATAATTAACATCGAAATGAGTTGTTTTCCTTGGATAGTCAGAAGTTTTGAAAGAAAGAGAAGCAAAAATGGGGAGAATCTTAGCATGTGACTCAATGTTATTTGATGTCGTGACCCAGAATCATATAAAAACCTCTCCTGAATCATGAGTGGGAATTGTTTTGTGCTCTGGAAACATGACAGGGTGCTACTGTAGATATCATTGACAGAGGCTGATGATATCTGTCAAGGCAGATTCTCCTTGGCCCACGCTGGATGTCAAGAGAATGACAATAACTAATCGCTCCATTGCTTATTTCACGAAAAACTGAAGAGCTTTGCTGATGACGTCTGGACTTCAGAGGGAATTCTGCACATATATTTGGAACATTCTCTGTAGAAGTTGCATGACAAATATGTTCCTCAACCCACAAATAAGGCAATGTACCATATGGACTCACCAAAGCTTATGATTCTCATTAAGCTTTCAAAAAGTTTGTCATCAGAAAAGGCTAGAGAGTGATCTATCAAGTGACTGCTTAACCACAGCAAAGCCTGAAGAAATCTTAAAATTTTGCCATCATTCCCTCACCCCCACTTTTCCTTTACAGAAACAAAACATCACACATATGCCTGAAACTCTCATTACTTCTTTCTATTCCTAATGCCTCCTTTTTACCAGATGGATTTTATTTTTATCCTGGATTTATCATTCCCAAGGATGTTTTAATATTTTTATGACACATACAGTATCCTCAGCTGCAGTGTTTCACCTTTCTGAGATTTCTGTAAGTGGCTCATTCCATCTGCCTTACTCTACAACTCAATCTTAGTCAATATCGTATTTTAGAGATTTATCCATATATACATATGTAATTTAGCACACCCATTTTAACGGCAGCAACACATTCCATTGTAGGAATAAGCCACAATTTGTTTTTCAATTTTCCAGTTTATGAATGCTTGTTTCCAATGTTTTCATAGAACAAATAATGCCTTCATGAATATTTATAGGCACAGTTTTTTATATGTAAAAGTTTTCTCAAGATATATGCCTATAAGTGGAAATGCTAGATTATAGACTATGAGTGGCTTCAAATTTAACTAGAGACATTAAGTTGCTCTATAAAACCTATTTATAATTTTAAAAGCATGTTTGAAATTACTTTTTCTCCTAAAATTTTGCCCACATTTGGTATGGACAGATTACATTTCTTTTGGCAACCTATGGGCTGCACAAAGTGTTTTCATAATTATTACAGTTATGAAAAGCTGTTATTTATATGTTTATGATACTGATCCTTTGTGGATTTATTATACATTGCAAATATTCTACTCACTTCCTCATTGGTAAAGGTTTTTTTTTCTACTTTATTTTTGGTGCCATTGAATGAAGGAAAGTTCCAAAATTTAGTGCAGTGAGTTTTTTCAATCTTTTTTTTATAATTCATTTTATATATTATTTAGGTTATTTGTTCCTAATTTGAAGTTATTCAGAGTTAACTCATTCTGAGTTTTATAGTTTTACCTATACCAATAGGTCACAAAAGCTACCCAGAACTGGAATGGAGAACAGTTAGAGTTTAGACTCAGGACTTTGCATCTGGTGGGCTTGCTTGCTTAGCTGGTACTCTACCACTCAAGTCACATGTCTAGCCCCATTTTTGTTTGTTTTGTTTTTCTTGCTGGCTAATTTGTAGTTGGAGCCTCATGGACTTTTTCTTCCTGGGCTTGTCTCAAATGTCTTTGAACATTATCCTCTGGGTTATAGGTGTGACCCACTGGTTCAAGCAAATCAAGTACCTGGCATGATTTGTTTTTCCGCAAAGTACATCCAAATGTCTAACCATTATTGACTGAAAGATTATCTCTTCTATACTACTCTGTGTGGCAACTATAAATGGTGTGTGTGTGTGTGTGTGTGTGTGTGTGTGTGTGTGTGTGTGTGTACCTTACATATTTTGGTGACCTACCATCTATCCATGTACCCATTACTAAACCTTTACAATATTGAAAGAAATGTAAATATCTGCCTTCACTTCCTAGTTTGTCACTGTCTTGACTTTTCATAGTTGTTTCCTTTCCCATATAGTTTTAGTATCAGCTAGGCCAGTTTTATAAGAAGTCCTATGTACTATACTAGTAATCAAATTTTTTTAATTCACTACTTTTTGAGGATAGCTAAGGTGGCAAGGTTCTGGAAGAGTATGTGGTACAGAAAATAACACTGCAGCTATTTTATAGCCTAGCCTAGTACTCATACCTTTTCAGACGTAAAAACAAAAACATAACAAAAAAACCCCAAAACTCAACCTCTCCCTTAGGATCTACAAAGCTTACTCTCTAGTGTCTTGCTATTAAGATCATGTTAGAGTGAGCATAGTGGTATACACCTGTAATCCCAGCCCTCAAGAAGCTGAGGCAGGAGGATCAGAAGTTTGAAGACAGCTTAGCCTGTATTGATGATGTTAATAATGATGACAATGATGATGATGATGATGATAAAATAAGGAGAAAAAGAAAGATCATTGTAAACAGGCACTTTGGATATAGTGGATCCAATAGAGCTTCTCGAGTGATTACTCTTTCAGGATTTAGCAATTTAATAGTCTGCTGCTCCCTGATATTATTGTAACATACAATAATAGCGGGGCAGGCACAGGGTAACTGCTGTAGACTCTCTTTTATAAAGAGTGGTGGTAAGAAACAGTAGGCACACAGGACTCTATATCAGCTTTGCAATCTAGAGGCCTACATGTTACCACTCTGGACTGGAGTTGTTTAGAGTTCTTTTGCTTTCCATGACCATCTCTAAAACCCTCCCTGCTTAACTTTAGAGGCTCTTGGGTCTGATAAAGTTCTTCTTTTCTTTCTTTTTTTTTTTTTAAGGTAAAAAGAGTATGTTTAGGTGCAGGGAATTTGGGCAAGTGATAGAGTGCTTGCCTAACATGCACAAAGAGCTGGGTTCAATTTCTCAATACCACATACATAGGGGAAAAAAAGCTGGAAGTGGTGCTGAGGCTCAAGTGGTAGAGCTCTAGCCTTGAGAAAGTCCAAGGACAATGCTCAGGCCCTGAGTTCAAGGTGCAGGACTAGCAAATTTTTTTTTAAATAGTATGTTTGGGAAATTAAAAGGAAAGTTATAAAAAAAGGTAGAGAAACTCTCCATCAGAAGAGGGGTCTAAAGAGGAGCCCCCACAAAAATAGTTCTTAAGGCACTATATTAGGCTTTTCTTGAGATATTGCTATAAGATTTTTTTTTTTTTTTGCTAGTCCTGGGCTTGAGCTCAGGGCCTGAGCACTGTCCTTGGACTTTTTCAAGGCCAGAGCTCTACCACTTGAGCCTCAGCACCACTTCTGGTGTTTTTCTATGTATGTGGTACCAAGGAATCGAACCCGGGTCTTCATGCATGTTAGGCAAGCACTCTACCACTAGGCCAAACTCCCGGCCCGATTTTGTGGCTTTCAAGTTTTCTCAGTTTGATAATACTGAAGAGATAGATTTAGGTAACAGTTATTTTTCCAAGCCAGCAAATCCTGGGTTCTATATGTTTTCCTTAAGTTGAAGTTGAGACAAGCTTTCTCCTTCCTTATCAATAGTGGGAAGGTGAAGAAGATATCTGCAAAATAGGTGGAATTGCTAAAACCATACATATTACTACTTCTGCTGTAGTAACTGGAAATTTATCCCTAATTGGAATACCATTCCTATCAGGATTTTATTCTAAAGATCTAATTATTGAATCAATAAACACCTCATGAAGCACTTTTAATATTGTATGTAAAATCTTTCTAGTAAAATCATCTGAGTAAGGATATACAAAATTTTTAATTTTCCATATTATTACAAAGACAGTTTTGTTAAACTTTTTTTCCCCACTACACAACAAGGATTTTCTTCTCAGTTTCCAATCGTAGCTGCCTCTCTTTTCTTTAAGTCCTGCAGGCCACGCAGGACCCTTAATAAGATTTCCCTGCCATCCCTTCAAGATCCCGTGGGCTTTCACACATGCTGTCCTTAAAGTTCTTCTAGTTTGGAGACATTACCTTGACTCAAAGAGTTCCTCATCTATTTTTTTTTTGCCAACATGTCACACACCTGACACCAAAAGTTATGTATAACATATGTATAACAAGTTGCTCTAAAAATAATGGTATAGATCACTGTGCCTTTTTCTCATGAACCTGCAGCACAAGCAGTTTTGAGTAGCTTCAGCTTTCTCAGCACTGGATGAAGGGGCTTGATATAATGTTAAAGACCCACTCATTTTCTACTCGGTTATTAGCTGAGATCTGAATTGAATGAAACCCTTGTATGTGGTTTCTTCATAGAGCCTTTGCTTCTTTATCAAATGGTGGCTGAGTCCCAAGGGTAAATGTCCCAAGAAAGAGAGAGCATCCCAAAGGAAGCCATATTGCCTTTTTGTGAGCTGGGGTTGCAAGTGCACAGAATTATTTACCACTATATTACATGTGTTGCAGCAGTAATAAGTTCTACCGCATGGGAAGATAACAGATTCTAGCTCTTGACAGAATATAGCAATTTCCTGGAAGATCATGTGGAACTGGAAATATTCATGCAGCCATTTTTTTGAAAATACATTTGGTAAGGCTATTATGTACAGGATTTGTTGGTGTGCCTTGTTTAAAGGTGATATTGAACATAACATGGTAAAAAATGAGGAAGTGAACCATGTTTATACATGTCAACAGTGAGATGAGGTTCCAGAAACAGATTATGATTAATGTAGTTGAACTAGTGTGGCTGGAGCCAAATGGACTAAGAGCAGTATTAGTAGCCCTAGTAGCTAAATTCAGACAGGGCTGTGATCTAGTACCTAGTAGCTAATTGCAAACTCTAATTTTTATACCAACCTCTGGAATATGATGATTAATGGAGGAGGGATGTGTTTCACAGTGCTGAGGCATGGTGAGGTATAAAGAGATGGAGATGACGTACCTAGAATACTCAGTCGTATTTGAGCCAAAGAGATGAGTGAGCATATTCAAGTGCTTTTGATTTTGTTCTAAAGTCTGTATCTGGTTTAGTCATATGAACACTTTTTAAGCCTTGCTAATATTTAGCAACATCCTAGCCAAGCATATTCTGCTTTGGAAAGCTTTTTACACATGTAGGTGGCAAACAGTGCTGAATTTGTCTTTTACTCTCCCAATCCACTACCTTGTCTGCTCTGCTCTCTGCCCCAGGAGATCTCTCTGCACTTACCCAATCACAGCTCTGCACTCTGACTTCTTGGTGGAAATAGCCAATGGCAAGTCTCTAGCAGATAAAAAAGGAAGATGACAGCTATGCTATTCACTAACCCAATCTCCTTTTTCCTTAACTTTATAGTTTAGACATTTTTTTCCCTTCCAGTCACAGTTTCTTCCAAGATATCTTCCAAAGTACTCTCCTTTAAGTCCCAGTAGCATCTCCCTGTCCGTTAGGCCTATGGAAGGTGACAGCATACTCTCCCCATCTTGTCTATCCCTACACCACTGGGGAAAATACTCTTCAAATAAAACCTCCTCAAATAATCATACTATGCATGAGCCATCTGTCCTTGTTGGGATTCTGATCCAGAATAGCAATCATGAATCTTCTAAAATTTAAACTTAAATTTGGCCTATTCCACCCCCCCCTTTTAAAAAAAATTGTTCTCTTTTCTTCCTCCTCAGCCCAACATCTCATGTCAGAAGATATATAGGGACATGTACAGAATTTTGAGACATAATCTATTGAATACAACTCTTCATATTTCTATGATAAAGAAATATTTCTCTATACTGGTTGGTTTGTTATTGGGCATCAAAACTCATTCTTCCCTGGCATGTGAGTTTCCTTGTGCTAAAAGGAGAGCACTGATCCTTTGTTTTTATTACTATCGTCAACCCTATCCTCCAAGAATGTATATTATCATCTATTAGAATTTGATGTAGAAAGTTGAGCAGAGGGCCAAAAGAAATGAAGCCTACCTATATCAGAGGACAAAGCTCTAAAATCATAAAAATGCTGTGGAGTATTGGGACAAGGTTAGAGTCCATAGCTTTGCAAATCTTTGCTTTTGAGATGTTCACCAAAAACCATTTTAACCTCAATAGAGCTTTCTTGCCTGGTCCTTGAGTTTATATGTTTTTCCAGGCTTGCTGTTATTCTTCCCTACTATGCTGCCTCTCCTTTTTATTCTTTCCAGAGAAGAAAATTACAGAAGAGATATGACAGTCAAGGTTTCAAGCACAGGGCACATTTCTACTTTTTTCTTATTAAGAAAATTATTGAATAATATCTCTTGCCTGAACAAACTCACTTGGACAAAGTCCAGCATTGATCTAAGAACTCCTTAGCCAATAACTGTTGAAGGAATGGCTACAGTTTTCCTAAAAGAAGCCAACTAAACATCTGGCTTAAAATGACATTTGGCTTGCAAGCTCTAAAGCAGCCTCTTCTTATTCCCCAACAAAAGACCCGTGAAAGCTTCAGAATGCAAAAACGTCAAAAACAGAAGACCTAATGGGAATGCTTCTCCTGACTGGAAATCCACACAAAATTTCCTTTAAGGCAAATTTCAAGCTTGGTGATGCTGCAGAGTCAGGTAGAACCAAGATGGAGCTGGAGGGTTGCTGAGGGCCTTTCATAGCCCCACAGTATACATAAGGAACAGCAATGTTTCCATTATTCTGGGTACAGAATACATTAGCTCCAAGCTTAATGGATTCAACAATGGGAATCATTTATTATCTTTATCATTTTTGTAGGTCAGGAAATCAGAACAGTGTAGTAAGTACAGCTGTGCCTTGTCTTGCGTCTAGGGCTTGCAGGGAAGATTCAAAGATTATCACCTTTCTGAGGGTTGTGGCTAGCCCCTAATAGGAAGAATTCTTTTGGATTCCCAGCCTGAATGCCATGTGTGGATGGACTGCCTTACAACATGGCGGCTGGATTCTAAGGGAAACTGCCCCACGAGAGAAAGTAAGCTAACTAGAAGTTGTAATTTTTTTGAATGACCACAGCATCTTATCCACATTTTTTGGCTATAGCAGTTTTAAGATTTATAGAGAGTCAAGAGCTGGAATTCAGATCCACATGGTGTGATGGTGAAGTATCTTTAAGTCATAAGAAATCATAATGGGTGGGTTATATATTTTGACAGTCATTCTTGCAAAATACAATCTGCCAAGATAGGGCTTTCAAGGGTTTCAGGACCTGAATGAGGATTCACACTGGGCTACGATAGCCTTTGGGTTACTAGATTCCTTGACATCTCAGTAACCTGTAGTATTTTGTTTTGTTTTTTAACCACCACTTCTACTTACTCTATTCGCTGGAAGAAAGGGCAAGTCCCTAGCACACTAACAAACTAAGTTACAATAAGAGAGATGATTGATATTGGCAAAAGGAGGAAGAGCCGCTACTCTCATTTACTTTTGCTTTGGACAAATCCCACATCCTCATTCCCGCCCTTGGCGCCTGGAGGTATCTAGACAATTGCTGACTGCATGGGAAATAAGATGTACCACAGGTAAAGGTTCTCAGGTTCAACACCTGGGGTTAAAAATCCATGCCATTAAATCTATGAAGCAGTAGTTTGCACGCTAGATGACATACCAGAGGTCCTGTGAAGAGGGAGTGATGGAGAGAGGGGAGGAGGAGAGAAGGGAAAGAACTCACAACTTTCTCCAAGGTACTATCCTTTTGTGATTCCAGGAAATCTTGGGGGGGCAGTGACCTGATCCACAGCAGCTGTGCTCCCACATTTACAATGCTTCTGATCATCATTTACCAAGCAACTCCTCAGCATTGCAGTGGGAAGGAAGGAGGTAGGCCAATCTCTAGAGCTTTCTTTCCTCAAGGGAGGAAAGTTGGCTGAGTTTCCCTTGAAAGTAAATCTGCAGAATCACTAGGGTGGGTAGGCTGACAGTGGCCCAGGTTACGGGAACCTCGCTGACTGCTTCAAAAACCCAAGGCTCTTCTACAGTCAGTCACTTGCACACCAAAGGACCTTAGCTCCCCAGAAACCTGGGACTTAGATGTAGTTTCTGCTACTTCGATCGAAACTGCTGTAGCTCACTACAAGAGGAAGGGGGGAAAGGCTCTTGAAAGACTGCAGAGCCCGGCCCAGCTCACTGCCCCCGCTCTCTATTACTAACAGCATGTGCAGAGGTCCTCAGAGACGGGGAAACAATAAGAAAACACCTGCACATTCCTTGCAGAACTCCCCCATGGCTACATTCCACTCTTGCCTCCCCTATAAAAGATTCCATTTGCTCCATCTGTGACCCCAGGGCATGGGCAAATGGATGAAGGCCTGGTGTGGCTTCTCTACTTTTGGCTATGTTCCCCTCACCAATTAATCACCATACTCCAGCCTGACAAATCTGGCTCTTTGTTGCAGCTCATCTTGGGCTCTTTCAGTGATTACTGTAAAGCCCTCTGCAGATGCAAGAATTCCTCAATGTTTTCTTTTTTCCTCCTCATTGCTCCAACTCATGTACTGGCTTCTGCATGGAGAGAGGCCTTGGTTCTCTCCCACAGAAGTGACTGTATTCAGTAGGGGACCCTGAGCATAACACTGGAGCCTGGCTCTGAGAGCAGTGAACCTCCCCAGGCTAGGATCCTCATCTTTACTCAAGGGCTTGATACAGGTAAAAGGTTTTGTTCCTTTGAGAGAAAGATGGAGATAGACCTAATGGAAATGATCCCTGTCAGGGGTTGAGTGATGACCTGAGAAATTAGGTATTTTTGCCTATCAGTGAAATGAATGTGGTTGGCATAGAGATATGAGGGACACAGAAAAATACTCATCTGTGCATTTCTTGATGATTTCAACTGCCTTCTGGGAAGGTTTGGCGCCTTTCCCATATGGCAAAACCAAGAGGACTGGTTCTGGAGTGATTTCAAAGCTCTTGTTGCACATATTTACAGACTTCTCCTCCAGCTGCTCGGATTGCGAACATTAGGGAATGGGCTGCCATGTGATAGGCGCGAAGGGCCAGTGAGCAGAGCTCTCGTACAGGCCATGATGTGCATGAAGACAATCTGCCATCCACGCTGCCTTCCTTGCAGGCCTGTTCTTTCACTCTGAGATGGCTCTGCTCTGTAGTCTCAGCAAACTTTTTAAGTTATTTTGGGTGGGGAGAGAAGAGGCTCAGTTTCTTTCATTTCCTTGAAGCTCACACAAGCCAGGCTCATTTCCCTGGCCCCTTCTGCAAAACATGTGCTGTGCAGTTGGTTCTCATGGGGCCTCCTGCCTGCTTTCTGCACATTTGGGAAGAAAGTAGAGCCCAAGTCAGGGGGGCAGGGAAGCTTTGGCCTGTGGACCAAATCTACAGCTGCCGGTTTTTGTGAAGAAACTTTCACTGGGACACAACCCACCCCTTATTTACTGCTCCCCATCCTGCCTTCAAGCTAGGAAGGCAGAGGTGAATAGTTGCAACACAGACAGTACAGCCTGCAACTCTGCATGTCTCTTCTGCCCAGCTCTTTCTTTAAAAAAAGAAGAGAAAGAAAGAGAAAAGAAAGTAATCCCAACCCAAAGCTTAAATAAAGGAAATATGGGACAGAGTAGTTGGAAAAAATGTTTCAGAGCTGAGAGAAGACAACTGAATTTTTGATCTTGAGGGCAGAAAAGCAAGAGAAAGAGCCTAAGATGTCCAACACAATAAAGAACATCTACGCCTGCTCCACAACTTTTAATGGAGCCATGACCTGAGAAAGCCATCGTAACTTGAAAGTACAAGGAGGAAGGGCATTCTGTATGTTGCACCTACTGCACATCCTAGCCGAGCACCACAACCTCCTGTGGAGCCCTGGGTGTGGTCCCTGGAAGTTACATAACTGACAGGGACCTGTGACTCTGTTGCTGTCCCAGGGTCAGAAAAGAATATCAAATACTATGTACAGTTAGCTTAGAGGAAGATCCACATTTGAAATTCAACATAGAAAGCTTTCCTGAGCATTTCATTGCTTTCACACCATTGTAACATTGAAAGTCCCCGGTGACACCATCCTAGGCCAGTTTCCATGTGTCACATCACTGTGCCCACATTCTCTCTCTGAACCCTCTGAAGGAGGTATTGTTGCTCCCATTTTCCAGCTAAGAAAACGGAGGCCCAGAGATGCTGTATGACGTACCCTGCTCATCCAGTCAGTAGTAATGGGGTGAGAAGTGGAGCCCAGGGGTGATTTCAGAAGCCACCATGTTGACTGGCTTCATGGTATCAGGCAGCAGGGAAAGGTGAGTTCTTCTACTGCCCAGGGGCCTGGCACCCAAAGTCAGCATTGGTTTATTGCAGCTGCAACAGCAGCAGTGTTGGGGTAAACGTGGAGTCATAGGCGTTCACTGGGCAGTGGAGCTAGGTTTTTACAATGTCCTGGTTGTGGGTCGGATACAGAGAACTTGCCTGGCCTGTGATAGATAACAGCTTCCTTTAGCTTCATTGCTTTTGCCATCTTCAAAATGAGTCTGAAACACCAGAATCAAACCCTGAAACTGCCATAACAGCACTTTTTAAAGGTTTTTGCGTGGCCTTTTATCAAAAATCTCCACTGACTTCACAAGCAGTTACTCTTCACTGTTATATTTCTCCCTGAGGGACCATCCCAGAGTGCGGCTAAGTGGAGGCGTGAAGAATCCCTTTAAACAGTATGATTTTTCTCCTGCTTCTTTCTGGCTACACTGATCCCATCACTAATATTTGAGAAAAATGTTTTAAACTCAATTTATTTTTTTGTTTAGATTGTCATTTGCTTAAATTAATATTTCAGGAATAGCCTAGGTTGAAATGACAGGACACGGTTTTTAAAAAAGAAAGAAAATACCCTCAAGGGTTAACTAAAAAAAAATAGCCCTTACTTCCCAATCTTGACAGAATTGAAGAGTTTAGAGATGTGATGGGTTTAATTGAGGGCTAGCTATTGCGATGATGCCATAAAGAGATTTATTATTATTATTATTATTATTATTATTATTATTATTGGAAGGTAGACCTCTTCAGGACCATGAGCTAGTTATCACATGCACAAAAGAGCATTTAATTTGCTCCAAGTAGGTACTAACTCTTATCCATGGGCTCTAATGGGTGAAGTGAGAAAAGCAAAACTTATGTGTATTTATTTTTATAATTTATATATTATCTTTTTATTTATTTTCCCACTCCTGGGGCTTGAACTCAGGGCCTGGGCACTAACTTTCCCTTACTTGTTTAACTCAAGGCTAACACTCTACCACTTGAGTGTCACTTCTGGCTTTTTCTGTTTATGTGGTACTGAGGAACCCAACCTAGGGCTTCACGTATGCTAGGCAAATCCTGTACCATAAGCTATATTCCCAGCCCATGTATTTATTTTTAATTTTGTCCTGTTAAACTATTCTTGGCATATGCTTTATACTGTAGGTACTTGATTGTTTCATAGTTCATGACCATGGTTAATAAGCAGATGTTCAATCACTTTTTGAATGAAGGGGTGGGTAGGCAAAACTCACCATCTTCTATTCCTTAGTTCAGCATTTGGGTAGCACAAGCCTCTCAGGGTCCTAACCGGATGCCCGGAGGGACCACCCACTCAGGCTGGGCTAAGTGACACAATGTGCAAATGAGAACACAATTTGGCTCAGGGATTCTGTTTTTCAAGGCAGGTGCAAAATTTGAGATGCTTTCTATTACAGTTCACTCATTCCAAAGGGAATTTGTGGGTGACATCAAGATGAAAAATACTTATAAATTGGTTTGTTGAATGGAAACCCCTTTGTATAACAATAGCAAAATATAATTCTTTTAAAAAGAGGATTTTTCCCCCTAGCTACTCAGGGGGCTGAGATTTGAGGATCATGGTTCAAAGTCAACCTGGGGCATGAAAGTCCATGAGGCTCTTATCTCCAATTAACTACTAGAAAACCAGAAGTGGTACTGTGGCTCAATGTGGTAGAGGGTTAGCTTTGAGCTGAAAAGCGCAGGGACAGAGCACAGGCCTAGAGTTCAAGCCCCACCAAAAAATAAATGAATAAAGATTTTTTTTCCCTCTATGATTTTAGAAGTCAGGATTTGTTCCTTGGTAGGATTTTAGAAATGACAATTACAACCATATTCTGTAGCAATGCTTCCAATGAAGGGCACTGGCTCTTGATGGATGCAGGCATGGAGGTCCAATTACCAACCCTTTGATTAGATTTTCATGACCTCCTCTGGAGGAGGAGCTTTGGGCTCCTGCTGCTTCCTCCTATGTTACCCTGGGTGTTCAGAATAGGCTCTTCTGGCCCTTCCCCTCCTCTTTCTCCCCCTCCTCTTTCTCCTTTTTCCTCCTCTTCTCCCTCCAATGCTCCTTAAACTCTATCACCTTTCTCCCCACACAAGAACAGCCCTACTTCAGCTCAGCCGTTTCCAGTTCAGCTCCCTCTGCAGCTGCCATGGTGGGGGCACAGGCCTGGCTGGGAAGGGCAGGGTCTGGAGTAAATAGGGAGGAGATATTTGAGGTCCTGTTGGGTGGGGTAGGGTCCCTGAAAACAGCTGAAGTAGCTGGGTGGGTGGGTAGCTGGGTGGTAGGTCAGAGATGAAATGGGGTGAGGGAGATTTGAATCTAGGCCTGGTCCCTCTTATACCATTTGGACACCAGATGCAGGAGGAGGCCTGCCATTTGGACAGCCTGGAGCCAAACTCCATTCCCAAGAGTGAAGTAGCCCTGCTGTGTCTTAAAAGCCCCACAGAGGTTCTATCATTCCCAAAGATGAATCTCCCCTCTCCTGGCAATCATTTCCAGCGTCACTAACCACCCTTAATAGGAGAAAGTTCACCTTCAGATCCAATAGACATTCTTCCTGCTGTGAGGAATAGAGATCCAGCCAGAATGGCAGCTGCTGGCCTCCCTGGATAGACTTCAGAGGAACAGGCTAGAAGAGGGAAGAGCATCAGACAGCACTGAGTGTGAGACCCACAGCACCAATATCTCTGAAGCTCACTTTCTTCAGGTGAAAAAGAAAACAGTACCTCACAGAGAAAAAAAAAAAAAGAGCACACATCCACGCAGGAATGTGGATGTGCACAGCATCCAGTATTATTCAGAAGAGCAGCAGAGTCAAAACAATTCAGTGTCTACCAGGTGATTAATTCATAAATCCGGAGTGGTATAACCACCCACGGAACTGTAATCCTACTACAAAAACAATGAGACACAGAGCCAGGCACCAGGGGCTCATGCCCGTAATCCTAACCACTCAAGAGACTGAGATCCAAGGGATCATGTTTCAAGGTTAGCCTGGGCAAAAAAGTGACGAGAGCTAGGTGCTGGTGGCTCACACCTATAATCCTAGCTACTCAGGATGCCTGGAGCAAAGGCGGCCCAGGCAGGAATATGTATGAGACTCTTATCTCCAATTAACCACCAGAAAACTGGAAGTAACTGGAAGTGATGCTGTAGCTCAAGTGGTAGAGCACTAGCTCTCAGCAGAAGAGCTCAGGGACAGTGCCCAAGCCCTGAGTTCAAGCCCCATGACCAGTTTTTTTTTTTAAGTAAATGAGATTCCCTCTCTACTTTAGCAGAAACTGGGCTGGGGAGCTGGTTAAAAGTTGTAGAGCACAATGTATGAGCACAGACGTTGAGTTTGAACCAGGGTATTAGAATGAAACAAAACAAAACAAATCCCCCCTAAAACTCTGAAATACAGATATGTGAAAGAACATAATAAGTTTTGAAAATGTTACATTTTATAAAAGCAGATATGAGAAAGGGGCTATATATTAGGTGATTACTGTAACATGAATTGTCACAAATAGGAACATGTAGAGAGACAGAAAGCACCTAGGTTGTATGGGACTGCTGGGAAGGATTGTGGAGATGTCTAGAAGCTTTGCAAATACACGAAAAGCCACTAGATTGTGTGAGGTAAGCGGATCAATTGTACAGTATGTGAATTATAATAGAACTGTATTTTTCAGGAAAGGAGAAAAAAAGCCATATAGTAGCCACATCATGAAAGTTATAAAAACTAAATAATATGTTTTTAAGTTACTTAGCACAGTGCCTGATAAAAATTCAGTGTTACTGTCAATCATTATACTGTTGATAACAAATGTACAGTTATGCTTATATTATATCGTCTTATAAAATAGTGCCTACTTTATACTGAATATATATAAACTCCATGTTAGATGCATATTATAATAATTATAAGATGATAATTACTTCTTCTGACTCTAGAATGGTTTTCCATTTTTTTAAACATTACCAAAGTTATTGTTACTATTCTATGAGTTTTCTCGATGGTTTGTGGGTTTGATTTCAAAGCTTCACACTTGTGAGGTAGGCCCTCTTGCACTTGGGCCATGCTTCAGGCCTTCTTCATTTCAATTATTTGGGGGATAGAGTCTTCTGTTTCTGCCCAAGGCTGGTTTCCGGTAGAGATCTCCCCAAATTTGCCTCCCTTGTAGCTCACAAGCATGCCTTGCCTGATTCCGAATGATTTTTGAACCTTTTGAATATTCTGTTGCATGTACTGTGAATGGGTATACATTTAGGATGTGCTATACCAACATTACAATGTTTATAAGATTCTTTCTACATACATCATAATATACATTGTGAGCTACAGGTGGTATATGGTCCTGTTCCTATCTGTTCCAATGGCCTTGAGATATTATATTTGTGGTAGTATTCACCTTCTGACTCCGCTCTCCCTTTAAGCTTTGTGAATTTGGAAAGGTTCCTCCAACTCTTTGAACATTTCCTGGCCCCTGATATATTTCTGAAAGAAAATAGCTCTGAGTTTTAGAGAAATTAAATTACAGTAATGGCTCTAATTTGACTGCCTCCTGTAGCTCCAGCTAGAAAAAAAAATCCCCAGGCACTTCTTTAGCTCAGTTTCTCTTTGGAGCCCCAGGAGGGGCCCTGATGTCAGGTGGACACAGGGGTGACAGGGAAGTCACCCCAGGGTTCAGGCAACATGCCAGGGGAGCGTGGCCCATGCTGGCTGCCCAGCACTGGGGCTGGGGTATCCTGGAAAGGTCCTCTGTCAGGGTATGAATAAAAGGCCTTTCTTCAAGACCCTTCTGGAAGGTCTGGCTACCTTTGGTAAGGGAACCCAGGGGGCTTGGAAGGTCCTAGACACCAGGCTGCCAGCTTGTTGTTGATCCTGAGCACGGGAGCTGCAGTTCAGGTGTCTCACTTTCATTGAAATGGAAAATCAGAACATCTACTCGATCTGATAACAAAGGCATCATTGAGGCTGGGTGTCCAGGTGGCCTTTCACTGCAAGTGGGGGACAGGACAATGATTTCCAGGATGTGTGGCTGCCTGGCCTCCCCGCTGAGCCCTGCAGGCATTCAGCCAGGTCATGGGTGAATGCAGGACTTCTGAGAAACTCAGCCCAGCTTGCCTAGTTCTGCAAGGACAAGTGAAAGACCAGGCCTGCTAGAAGGACCCACAGCCCAAGACACCCAGTTTAAGATTTTTCTCAAGGAAAAAAGCTTTATCCTAGAGCAATATGGGACAGGAGATTTGTGGGCTATCTCAATTTCCCTGAAGTCCTGTTAACCAGAGAGAGGAAGGATTATTCTTCATTTTTTCAATTGCCTTTTGCTAGAAAAACCTCCCTACTTGTATCAATAAATTAGGATGCACAAAAGAAAGCATCTTATTTTACAGATGCCTGTGGGGTGCTTGGAGGTTGTTCCTGACATGGAAATACATTTCTATAATGAAATATACGTGGGGGAAGGGGAGAAGAGATCTTTCCAGAGAGCCTGCTAGATGCAGTTAGCAAATGAACATCACGAAGTATCAACAGGATTATTGCGCTAAAGGGAGACCAGTGGCCGCCAATGTGACTTGCCCATGTGGGTGAAGAAAAGAGGGACACAACCATGCTCCAGGGCTGATGGGGAAGGGTTGGGGCTCAACTTTGTTCCCTTATTTATGCCATTAGCTGGCATTGTCCAGCAGAAGTCTGCTCAACCATTCACAGAAGCTGTGGATACATCTCATCCCTACCCCGTCCACATATTCTGAACAATATGGTGTGGGATGGGGTGGGGGTGGTACTTAAGCGACTTCACTCAATTCTATTCCTAGTGAGTCCACTGACAATACAGTGACTCCAGAGGGATCCACATTGCAGTTTGTTGTATTACCAGGACTGGAACCATCACCTTATCTGGGATGAGAGTACCCAAAGGTACTTAGTCCACAAGACATGGATTGCCAGCTGGTGAGATCCCTCTCCCTTCTTCTTCATCTCCCTCCCTTAAAGATTTCTATGAAGAAAGTTTTAATAGTCCCAGCCTCCTCTTCCCTCAACAGCTGGGCTGGTGGCAGAGTTACTTCCTATGATACTTCTGGGTCCCTTTTCTACCGTTTCTGTTTTCTACTACTAGTATTTCTTTCTAATGAAATAATTGGGATCCTGCCTGATACAGGAAGCTGCACACAGAGAATTAACAAATAGCAAACTGACAGCCAAGCAAGAGCAAGGTACTTACACAATTAGCTCCGATAAGAGGGAGAAAGTTAGAAATGCCCCTGGAGAGGAACAAACAAAAAAAGGGGGGCAATTTGGCAGTATCTATTACAATGTATCTCCAGGGAACAGGAACATATTATATGATTTTGGCAGCTTTCATATAGAGTCGGAAGGGGAAGATTCTTAGGAAAAGGAAGTTGGATAGATAATTGCATAAATGTTGTTTTCATCAGTCTTGAAGATCCAACCTAACAAGGCTTCCTCCATATGACCTGCTGGGAAGACACCCCAGCACCACAAAGCTCCTTTTTTCCCAGTCAATGTCCCCTGACAGAGGAGGAATTTATGATCCAGTTTTGAAATATAAGAGGCTCACTGGTAGAGAATATTCCTAGTATATGTGAGACCCTGAGTTTAATACCCAGAACTGAAAGAGAGAGAGAGAGAGAGAGAGAGAGAGAGAGAGAGAGAGAGAGAGAGAGAGAGAGAGAGAGAGAGAGAGAGAGAAATATAAGGAGAAATTTCTGGGTGAGTGGCACCTGAGAAAGTCACTTTATGGATACAAAGAGACTGGCCTTCAATAAGAGTCTCTTTTTAGCCTTCTGGATAGTGTCTGATTCCTTACAGTGAAAATGCTTAGGATATTTGAGGCTGTGGCTTCCATATTGGATTATGGAATAAATCCAGAGAGAAAATGTTACAGGATGGGAAGATGATATTAGCTAGGATTCTCCAGAGAAAGAGACATGGATGTAAATAGAGACACAGTACAGTAGCATGGCCCTTAACTTAATATGCCTAGCCACATGAAGATAGCTATGTACCTGGAGGTATAGATACAAGCCAAGGAACACCAAAGACTTTCAATATGCTATCAGAAGCTAAGAGAGAGACAGAGAACAGCTTTATCCTCACACCTTACCTTCAGAAACAACCCTGTTGATACCTTCTTGATCTTGGACTTCTAGCAGCTAGACTATAAGTCAATACATTTCTTTTTTTTTTTTTTTTTGCCAGTCCTGGGCTTGAGCTCAGGGCCTGAGCACTGTCCTTGGACTTTCTCAAGGCTAGAGCTCTACCACTTGAGCCTCAGCACCACTTCTGGCTTTTTTCTATGTATGTGGTACCGAGGAATCGAACCCAGGTCTTCATGCATGCTAGGCAAGCACTTTAACCACTAGGCCAAACTCCCGGCCCAAGTCAATACATTTCTATTGTGTTAAGCCATCAGGTTTGTGTTAGTCTTTTTGGTAAATCTAGGAAATTAAGGCACAGAATAACAAAAAAAGACTGCAAAACTTAGATAAGAAAAATGACATGTTAAAGTATTTTCTATGTTACCACTATTCTTTTTTTTAAATCAACTTAACAAAGACAATTTATATAAAAGAAAATGCCCTTTAAAAATAAAAAATAAAGAATAAATAAAAATATGGCTTCCTGACTATTCCCACTCTGTGAATAGTGTAACAAATCTGAGGAAAAATTGTGTTTACACAGATTCTTTATGCAAAAATGCCCACCTTAAAAGAAATAATACAGACCTGGGAGAGAAAAAGAGAAGAGGTGACATTGTCTCAAAACAAGTATAACCTTTACCTCATTTATGACACCGTAATCCCTCTGTTCAGCACATTTATGATAACAGTTAAAATTTTTAAAATATTTTTATTGTAATTAATAAAAGGGTTACATGATATTTGCCAGATAGACGGTGCATTAATTTACATACATTGACACCCTTTCACATGTCTAGGTCCCCATTACCCTCCCCCACCCCCACCCCTCATCTTGTTTTCCTCCCTTCCCTATCCAATTTCAAATAACCAAATACAAATATATCCAATAAATCAGATAACAAAGTGAGATACTGTAACAATATGATATAACCAAGGGACAGCAAAAGAGATGAGAGATAACATAGTACATTAAGGACAACAATCATTCATTATATGGCTTTTGTTTCAATATCCTACAGGTCCTTTCAATTAGCTTCATACTAAATGGCCTTATGTATCAAGGTTTTGCTCTATTGCAAATCTCTTCTAGTAGAGCCCAAGGTTTCTACAGATTATGACAAATGAGGGAGACCATTGAGCCTAAATTCCTTTGAGTCTGGCTTACTTCACTTAGTATGATTTTTTTCTAAGTCTTTCCATTTCCTAACAAATGGGGAGATGTCATTTTTTCTGACAGCAGCATAGAATTCCATTGTGTACAAATACCACATCTTGTTGATCCAGAGGCAACAATCAGGAAAGCAACTCCTTTCGCAATAGTCTCAAAGAAAATAAAGTACCTAGGAAATAGCTTAACTAAGAATGTAAAAGACCTTTTTGATGAAAACTTTAAAACCCTGAAAAAGGAAATTAAAGCAGAACTAAGGAAATGGAAAAACCTCCCATGCTCCTGGATTGGAAGAATCAACATTGTGAAAATGACAATGTTGCCAAGGGCTATCTACAAATTCAACGCAATACCCATCAATATCCCAATGGCATTCTTTAAAGAAATAGAAGAGGCAATCCAAAATTTCATATGGAATAATAAAAGACCCCGTATAGCAAAAACACTTCTTAGCAGAAAGAACAGTGCAGGAGGAATTTCAATACCAAACTTTAGACTCTATTACAGGGCTATAATGATCAAAACAGCTTGGTACTGGCACAAAAACAGGCCTGAAGATCAATGGAATAGAACTGAGGACCCAGATATTAAACCACAGACCTATGGCCACCTAATCTTTGACAAGGGAGCCAAAAAAATAGAATGGAAGAAAGATAGCCTCTTCAACAAGTTGTGCTGGCAGAACTGGTTAAGCACCTGCAGAAAACTAAAGTTGCATCCTTCTTTGTCACCCTGCACTAGAATTAACTCCAAATGGATCAAAGACCTGGAGGTAAAAGCTGACACACTGAAAACTTTACAAGAAGGAATAGGAGATATACTAGGCCTCCTTGGCACAGGTTGAAACTTTCTTAATAAGGACCAAGAATCACAACAAATCAGAGAAAGGCTGGATAAGTGGGACTGCATTAAACTGCAGAGCTTCTGTATGGCAAAGGACATAGCTAGTAAATTAATTAGGAAGCCTACAGAGTGGGAGAAGATCTTCACCAACCATACAGCGGACAAAGGCCTCATATCTAAAATATATCAACAGCTCAAAAAATTGAATCACTCCAAAACTAATCTCCAAAGTAACAACCATCCCATTAAAAAATGGGCCAAAGACTTAAAGAGAGTCTTCTCTGAAGAAGAAACAAAAATGGCCTATAGACACATGAAGAAATGCTCAACATCTCTGGTCATAAAAGAAATGCAAATCAAAATAGCCCTAAGATTCCACCTCACTCCAGTTAGAATGGCCAGGATCAGAAAAACGAATAACAACAGATGCTGGAGGGGATGTGGCCAGGAGGGATCACTACTACACTGTTGGTGGGAGTGCAAACTCGTTCAGCCACTATGGAAAGCAGTATGGCAGTGCCTCAAAAGGCTAAAAACATAGAGCTCCCCTATGACCCAGCAATTCCACTACTTGGCATTTACCCAACCATCCAGAAAGTAGGGCATAGTAAATCCACTAGCACAACAATGTTCATTGCAACAATTAAAATTTTTTAATGAAGGAAATAATACAGAGACTGAAGCCAGGGTTCAAGATGTAGAATATTAGCCTAGTAAGTAGGAAGTCCTGGGTTCAAACTCCAATACCACCAAAAAGAAAGAAATAGAGAAAAAATACCATATTTTAAGTGAATGTTGCTTGGATAGAAGAGTAGCAAATTATATAAAACTTAGTGTTCCAATATTAACCTTCATATTAAAAATTCTTCCAAAGAGAAACTTTTTGCTAGGAAGTAAAAGAGGAACAAGCCAGGGTTTCACGATCCCATTTGGTGGCACATATCCAATGACCTCAAGACTTCCCACTAGTCCTCCACCACCCAAACATTCCAAGTTTCCCTAAAAAGGACATCCCCAACACACAGAGTGTGGAGGGATAATCCACTGTCCCTCTTCCCAGTGACAATGATGGATAAGTCATAAGGAAAAAACTTTGACTACTTTCGAGAACTATGATTACTTTTCCTGAGATTATCATGGCGGTTTAGAAAGCAACTTTAGAAGACAAAAGCAGAACAGCAGCGTGGGGTAAGTGACTTTCTTCTAACTCCAATTCTCTGATGCCCTGGGCATCATGCATATTTTATGTCCCTACCAATGGCCCCTTCCGCCTCTTTCAAAGACTAGAAAGATTAAATGAGCTCCTCCCTTGAACACACAGATGGCTTATCAGCTCCAGGGTTTTGATTGAATTTTCAAGTGCTTACTTGCAGTCTCTCAGAATGTTATCTAAAAATAATCACCGAAGCTGCAAACTAGATTTGGAGATGAGGAAATATCTGCTGATTTATGAACTGGCCGTGTTGGTGTGACTGACAAAGGCTCATCACTCATCGCTGGCAATTTCTCTTCATCTCATCCCCCTCCCCTTGCCGTGCATGGCTCCGAAACTCTGTTTAAGATGAGATTAGAACACCACAGTCTCATTAACCTTGGCAGCATGGCAGTCAGCATTGGCCTTCGACCCCTAAGACCAGCCAATGAGCCCCGAGCCAGCTGTATTGATCGATGTGCTGTTTTTTTGAACATGAAGCCTCAAACTGAATTCCTTTTAGTGACATTCCATTCCAGGCAAACACCTGGATTCACACTGATTGGACCTGTACAGACATTTGTCTATCTTCTGAGAATTGTTCTTCAAATGCTGGGAAGATGTCAGGGTTTATGTAGCTCCATATCTAAAATGAAAAATGAGATCTGGCTTATGTGCTGCAAATGGAAAACAACTCTCTCTCCATTTCATGCTATGGGCTCCCATCAGGAAGCTGGGGTTTCCTCCACCCCGTCTCTCCTGCTGGACTTAAGATGGCTGCAGCTTATAAGTCAACAGTTTAACCAACTCAGAATAACTTCCCCACTTCCCGTAAGCAGCAGAATGGGGGCTCAGAGTTGTCACAGTTTAGAGCTTAGTTGCAGTAGAAAATACTTTTAGGGCTCATTCCTGTAATCTTGTCTGGGATCAGGAAGAACATGGCTCAAAGTTAGCCTGGACAGAAATGTGTGCAAGATTCCATCTCCAATTAACCAGCAAAAAGCCAGTGTGCAGGTGTGGTTCAAGAGGTAGAGCACTGCCACAGTTAAGAAAGCTTATTGATCTTACTTTTAAACTATTATCCTCCATGTCCCTACTCACCAACATTATTTCTTGCTTAAACTAATGCAGCAAGTCTTCCACATCTATATTTATTTTATTGTACGTGGTCAGTCACGGGGCTTGAACTCAGGGTCTGGGAGCTGTCTCTGATCTCTTTTGCTGAAGGCTAGCACTCTAGCCATAGAGCCACTTCCAACATCTACTTTTAATGTAGTAGCAACATGGAAGACAGGTAGGGATGATAGGCCCTCCCTGGTTAAAACTCCTGGATGGAAACCCATCTTATTCTGCATTCAAAACAATTAGCCTGAAGACTCCACTCACAACCCAGAGTCCTCAATCACTCTCCCTCCAGTCTTATTTGTGCCACCGCTGTGCTAATGACTTGTCCAGTCAGTAAGCCCTTTCTCTAAACAGCAGACAGCTCTTTCTTGCCAGGGAGATTTTGCACAGACTGTTTCCTCTTCTCTACTTCTTCCTCCATTTGACTAGTTACTTCTCTTTTAATCTTCTAAGATTGCCTTCTTGAACCTCTACTCTAAGTCATACATCCTGTCTGCTCTCTTATAATCTCATAGGCTCTCTCTTTTATCTCATTATAATCTCACTTGTTATACTTACAGTCAAGTTCTGAATTACCTGATTGATAGTTTGATGCCTGTCTTCCTGCTGCTTTTGCTCTACAGTGTGAGTCCTTGTAGCTAGAGGGTATCTCTTGTGGCAGGGATTCAACAAATGGTCATTGAATGGAATTATAATGTCATAGAATTTTTAGTCCTAGGCCCTAGGAAGGGCCTTGAACCAAGCTTTGGTGGCTCATGCCTGTAATCCTAGCTACTTGGGAAGCTGAGATCTGAGGATCTTGGTTCAAAGCCAGATCAAGCTTTATTCATTGGCTACTTTCTAGCAAGCACCTAGGTGAACAAATTCTATTCACCACTCTGCAAAGGCTTAAGTCTGTGTAACTGTGGTTATTTCTCCTGTGACAGTGACTCACTCTTCCAATCTTTCTATACTTGTCAGAAACCAGTTATAAACCAAGTAAAAGTTCTATAACGTTATCCTGAATGCATATATTACTTTTTCTTTAAAACATAGTGGTAGGTGTTAATATATATATATATATATTTTTTTTTTTTTTGCCAGTCCTGGGCTTGAGCTCAGGGCCTGAGCACTGTCCTTGGGATTTCTCAAGGCTAGAGCTCTACCACTTGAGCCTCAGCACCACTTCCAGCTTTTCTTTTCTTCTATGTATATGGTACCGAGGAATCAAACCCGGGTCTTGGGTGCATGCTAGGCAGGCACTCTACCACTAGGCCAAACTCCCGGCCCTAAATATTCTTTAGTAGAGTATCTAAAATAAAATAAAATATTAAAAAATAAGACTGAATCCACAATGCAAGCCAAGTTCTTTGAAATTATCTGCTTTATATTTTTGCTTTAACTAACAGGCAAAGTTATATTCAAGCTTCTTTATACATATTCATAACCCCTCCCCACATAAAGCAAATATGGCATTGATCTGCTGAGATGGGGAGAAAAGACAAGGCACTTGGATTCTTTCTATCTACTACTGCAACCCCTATATCACAGGCAGTATTACCTTGGATTCCTCTAGAATGTACTACACAGAGTGACTTGAAGGCTAGGTGTGGTGGCACATATCTGTAATCCCAGGATTCCAGAGGCTGATGTAGAAAGATCATGAATTTAAGGCAAGCAAAGCTGAGAGAGAGAGAGAGAGAGAGAGAGAGAGAGAGAGAGAGAGAGAGAGAGAGAGAGAGAGAGAGAGAGAGAGAGATCTGCTGATAGTCGAGTTAGTCTTATGTAGGCCCTGACAGAAATCAATCATCTACTTCGAAACTCAAAACCAGGCATCACCAAGTATGGCTCTTTCTAACTTAATGTCATGCCTGTATTCTGAGCAGGTAATACTTGGGCTACTTCAGATTCTGGTTGCTTCCACAGTGTTCAGGTATATGTAAAAGGAACACTTGAGTCCTAGACTTTGAATTTCAGATAGTAATATTACTGCTCAGAGAATGCTGCTTAGCTTTCTTTTTCTCTTTTGTGTCTATAATTAATCAAGAATACAATTTATTTGACGATAAAGTTTTCCCTGATTCCCTCAGTAAGGGCTGTCTGGGTGCCTTGCAGCCTCGCTGGAGTGCAGACAACACAAGACAACCTGTTGTGTAAGAGAAACCTGTTGAGAAGTAGAACATTTTCCCTCCACTGGAGATGTGTTGAATCTAGCTAACCTCACTAGTGCCATCTATTGGAGAAGGAAATGTCTATGGAAAAAGACAAGTTGCAATATTGGAGAATATCTCTTGATGGAAATTTTTCCAGCTGAGGAAAACCAACATTGAGCCAGCTCATGGATGGAAATTTAGGTGACATTTAGATATTTTGTCTCAAAATGAAACAAAACAAAAATGTTTTCATTTTTCAACTTGATAGCCCAGAAAATGTGAAATAATATGAAATAATAGAATGATGAATACCCTAGCTCAGGGAAGGATTTTACCCCCTGACAGGCTAGATTTCCTGGAGTGAGACCACAGTGTGTTCTGATGGCTTAAGGGCCTTCCACACTGAGCAGTCTCTAGAAGGACCCAAAAGTCTGGAGGAGAGTCAAGAAGTACATAAGAGACTTCACCTTCTCCTTTAAGGGGGAAACTTGCATCCCCCTTTTGCCTATCAAGAATATAATTTATTTTATTCCTAAGTAATCTTTTTTTTAACCAAAGTACTGTGAACAGAGCAGTCTGGGGTGGGGGGAGGGGAGAAAGTACACAGAAGAACAGCTCATCTGACAATACACACACCGGACCATTGCTTTGGACATTAATACAAAAGTAGGAAGCATGGAGGAGAGAGACATCAAGAAAGAGCAATGCTAAACCGGTGCTGGTGGTTCATACCTATAATTTTACCTACTCAGGAGGCTCAGATAAGAGGATTGTGGTTCAAAGTCAGCCTTTGAAGGCAAGACTATGAGAATCTTATCTCGAATTAACCACTCAAAAAGCCAGAAGTGGAACTGTAGGTCAAGTGGTAGAGTGCTAGCTATGAGTAAAAAGAAAAAAGATCCATATATATGTATACACACAGACACACAGACACACAGACACACACAGACACACACACACACACAGTGCTAGCTATGAGTAAAAAGAAAAAAGATCCATATATATGTAGACACACAGACACACACACACACACACACACACACAGACACACACACACACACACACAATGCTCAGGCCCCGAATTCAAACCCCAGTATTAGCACCAAAATCCAACAAACAAACTTCTGTGCTCAATGCCAGGGGGCTGGTCTAGCATTGCCACACTGATCGAGGCAAACTCTTTTCTTCTCCCCTCCCTAGCAAAGGGACCTCCAGCCTTCCTTGTGTGTAGGAATCCACCTGTTCATATTACTTGCTTACCAGGGAACATTTGATGGGCTGGCAGATACCTTGGCAGGTAAGTTTTCAAATGACCCTGCCCGCTATGTCCTTTATGTGGAAGAACCATGTATACCCTTGCAGCTGGTGAACAAGTGAGCTCTATTTCCTATCAGCCTCTGATAAGGTTGGGGGAACGCTGAAGACCCAGGTAGGGTTACAAGGCTGTCACGTGCAGGACGAACAGCATGCTTCCGCCACGTCTTTGCACTCTTGGGATTATCAGTTGTGCTAAATGTACAGGCCAGAACTTTAATCTTGTTCCACTGTGATGGCAGATAAAGTCTGGGTGAAAGCACGAGGCTTTCTGTTCAGGAAAGAAAAAAGAAGTTTTTCCTCTCAGTCAAAGTGTGTTAGGAGCCAGGTGGTTTGCTTTTGTAATTTTCTACTATGTTAGTTATCTTTTTTCAAACACCAACAAGTTAGAGTCTCACATGTGATCTTATTGATAACAGTGAACATTTTTCACAGCAACTTTAAAGGTTTACGTGTTCAAGACCTGAGGCAGTGAAGTAAAAAGAAACCTAGAATTTTTGAAAAAAAAAATAGCCACCCATTTCTGGCATGCTGTCTTAATTTTCACTTGAAAACCACATGTAGCGCACCTCACACCTGTAATCCTAGCAGAAGGCTGAGATCATAGTTCAAAGCCAGGCCAGGCAGGAAAGTCTGAGACTCATCTCCAATTAGCCACCAAAGAATTAGAAGGGGAGCTGTGGTTAAAGCAGCAGAGTACTAGCTTTGAACGGAAAAGCAAAGTGATGGTGCTCAGATTCTAAGTTCAAGCCCTACAACTGACAAAAATAAATGAATAAATAATAAAAAGTAACAGTAGTAATTACAATACTAAGTACAGTACTTAGAATTATAATACTTCCAATGTTCATTGTATGGAAGCTGTTTTATTACATATTAGTTTAATCAGTTTTTCCCATATGCCATTATTATTATATAAGAGAAAATAAGTGTTAAGTGATAACTTGCCCTAAACCATGAAGTACATGTGCAAAACACACACACACACACACACACACACACACACACACACACACACACACACCTGCTTCATGCCATACATAAATAATGATGCATGTGACTTCAGGTTTTTTTTTTTTTTTACTATACTGCCTGCTTTCCTTCTCTGTACATTAAACTGATGTATTGCCATGACTCAGCCCTCTTAAAGGATTTCTACCTAGAACCTTCCATGTTGACAAAGGATTTACATGGCCCACCTGTATGTCAGACATAGGAAAGCCACAACCAACTCTGTGAGCTTAACAACTTAGGAGGCAAATCTTCCTCAAGCACAGAGCTGAGGAGATATTCTTGACAGGTGAGTCATGCTAGGTTCTCCTGGTTAGAAAGTCTGGCAAACAATTTGTCATAGTCTGGTGGCCTTGTGGTGACCATAGTGGATAAATTTACAGCATATAAATCTGGTTCACACTGGTAGAACAGAGAAACATGGGAAGCTAGTGGAGAGGGGATCTCTCCTTTGGGGAGGGGGAAGGCTGGGGGGGTGGGTTGGTAAGTACCAAGCAGTGACTTAGCTGCTTCTTAAACATCCAGACTAAAGGTGTGCAGCTGTTTGCTGCCAAACTATTTCTTCCAAAGGAGTAAACAGATGCAAGAGACAGATGTCTAAAGTGGGAAGAAGTGGGCTCATCTGGAAATGGTGTGTTTTGGGGTGTTGGGTCATTTTTGGGCTGCAAATACCAAGGAGAAATGGAAAAGCAAATACCCTTCCTACTTAATCAACTCCTGTGGAACCAGTTTTATTTGTGAACACATTTTATAGTATTTTAGCCTACGTTTGACTTGGCATACAACCTCATGGCTGTATGAACTCGGAGGTCAAGTTGGACTTTGGTCCCAAAAGATGGTCCCAGGAATACTGTCCTCCCTACAGAAGGTGACAGTTTTCAACTGCAGATTCCCCCAATGCAGGGGTCAGATGAGGCAGACTTTCCAAAGTTTACATAACAAAGAGCAATTCTGTTAACTAAGATGATTAATTCCCATCAGTACACATCAAACAGAACTGTTACAAAACATTATTGTCTGGGTCCACATTGCATAGTAAGGGTTTTTCACAAGTTCCGTTTCCAATAACTCTTTTGACAAAGCCAGAGCTTTTTTCCCCTCCCTGCTTTTCTTTTTTTCTTGCGAGGGTGGTGGTGAGCAGACATTAATTTCCAGAGGAATCTATGAATGGATGGAGTAGGCTGCTATCCTAAGTGTGAGAACTGTAGCATTGGTTGTTGTGGCAGGAAAAAGACAACAGCCCCTCTGGGGAATGAGAGCCTTTCAGGAATCTGGCAGGGATGAGAAGTTCTGGGCATACAAAAGCTCCATTGTCCTTCTCTTCAGAGACAATGGGGGTATTTAGAAGGCTCCCAGCATCAAGATTCTACCTTAGTCCTTCAAGATATTTTCAAGTTTTACATCTCACTCCTGCTAGTAAGTGTAGAAAAGCATGTTCTGTGAACTCTCTCGAGGGGAAGATATTCTTTGCCTGTAAGTAGAGTTATTCTTGAGAGGCCTTATCATTTAATCAGTCCATTTCCAGTTTCTTAGAAAGTAGTGGCAGGAATGTGAAAAGAGCTCTGAGATCCTCAATGCAAAGATGTAGCTCTGAGCATCACTTCTATCCATCACCTGGGAAATCTGAAACCTGATACCCACTCCCTCCTCATTTGCATAATATGCCCCCACCCCTGAGAAAACCAAAACTGATAATAAATGCTAGTATGATTGATTATAAAATGATCCACAAACTAGGTAGTTATTCTTTCTATTTTTTAAAAAGTCATTTTTTAAAAGAGGACAAGATCTTGCTACATACCCCAGGCTGTTCTCAAACTTGCAGTCTTCCTGCCTCTGCTTTCTAGTGCTGGGATCACAGCTGTGTGCCACCATCTTGAGCCTCTCCTATCTCAGTATTGACAACCATTGTCTCTTCGGAGAAGATTTTGAAGAGGAAGGGTATAAGAGGTAAGTCAGGACCTTTTTCCTTTGACTAATCCCTGTCAGGTTGCTGAATCTTTCTGGGCACTGGGTTAAAGTATTTACTTCTAAGCCATTGCAGTGATAGGAATAATAGTGATTTGGAAGGCAGAACTGAGTTGTAGTCTCTAACTTGACCCTAAACTCATTCTCATTTTCGGAAGACAGCACATCATACAATGATACATTTTCATTTGTTTGTTTTTCTTCCTCCTCAGTCAGTTTAATAGCAATGAACTATTAAGATTCATGAGACTTTCTATGTAAAAGCGACCTTCACTGGCCTTAACCATAAGGACCTAACACCCCAACTGCAAAAAGAAAAATGCTTGTTAACATTGAAAAGCTGCACCGTTTTCTTTAGATGCCACAAGACACATAGACAGTTATGTTGATCAAAATCTGCATTCAGAATAGAAGATTCAGAAATGAAACCACATACCTATAGTCAACTTATAGTCAACAAAGGAGCCGAAGATATACAGTGGAATAAACACAGACTCTTCAATTAAAGGTGCTGGGAAAACTAGGCAGCCATATGCAGAAAAACTAAAAATTGATCCCAGCCTGCCGCCATGTATGAACATTAACTCAAAATGGATCAAAGACCTCAACATGAGAGCCGAAACTCTGAAACTGCTACATGTCAGAGACATTGGAACTCATTGGCACAGGCAAAAACTTCTTGAACAGAGTTCCATGGTCATAAAGGAAATGCAAATAAAAACAACCCTAAGATACCACGTTACCCCAATCAGAATGGCCAATATTCTGAACTCAGACAACGACAAATGCTGGAGGGGATGAGGAGAAAGAGGAACCCTACTGCACTGCTGGTGGGAATGTAAACTAGTACAGCCACTCTGGAAGGCAGTTTGGAGGTTCCTCAAAAAAAAAAAAGTAGACCTTCCCTATGACCCAACCATGCCACTCTTAGGCATCTACCCTGAGCATCATAACCCAGGATATGATAAGGACACCTGTTCAGCCATGTTCAGCACTGCACTCTTCACAATAGCCAAATGATGGAAACAACCCAGATGCCCACTACAGATGCCCTCTACAGATGAATGGATGTAAAAAATGTGGTACATATATACAATGGAACTCTACATAGCCACCAGACAAGATAAAATAATGGCATTCACTGGGAAGTAGATGAAACTAGAGCAAATCATGTTGAGTGAGATAAGCCAAAACCAAAGGAACAAAAGGTGCATGGTCTCCTTGATATGTGGAGATTTGATTCAAGCAGTACAAGAGCAATGACTCAATATTCAGGTACTCAAGGTCACTGACATAAGCTTGGAGTTATAAATATTACTTTATAGACATATACACTATGATGGGATATATATTCTATAGACATATTGATACATTATATAGTTTGATATGTATCTATGACATACAAACTCAGCTTAATTTAAATTTTGTTCATAAATTTGTGTGTCAGTGATTGCATATAGAGATTCTATTCTTGAATACTTGTTCATTAAACTTGACATATGAAATATAATGTAAAAATCAGTGTTAATAAGTAAAAAATATGCATTGAGTGCATCTCCCATATAAATGTTTTTCTAGTTCATATATATATATATATATATATATATATATATATATATATATATATAACTTTAGGGGCTTGAACTCACAGCCTGGGTGCTATTCCTGAGCTCTTTTGTTCAAGGCTAGTGCTCTACCACCTGAGCCACAGTGCCACTTCCAGTTTTCTGGTGGTTCATTGGAGATAAAAGCTTCATGGATTTTTCTGCCTGGGCTGGCTCTGAATCAAAATCCTCAGATCTCAACCTTCTGAGTAACTAGGATTACAGTCATGAACTATCAGTACCCTGTTTTAAATGTATTTTAAATGGTGCTTTAATGTAGCTTAAAAAAACATGGCTAATAGCTAAATAGAAGCCATTGGGCTCATGCATATTTAATGAAATCAACTTTCTTAAAAAATGAAATCAATAATCAAATATATCACTTCAGAATCGATTCCTCCACACTCTCATTCTCTTTGCACTTAAGCTATTTATTCCCGTATTCTTCAACAGTTGTTCTAAGCAGCACCAAGGCCCTCACAGATGGAAGAAAAAAACTTGACTTTAGTCTATGACCTTGATTACAACATGTTTTGATGTGATGATAGGGCTTTACCTTGACTGACATTTGTGTGACCTTTGCTGTGGCTACTCTTTTAAGTGTAATAAAGTCCTTCACTTAGGGCAAAAGTATGCCGGGAGGTTAAGTCAACACACTGGGGATTTAGCTTAAAACATAGTTCTTTTTGGAAAGCAAATTAGCACAGGTTCCAGTTAACAAACCTACAGTACCAAGGTTACTTGATATATTAGATGCTTCACCAAATCAAGCCAGTCATTGCTCAGGACCTACCATGTGGAGGACAAATCTGAGAGCCTCCATTAAACATTGCTTTTTATTTTTTATTTATTTGCTTTTGTACTCCATATGACAGTTTTGACAAGCTCCAATCAGTATTTGTTTTCCATTCATTAAACAATGGAGGTTCTTTTAAGTATGCCCTGTAATCACACCTCAATATTTGTGCTTTCAGGCTTAACAAAACATTTCAGACACAGACTATCAGAAAGGGAGGACTATACAAATGTCTCTTTCTGATAGTAAGACTTGGTGGTGACTTCAGTGACTCCTAAGTCCTGGGAAAGTTTCCACCATGTCCGGGTGTCCTTTCCCCATCAGGCCCCTGACACATGGAGTAGTTCCAAAGGAGACCAAGGTACCTGTCCCTACCTTCCTACCATAAGTCCTTGGAGGACATTGGGCCAGAGACACAGAAGAAGGTGTTTTTTTTGTTTTTTTGTTTTTGTTTTTTTCCTTTTTGGTTGTAGGGTTTAGACTCTGGGCCTGAGCTCTTCAGCTCAAGGCTACCACCCAAGCCCAGGGCCTGGGTGTTGTCCTTAACTCTTCAGCTCCAAGCTACCTCCTTACTCTTTAAGCTTTAGCTCACTTCCAGTTTTCCAGTGGTTAACTGGAGATATGAGTCCCAGGTTCTGGGCTGGTTTTGAACCCCGATCCTCAGATCTCAGCCTCCTGAACAGCTAGGGTTGTAGGCATGAGCCACTGTGCCTGGTAGAGGAAGGGATTTTATAGCCCCTACTGCCTTTGTATTCTAGAGGTCTTTCAAGACAAGATGTGTGCAAGTTCACACTGTCAGTCTGCAGGAGGATTGGAGCCCTGGTCCCATTTTTATGCTCTCTTTTTTTCCCCCATATCACCTCTACTTCCTAATCCTCTGAGACTAAATTAGATGCCATTCCAGAGACTTCCGCCACCCAGTAAGAGGCCAACTGAACTGTAGTGTGTAAACACCAAGATCTCCAACACACTGCAGCCTGGGGGGCGGGGAGAGGACTAGGGACTTATGTCATGCTGTGTTGCACCCTTGATGTTTTGATCAGCTCTTGGAAACACCTCCCTAAGCAACCACATGATAGGGAGAGAAAAGAATGTGGTTAATGAGCAAGATGCTATCACCTCTTTGAGGGAAGGATTGTGGATAATCCTGGCAGAAGGAATAGAACTGTATGTGGATAACTATAGGATCATATCTCACCCTGCTTCTATCAAGGATGATGGGATGTACTCTGAGCTTGTATCTAGACATGGGAACAGAGATGTTCTTATGGTTCCTGCCACGGGTGACAAATAGCCTGGATTTAAAAGAGGAGGAAGGGCAAAGTTTCTGCCCACATAATAGGATTCATCTAAGTGATAGCTACAGAAATTAGATTGAGTCTCACAGTGCTGACTTGACAGATATA
The DNA here is from genome assembly GCF_031878675.1 of Megascapheus bottae. Classification (NCBI taxonomy): domain Eukaryota; kingdom Metazoa; phylum Chordata; class Mammalia; order Rodentia; family Geomyidae; genus Megascapheus; species Megascapheus bottae. The sequence continues at coordinate 33,970,221 of NC_143510.1, forward strand.
TTGGGGATTGCTTACTGTGACTGCAGTGTGTGACCGCAGAGTACACTGGCTCTGAAGAACTGCTTGAGATGTGATAGTGATGATAGAAAAGAGGTGGTGGAAGAGGGACTTGGGGACCCATAAGTCTGGAAAAGGAAGAATAACGGTTTCAGATCAAACTTTGCCAGGTTTCTTAACTGTGGGGATTCTCAGTGTCTTAACAGTGAATGTGTAGTTTCTGAAGCCCTGGAATGAGGGTCTGGAAGGAGGGACTGGAGAAATTCAGGACCATATTTGGGAACATGAGATATCTCTCGAGGTTCCCCGCGGGGAACAGACATGCTCTGAAACTGCTTTGGAAAACTTGGTTGTGGGGTGTTATTGTCATCAGCCTATTTGACATCCAGCACAGAGGAGATTAATTTGGCTTTTCTCTTTTTACTAAGATTTGTTCTTTCATTTGAGAATACTGATTTTACCTTAGTCTTTCAGTACTTTTCAAACAGCCAGACTACCCAAGAAAGAAAATACCTTAAATCACAAACAAAATTAAGAACAACAACAACAGATGCAGTCTGTGCAAAGTGAAAAAATGCATCACTGGAATGACATACATTTAATTGGGGCATTTGAAGCGTGAGAGAAATCATTGGCTTGAAAACACCATCTACAATCCTCTATATTTAAAGAAGTATATGCACTTGTTAGGTTTAATAAATAGCCATTTATACTTCTATTTTTCTTTGTCAAAATGATTATTGCCAGGCCTGGTGGCTCACAGCTGTAGTCCAAGCTTCTCAGGAGGCTGAGATCTGATTTTCATCAGTGAAGCTCTTATCTTATCTTCAATTAATCAATCAGCAAGAAGCTGGAAGTAGAGCTGTGGCTGAAGTGGTAGAGTATTAGCCTCGAGAAAAAAGCTCTGGGACAGTGCCAGGCCTTGGGCTCAAGGCCACACATACACACTCCTAATACTTATTATCTTCATTTAAGCATGTATGTGTGTACACGCACTTATGTGAGAGTGATCCACAACTGGGACTTGAAATTCTTACTCAGCTTTTTGGCACTCTACATCTTGAGCTAGTGCTCCATTTTTGGATTTGTTAGGTAATTGGAGATAAAAGTCTCACATATGTATCTTTTCAGTCTGGCTTTTAATGAAGATTCTCGGATCTCAGCTTTCTGTGTTGCTAGAATTATAGGTGTGAGCTACTGGAACCCAGCTGTTATAATAAATGTTAAATATGAGATAAACACAATAATCTGTAGATGTTTGTATATTTATATATTTCTCAGAAATAGATGCCCAAGAGCATGGTTGCTGGTCTGTATGGCAGCTGTGTGTGTAGCTAAGAGGAAATGACATAATTGTTCTCCACAGTGAGTTTAATTGTGTATCAGGGCCAGCAAAGTATGTGTGATGCAGTTTCTCTTCATGATCCTCAGCAAGTTCAATGATTGGCACTTGCTATTATAGCCTTTGTGACAGAGATGATATCTTTTGATTCAATTTATATTTCTCTAATGAATTATGATATTTCAACCTTTTCATAAGCTGCCTATTACCTCAATGAAATATCTACTCAAGTTTACCTATATTGCTTTTTTTTTTGTACAGTGAGTTTTTGTTGTAGTTGTTTTGTGTCAGTACTAGGGCTTGGAGTCAGGGCCTGGATGCTGTTCCTGAGCTTGTTTGCTCAAGACTAGTACTGTACCACTTGACCCACAACTCCACTTGTAGCCCTCTGGTGACTTGTAGCCAGCTCGGGCTGGCTTTGAATTGTGATCCCCAGATCTCAGCCTCTTAAGAAGCTAGGATTACAGACATGAGCCACCAGCATAGAGCTGTTCAAATGAGTTTTGAGAGATATCCACAGATTCTTGATATCATTCCTCTGTCTCCTGATTTGTAATTTGCCTTCTCACACTTACTTTCTTTAGGCTTCTTCAGAGCAAAAGGTGACCTTATAATGGAAAAGCCTCTTTTTGGAGAATTAAAGTAACTGTGTTATTGTTTCTTCTAATAGCTTATTCTTTATTGTTGTCTAAAGTGCTCTTGTATATTTTCTTCTGTTTCTGTAATTATAGAACAAAAGTTTTTTTCATCAGGAGGGTATGGGGACATTGTTTCAGAAAAAGAATAAGAAACTGGGCAAATGAAGCATGCCGACTTTTTTCAGAAGAGTTAACAATGGAGATTCTTCTAGTGTAGAACAACTGCAGAAGAGAAAACTGCAGAAGTGGCTGAGCCTTTGAAAGACTGACAGATGCCGTCTGTGCAAAGTGAAAAAATGCATCACTGGAATGACATACATTTAATTGGGGCATTTGAAGCGTGAGAGAAATCATTGGCTTGAAAACAGCTGGTGGAGGGCTGCTAATCTGGAAGCAGAGGAATCCACAGCCTTGGACCCAGCACAGCCATTACTTGGCAAGGCAAGTGGGTTGAAAGGAAGCACTAAAAGGAGCTAGGCAATCACAGGTCTAAACTGCTTTGGGAGGAAAAGGAAATGGGCATGGTGGCATGCACCTGTAATTGTAGTTACTCAGGAAGCAGAAATCAGAAGACAAGACTGGTCTGGGCAAAAAGCTAAAGAGTCTGTCTGAAAATAAATCTAAAACAAAAAGGGCTGAGAGTAGGACTCAGATTATAGAGAGTTTGCCATTGAGTTCAAACCCTACTACTGCCAAAATAAACACACTGCTATGGGTTTTTTAGTGCATGGTTACTGACAGTCAAGCCATTCAATTCTGGATTTCAGTTTTCTGTCTTCTAGTTTGGGTTTGAAACTTAAAAGAACATCTTATTAGACTAAATGTTGAGAAACATCAAATTGGTGATATAAAAATACTCCAGCCCACATACTCTGTGGGTCACTTTTGGTCCCCAAGAGACCAATCAATGGATGCTCTGGTCCTTCTGATGGTTCTTTTGCATGAAACCTATTTATATCTTCCAGCCTCTTCGGATAACCTAGCACAAGATAAAAATGGCAAAACAACCAAAACTCTTGCACATGTCCAGGAGAAATGTGCTATTTTTTTTCCTGAGTATTTTTTTCTGAGTTGATTAAACCCACAGATGTGGTATTCACAGATAGTACAACTGCATCTTATTCCATAGTACATTATCATTGATAATTTTTAAAATATTTCTGTACTGTATAAATAATGAAATGATAGATATTATGCAAAGATTGTCCTAATTTTCTTACTATGTAAAAGACTATTCACAAGATCTCTTGTTCATGTGCTCTAGTCACTGTCTATAACTTTCCATTCTTTCTCAATGTGAAGACTGACCTCTAGTGTTCTAATCTTTCTAGAATCAGAAGGCAAATCCTAGTGGTAGCCTTGTGGATACAAGCTACTTACTTCAGAGATCAACACCACAAATATTTCCTACTGGCAAGGTAGCACACTGAAAGACCCACCCAACCTCATGTGACCTGTTGTAGTCTGCAAAGGAATGAACCCTGGCCATTCATGCCTGTCTCACTTGTAACTGCTTTGCATGATATCAGTTGTTTCTTCCAGAATGACCTCTGGATATATAGTACAAAACTGGAAGGCCATATCATGTAGCTAAGATGGTAAAACAAGGACTGACACAATACAAAGTCTAATCAAGACCCACAGAAAGTCAGCACAAATCAGCTCATATATTTGAAATAGTCATTTCCTACACCTTTGCTTTTATGATCACTATATGCAGAGACTCTACTTTCAAAGTTGTAATTTTGTAGGCTCTACGGTAGACTGCCAGCCTAGCAACCACAAAGTTCTGAGGTTCAAGCCCAAGTACAACCATAAAAGTAATATTAAGAGGTTGTAATTACTAGAAGATATCAAACCATTAAGGTCATTTTCAGGAAAATGACTCAGTGAGTTGTTTAAGCATTTCATTAAAGAAAATATCACACAGTCACAACAGTAGAGTAAATGACGCACTCTGCCTTCTGTGCCCATTACTCTGACCTGCTCATTTCAATAGTCTGCCAATCTAATTCCATTTGGACTTCTCTCCTCCCCATGCAAGCTCTACCATGTTAAATGATACTTGAATCAGTTTAAATAATGTTCATATTTCAAACTATATTACGTAGGTCTCTATGAATTCACACAGTAGGACCAAAGGAGGATATTCTTAGGAGAGGATCACAAAGACTCAATAGCTATGTGCCTATGAACATATAAAATAATATTTATAGGCATGAACTCCAAGAAATAGAAACAAGAGGTTTTTTCCTTTCTTGCTGTTTTTACTTTCTTTTCCCTTTGTCTTGTTAGTCTGTATGTCTCTGGGAGGGTAGGGACACAGAAAGGTAGAGACAAAGGGTGAACAAATATAGCAGTGATACTCACTACACACTATGTTGAAAATGAGTTATACAACTTGTGGGTGGAGATGAGGCAAAAAAAAAAACTGTGAGAGTGAGGGAAGGGGTGAAATTGTTCAAAAAGAAATTTACTCATTACCTGAATTATGTAACTGTAACTCCTCTGTACATCACTTTAACAATAACAATAAAATATATGAAATAAATGAAATACAATTTCAAAATCATTTCAGTCCATAAAACCTGATTAAAACAGAATCTAATGTACTGATCTTAAGGAGTCCAACTGAAGTTACCACTGATTTTTTTGGTCAAAAATATAAGGGCTGTGTATAGAAAAGTTAGCTTTGTACATTAAATATTACTAAAGCAAGAAAGGAAAAAAGAAAAGGAATAGACAAATGGAGAGAGTAAAGAGTGAAGTAAAGAGGGAGAGAGGGAAGAAGGGAAGATATAGAAAACTTTCCTATAGCCGTCTCGTCCAAAGTACCTCCACTCTTCATTGCGATTAACCACAGTTTTTACTTGGTTCGTTTCTTATTTCATTATTCATTCACTTCATTTAAAATAAATTGCTATAGGGCTGGGAGTTTGGCCTAGTGGTAGAGTGCTTGCCTAGCATGCACAAAGACCCGGGTTCGATTCCACATACATAGAAAAAAGCCAGAAGTGGTGCTGAGGCTCAAGTGGTAGAGTGCTAGCCTTGAGAAAGTCCAAGGAGAGTGCTCAGGCCCTGAGCTCAAGCCCAGGACTGGCCAAAAAAAGGGGGGGATTCTTTTAGTAAAGAGCTGAAGTCATGGCCTTAGGCAGGCCAGATAGTCTCTGCCTATGGCCCCTGTAGGAAACATACTCACCCAAAATGTCACCAGGTTAGTGCACCCTGTCTAAGTTTTTTCTTGCATATTACTTGCGCTTTCCTACTTGGGTAGGTCCCACCTTTTGTTACCCTACTTTGGTTGTCCTTCAAAGCAAAAATGTGTCTTTTGCTTGGCTTGCTTAAATCTTGTTACAATGGAGACAAGCTAGATGTATCTTGTGGGACAAATCTGTGCTGAATGATATTCATTTAAGAGATGTTTATATAATCATACATGTTTGTTGAGTGAATCAAAGAAAGCATCTGGTTTCAGATTTGTTCTGAATAATTAAATTGTCTAAGGAAGCAGGGAAATATACTTCAGAAGTAGGCCAATTGTAAAATTTTAGAACACATAGAAAGGCAGTGGTTCAATCAACTTTGAAAAATGTATCTATAAATGGAGAGTGTGAAATGAGAGATTGAGTGAAATGCCCTGCCTAGCTCTAGCCATGAATGCTTCATGATAAAACCTTCCTTAAAAATCTTTCCCTGGAAATGTTGGGCCAGGAGTTTGGCTTAGTGGTAGATTGCTTGCCTAGCAGGCATGAAGATCTGGGTTCAATTCCTTAGTACAACACTCATAGAAAAAGCCAGAAGTGGTGCTGTGGCTCAAGTGGTAGAGCTGTAGCCTTGAGAAAGCCCAAGGACAGTAATCAGTCCTTGAGTTGAAGCCCCAGGACTCTTTTCCTGGAAATGTAAAGACTTGGAAAAAACTGTATTAAGAAAAATGAAATAACCCCAACAGTACTATTTTAAAAAGCTCTTGTTCCCATTTTTCTTTTTTTTTTTCCCGGTGGGTTATCCTCTTTTATCACTGTTTTTCATTTCTGTACACTTCATTTTATATATGTTTATCTGCTTTGGGGAGGGGGAGGGGCAGGGTAATCACAGAAATGATGGGACAAAGGCGAACCAATTCAACAGTGATACTCACTAGACACTACGTTGGAAATAAACTTGACAAACTAGGGGGTTGAGGGTGGACGGGGAAAAGGTGGGAGAAAATGAGGGATGGGTAACACAGTTCAAAAAGAAATATACTGATTACCTGATTTATGTAACTGTAATCCCTCTGTATATCACCTTTACAATAAAACTTAAATAATAAAAAGGACTTAACCATCTGAACAAAAGAAAAGGTCTTTCTCTGGAACAAATGTTTTGAGAAGTCATCAATCACCAACCACCCCAAAAGTGGAACACTCTAAGTTGGGAGTTTCAAAGGAGGACTCTCCTCTCTAGATGGTTTCTCTTTAATGTAGTTCCATGTGAAGTGACAATATAAGTGTTTTGGGGGAAAAAATATCTCCTCTTGGTCATCCTGCAGTGATTTATTTGGGAATAAAATAGTAAGTATAAATACCAAGGGGAAAGCACAAAGGCCCTTCTGCAGTAGGTGGTCAATATCGCTTTAATTTTCATTGAGATTCTCACAAAGCCAAAGCCCTGTGAACTATTAAATTACTATGGGGATTTCCTCTGGGCTTCGTGGCCCAGCTGGTCTCAGGATGTTCTCAGCAACAAGCAACTTGGGTAATGTTGCCGAACACCTGTCACCTGCTCTGTGTAATAATCTAAATAGAATGTGCATACAAAGGGCCTATTATCAATCATGCAATGATCAGCTTGGCTCAGACTGCACATCCCCATGGGCTCCTTGGAGAACATGTAGAACATTCCCTTAGCAGGCACATCCTAACACAGGAGAGACAAGAAAGGGCACGAAGAGCAGGCTGCTAACTCAGACTTTCAGGTTCGGTTACAAGTTAGAGTGAGGGAGGTGATCAGTGGGTGGTATGAGGCTCAAGGAAGGAGATGTAAAAAAGCAAGGCCTGTGTTAGCTAAGACCTGAAGTATACACACACACACACACACACACACACACACGGGATAAACATATTTGTACATGTGTGAATATACACATATATGCAGTAGATACACTTGTGTCTCTGTGTGAACACACATGCATTTCCTGAGTAGTTCTCTCTTCTTTGATATTAAACCAAATGATATCCAAACTCAGCATTACAACCCTGGTCTCTCATTCTCTACTGCCTTCTACTTAATATATGGCATGTCCAGGCTGGCTAACTGTCCCCAGGGATGCAAGAACAAGGGGATCATGGCTTTTTGTGCTCAGTGTGAGAAAGTCCTGGACACACAAGTTGCTCATATCCAGTCATAACTATCCTGAACATGATATGTGATCTCTATTTTCAGCTCACCAGTACAGACACATGCAACAACAATGAATCTCAAGAGGGACTCAGGCATTTACAAGGCAAGACTACAGGAGGAATAAATGTGAAGCCAGTGGTACACCAAGGAAGGCCCAGAGTCTTCCCAGGAGTAGACAGTAAGGAGGTGTAGTATCTGTAGAGGATTTTAAAGCACCAAGTAAATCAACCAAAAGCTAGTCTGCTTTCAATAATCAGCCAATAGCAGCAATTCTAAGGCGAGGCACTGATGAAGTCCTTCTGATGGAGCCTGATAATCCCATGAGCTTCCCCTTGATTCATGTGCTATATGTGTACTGTACATCACCTGAAAATACCTTCTTTATCGAGGGCTTGCTCTGCTGTGCCAAGCCCCTTATGTGATTCTCTTATCTAATCTCCTTACTCAGCAGGAAGATACACTTTATCCACTCTGTGGATGAAGTACTAAAGAGTAAGGCGAACTCTTGGCTGACGGCCACACAGAAGTTACTTGTGGGCAATCTGAATCCCAAGCCTGTTTGAAGCCACACTGGTTTGGGATCTGGCTCTGACACCAAGACTTCAAGCTGGAAGTGGAACCAATAGCAGATCACATGCATGCAGAGGGCATTTTAAAAGACATTCCTAACACACAAGTTCAGGAAAGATGGAAGGGAGAAAGAAAGAAAGAGTACGGGAAGAGAAGGGAGGAGAAAAGGGGGAAGGGAAGGGGGAGGGAGGGAGAGAGGGAAAGGAGGAAAAGAGAAAGGAATGAATCTTGGAAGGAAGGAAGGAAGGAGTTGCCTTCAAGGTGGGGAATGGACCAGATTATTCTTCTTGTCACTCTCTTATTTAGGGAAGATGCTTATTCTGTCATGGGCTCCCACCTTCAATCCTATTTTCAGTACTGAAATGACAGCTTGACAAAGGAGACTTGAAAGACCACCCAGACGTTTTGTTTCTGACTCCATCTTGTTTCATTCCCTTCCTTCTGAGTCACTCTGCATCTTTGTTTCCTACGATTACTTTGGATCCCAGGAGCAACTGATCTGATTGATGAACATCTTGATGAAACTACCCCTCAAAAGGCAGAGACCTTCTTGGCACCGCCACAGCTCTGAATGGCTGACCCTGGGGTAATGGCACAAGGTAATGATCAACCAGACATGGCCAGACCAAGACAATCCGGACTATTACCTTGGGAACCCTGATTCTTGCCTTTGTTTCTCTTTTCTATACAATACAATACACACACTAAGTACAATGAGGACAGACTCCAGGTAATTAGGTCTCTTCTTCCTGATGTCCTCACATTATTAAGTGCAATCCTTACCTTGCCTGAAAAACTGCCGTTCCCTTTGATTGGTTTTCCAGGAGGGGTGGCCAGTGTGATGGGATTCCCCCTCACTTGGGTATCGATACCACTGGGCACACTCAGTGTTGAGGGTGAGCTGGATCCAGAAGTACTAATGTCTATAAGGTTAGTCTTCAGAACCATGACGCTGCTAACTCCTAACCCTTCACAGGAAAGGACCTTCAAGTCTCAATTAGCAGAGAGCACATTAGGAGACATGATGGGGCCAGGCTTCACTGGAGCCTGGCTGAAGCCTTCCTCAGGGGAGTACAATTAGCCAGGCAATTTTCTCCATCAATCGTAAGGTCTATTTGGATTAAAAACTGAAAACTGCCAGGTGCTGGTGGCTCATGCCTGTAATCCTAACTACTCAGGAGACTGAGATCTGAGGTTCATAGTTCAAAGCCAGCCTATGCAAGAAAGTCCCATAAAACTCTTATCTTCAATTAACCAGCAGAAAACTGGAAGTGGTGCTGTGGCTCAAGTGGTAGAGCGCTAGCCTTGAGCTGAAGAGCTCAGGGACAGCGCCCAGAGTTCAAGTTCTAAGACCGGCAAAACAAACCCTGAAAACTTCCTTTTTTTTTGTGTGTCATTTGTGTAATTTTATTCACTTCTGTAATCATGCCATTGCTTCTTTTCCTAGATTTATCTGAGAATTCACTGATAGTCATTAGTTTTTACCAGTAACTATTGATAGGTATACCATCCACATATCAACAAGGTAAATACTCTGATATTCAAACAGACACAGAACTTTCCTTTTTAAAAGTGGATTTATCACTAAGTATGTTCTTCCATTCTTATTCACAAGCATGATTTTCTCCAGTCACACTCCATAACATTATGTACCTAGAATGTAAAATAAGAAGATATCCACTTTAGCTTTTGCCTACTGTATGGGAATAAGCATTACAGATCACCAAGAAAGAGGAAGAATATTAAGACTAAGTAATCTCATTATAGGAACAATTATGATATTATTTTCTTGTCTTTAGGTAAAATAATTATCAAGGTCCAGGTGTACAAATACGTTTTTTTTTTTTTTTGCTTTTCTGCAACTAGATTATACATTCTTCCTGGTGAGTATTTTTTCTGTAACTCTAGCTACTTATAAATTGTTATTTTCCTTGAAAGAATAAAACATAAAATTATACTGAGTTTATCACTTGGTGCAAGAATGAAAAAGTTTGTAGTTAAGTAAGATTATTTTTAAATGTAACATACTCATTTGGCTTGTGCGAAGCCTGTTGGAAGTTCTATATTTAAAGATCATCTTGTAGTGGTTTAAACTATAAACATTTATTAAAAATGTTTTTATGAGAGGATCTGCCTTGTGAGGGCCCATTAATTATCATTGGTGTTGGCTGCCAATGAAGAAGAATGCTTTTATCTAGGTAAATGTATGCATGAGGTGGCGGCAGAAAATCTTCATTGCTATAGCCCAGAGGCTAAGGGAGAATTTTTATGAACAGAACATGGACGATTTCATCTATATTGAAAAAAAGGAGAAACATAAAGCCGGTTCCACTTTAAATGCAGAAGCACTAAACATATTTTCCTTCTTTTCCTTGTTCTGCTCTTACTATTTTTTAAAAATAAGACCTTGGCTTTTTGCCTGGGCCAGTCTGGACTGTGATTCTCCTATTTATGCTTGCTGCAGTAGCTGGGAAAATAGACATAAACCACTGCACCAACGATTCTGTCTGTGGAGGTGGGGATTTATAAACTTTTTGACCTAGCTGGCTAAAAATGATGATCCTTCCAATCTTAGCCTGAGTAACTAGGATTATAGATGTAAGCCACTGCACTTGGTGTGTTTTTCTTTTCTGATGGAGCTTTAAAATACAAATGGATATTCCTCACCCAGAATGCTTAGTTGTTTCAGATTTTGAGGTTTTACATTTTGGAATATTTATATAGATTTTTTTTACCAGGTGAACATTAATATGAAAATCTCAGATGCTCCAAATCCTAAATTATTTAGAATGTCATATTAATGCTGCTATAAAATTTCAAATGCTTCAGATAGAACATTTCAGAGTGAAGATTTTTCAGACTGGAAATGCTCAACTTATCCCTCTACAGGTTCTGATTCACATTTATATGGATTTTCTACTAGTTAGGAAGTGTTTTCTTAGTGGCAATCAGACACTGACATTAAAACCTGAAAGAAGGCCAGGAGTTCGGCCTAGTGGTAGAGTGCTTGCCTAGCATGCACGAAGACCGGGATTTGATTCCTTGGTACCATATATACTTAGAGAAAGCCAGGAATGGTGCTGTGGCTCAAGTGGTAGAGCTTTAGCCTTGAGAAAGCCCAAGGACAGTGCCCAGGCCCTGAGTTCAAGGCCCAGGACTGGCAAAAAAAAACAAAAACAAAAACCTGAAAGAAAACTGTTTGATAATTTCTCAATGCAAGTGAAAGGTAGTAGTAAATGTTGAGCTGAAGAATTTGTTTGTTCAGTAAACACTTGGCCAGTGCCCATGACACAGCCCTCCACATGCTATTTGTCTGTGTTTATCAAACTTTAATGTGTAAAAGAATCACTAGGATAATTGTTAACATTCAGATCTGGTTCCAAGTGGTCTTGAATAAGGCCTGAGACTTTGTATTTTTAAGAGCTCTCTGGTAAGGCCAGTGCTTCTAGTCCAGGGATCATATCCTGAAGAGAAAGATGTTTAGGCATCAGAAACAAGATGCACAAAATGCAGCTCTATAAAGAATTCTCAAACAGATGGGAGAAAAGTGAGGAACTGAGGAACTATGAAAAGCGAGAGTGTTCATTTTTGGCATCATTTGAGTAGCTTTTATTTGATCAACACTCTAGAATTCAACAGCTATAAACCATGATCAAATTGTAATAAAACCTATCTACCCAGAGGTCTTTGATAACAACCAGAAGCAGCCCTCCGCTTTGCAAAAAAGATAGTTGGTGGATTTTTTTTCATTTTCTGGTGCCTTCCCCTTCTTTTTCCTCCTTTCTTTTCTCTTTTCTTTTTTTGTGATATTGAGCTTTAAAATGTATACATATATCTGCATATATGTATATCATATATTCTTTAGCTGTATAAAGGAGTTGCTATTCAACAGAGCAGTTTATGAATACAGTGCTGAGTTTTTATTCATTACCTTTCTCTTTGTAGGCAGGAACTCTACCATTGAGCTTTGCCTCTGGCCATTTTTTTTAGGTTCGAGACCAGGATTCGAATTTGGTACCTGCTGCTTTCACTAACTGGCTAGTGCTCTACCAACTGAGCTATACCTCTAATCCCTCCAGCCATTTTGAGCTAGTTATTTTTGAGACAGGGTCTTGCTTCCTGCCTGGATATAAGCCTGGACTGTGATCTGTGTATTTGGGGCTTTCTGTCATAGATGGGAAGACAAGAGAAAACCACCACACCCATTTTCTTCCACTGAGATGAGGTTCTCAGATTTTTCTGCCTGTGACCCTCCTGTTCTCAGTTTCCCACACAGGTAGGATTACATTTGGCATTCTGGTGGTTTTTAAGTGTTTGTGGAAGGCAGTCTTTAGTCCCCATGGAGGAGCTCAAACTCAGAAAGCTTTTCAGTAGACTTGGTTTGGAAAGTCAGACATCAGTTCAGTGTGATTACACATTCTACAAAATGAAAGTTTGGGATGGGCCAGTGTGGTTATAATGGAAAGGAGAGAGCCACACAGAGGAATCCTCAAACTTTGTTTAAATCCTATCCCAATCTGTGGCTATTCTAAAATCACATATGCACAGGGCAGACTCAAAATTCCAGGCAAGGATAGAAGAACTAAGATTTCAGCTTCTGCCTACTGCAAAAAAGGAAATGTTTGAAGTTTGGGTTTGGTGAAATTAATATGCGGTGGCTTCAAAGGAATATAACAAAACCCAGAGCCTCTTTAAGGAAGATACCATTTTCAAAATCTAGGACATTACCCAGGGTTAGTAAACTTTTCCTATTAAGAGTCAGATAGCAAACATCTTAGACTCTGCACACTGTGTATTGTCTCTGTTGTATATGCTTCTTTTTAAACAACTCATTTAAAAACATATTTAAAACACATTCTCAGCTTGGAGGACATATAAAAATAGCCCACAGCTCACCGTTTGCTGACTGATCCCAGGGAAACGGAAAGGTTCCCTGAAAAATGCATGTTAAATGGAACAAAAGTTTAAAGCAAATGTCGTTTGGGGAAAATATATACGAATGTTTTGTCCACTGAATTTGTAGACTGAGGTTCGAGTCACCTACCATTGCTGCAGGCAAGACGTTATAATTGTGCAGCTCATTTGACTGGGAAGAAATGTAGGCAACTGCTTCTCTGATTCCAAGTTGGCTAAGAAAGAAAGTATGTTTCCTGTGAGTTTCTCAAATCCCACTATTCTATGGCACCATTAAGAAGTTCTATTTATTAACTGCTGTCTAAAAAATTACTCTGAAAGCAGGGTGACTCAAAACAAATGTGTCATTGTGTCCCAGAATTCCATTGGTCAGGAACTTGGGTGTGGCTTCATGGAGTGAAGCCGCTCAGCTCAGCACTAACTGAGGAAATTTGGTAGTATTCTGCTGACTGGTGTGTGAGCATCCCATCGCGGTTTCACCAGGGCTTGGACCCTGGGCTCAGCTAGGGCTAGCGAGTAGACACCTACAAGTGGCTTCTTACAGCATGGCCAGGGTTCATTCAGAATTTCTCATAATTTAGGGTTCCAAGAGAAAGAGCAAAAAGCTGGAAGTGTCTCAAATAGATACAGACAAATGTCTATCCAAAACTTCTGGTGAAAGCACTCATAGAGACCACCAGGCTCAAATGAAAGAGATTCACTTCCCAATGGGAAAATATCAAATATTTTTGGTTGCCTTTAATCTGCTATAAAATAAATAGCAACATTTTTCCAAGATAAGAGGATTGCCAATGTTTTGTGGAGCTCTATTTTCTTTTTGTTGTAGAGACTTACATGAATCATACATGGATAATATTTTTAGTAAAAATTTCTTTTTTTTCTTTTTTTTTTTTGGTCTGAACAGGGACTCGAATTTGGTACCAGATGATTTTGCGCATTGATTAGTGTTCTACCAACAGAGTTGTGCTTTCAACTCCAATTCCTCAGTAAACTTTAGAAAATGTTTTGTTATTCTAATACAATTCTTAATAGCTGACAGTGAAATAAAAGCAAGAAAAGACTGGTTTGAGTTCTGATAGAACTCAAGGGAAGAAAAAACATAAAAGATAATTAAGAACACAGACATAGGGATAGATAAGAAGAGAAGGCAGAACAAAACAATGGAACCACACATTTCAAAGAAGAGAGAGAATTGATAGCAAGTCCAGATTAAGAGACAGTAGTTCATCTGACTAGTAGAGATAGAAAGATAATTTCAAAATCAGGTAAAAATGAAACCAGGTAGCCACTAATCACAAATATATCAATATATAAAAACAGAATTAAATCTAATGCTAAAATCATATAGACTTCAGAAAATATAGATGAATAAAATACTTACTGCCGCACATACGACTAAAATATGAGTAATGTTTCTTTTAGTATGACTTAGTAGGAAAAATATTCTGTTGTACAATAGCTATTATGATTACTATTATTTATCTAAACAATAAGGAACAATTTAGAAGTCCTTAAGTTTCCAATCCAGTTCTGAACTTCAAAACCAAAATCAAATGCAAACAAATAATCCCCTCAGAATTTCACTAATATTTTATTTTGCCCCCTACTTTGAAAGTCTGCTGTCATAGACTTTCACCTAATGTGAAAAAATGAGGGGGAAAAAATCTATTTTATTTGTCTGTCCTCTAGCCACAGTGGTGGCTTCTGTTTTTGCTTTTAGATAGGAGCACACCTTTGTGTCCTCTGGGGTATCTAAATATGCCTTTGAGCTGTGAAGCCAAGGAAGTCTGAGACAAGGAAGGCTGCTAGCTTATAGAAACAGGAGGCCCAGTACAATTAATCTAGCAGCCACAGGGGTGGCAGCAGCAAGAGGCTGGAATAGCCCCAGAGAGGACAAACCACAGACTGACAGGCAATGAAAGAGGAAAAAAAACCCACTATTTCCAGCAGTTTGAAAAGATGGACCAGCCTAGAGGACATGTTCATTTCTTCCACGAGAACACGCTGTCTGAAATAATCAATGTGTTTATTCCTTCAGTGGCCTCCTCACCTCAATTTTTCTCTTTCCCCAGTTCAGTATCCTGACATTTTTCATCCCATCAATATTCAGAGCTCAGCATCTTAAGTTGGTGTTTCCACTTTAAATGTGGAGAGTTTGTGTGTGTGTGTGTGTGTGTGTGTGTGTGTGTGTGTGTGTGTGTGTGTGTGTTTCCCAAAGGATAATAGAAAGGCCCGATGGCTGCTGCAGCTGAGCACCACATCACAAGAGAAAGCAGAGAACACCTGAGGAGGACACAGTGGTCTTGGCAGTAGCTTAGTGGCCAGGAAACAAAGGAATATTTGGAGAAACTAAAGGCCCCTGAATCCACTGACACACAATTAATTTGCTAAGTGACAATCTCATAGAGGTCAATAGAGCTTCTAAAATCAGAAGGTATATTTTTCAGTTGCAATCTACCCTAAGCTTCAAATCAGGGACTAGGATGTACTTAATTCTAGATGAAATTTCACACATTTACCATTGACAAACACAACTGAATTTCTTGAGTGGGTTTTCTAGACAGACTCCCCTCCCACCTCATGTAGAGACTTTATATTTGGACACAGTGGTGCACACCTGTAAACCTTGTGCTCTGGAGGCTAAAGCAGGAGGGTTGTTGAATTTAAGGCTGGCCTGGGACTACACTGAGAGACTCTGTCTCTAAAGAAAAACAAACAAACAAGAGAGATTCTCTCTTTTGGGTGTATATTTTCTCTTTTGGATAAATGAGTAAGTTAGGCAAATATGAAGTGCAACCCATAATATATATTTATGTAACTTCAGAATTTTCTTCACCAAAAGTATTTCACAGGCCAGGAGCATGGCCTAGTGGTAGAGCGCTTGCCTAGCATGCATGAAGCTCTGGGTTCGATTCCTTGGTACCACATACACTGAAAAACGCTGAAAGTGGTACTGTCGCTCTAGTGGTAGAGCTCTAGTCTTGAGAAAGCCCAAGAGCCATGCTCAGGCCCTGAATTCAAGCCCCAGGATTGGCAAAACTTTTTTTTTCACTTTTGAAGGAGGGAAAGCAAGATGATTGGGAGGATGTGGGGGGAGGGAAATGAGGACAAAAACATGAGAAGGAGTATCAAGGTGTGAGAAGTAATGTACCTGCTATCTGACAGATGTAACTGTAACCCTTCTACACATTATCCTGCCAATAAAAATTTTCACTTTCATAGGTAATCTGCTGCCTTCATGACTGTATAGAGAACTCTGTGCAGGATTTGTGTACTGAATACATTTACATTCACATCAATGAAGGGCTTCCAATCATTAGAGAGCTTTAGACTAAAAGGAGAAGAGAGAATATGAGCTTTTCAATGTATTACAAAACCACAGCTTGGAAGAAGGCTCTTAAAGACTAAGAAGCTCAACCGAATTTTACTGAAGTCCAGAGATGTACTGATTTTCCTAATGCCACAGCTAGTAAAGTTTGAAGCCAAAACATGATTTCTGTCTTCTGATTCTGAATCAATTACTCTTCCTCTATCTTTATAGTTTGGCCAGAAGACTTCTATGGTCCTGATTACTAATATCATAGCAATAGAGCTAAGGAATTGAATGTTTTGAGTCCTAACAGCTTAGCAGTCCAAGTTATTCATTCACATAAAGTCAAGTGTGAGTCAGTGGGGACTCTCTGTCCAGTGAAGTCTGACTCTGTTCCATGCGGATGGCTTCCATGGTAAAAGAGATGGCTTCAGGTCAGCATAGCAGGGACAGAGAGAGGCAGACAGAAGTGTGCCCTCTTACACAATTCAGCCTGGGAAGTGTGATGTTACTTCCACTTACGTTTCATTGGTTAGGAATGGTTACAAGGTTTTATTTAAGCCCAAGGCGTCTGGGAAATGGAAGTGGATAAACAGTTGTCATTTCTTTCACATACGTATGGAACATTCAAGAAGCACATAGCACCCGGGGGACATTCTGGCTTGCTCAGAAGATAAGAATAGAGCATAGAATCTTTCCACTAAATTCCTATGGGGGCATGAAAACCTGGCTTATGAGTTCACCTCTTTTACTACAAAATCATTCCTAAATCCCTAAAACAGACTTCACAAACATTATGATCCAAAAGACGGGCCACCTGCTTTTTTTTTGTAAAAATTCCACTGATGAGAAGTCTTAAATTGGAGCTTTCTTTCCAGGGTATCTGATAGCTTTCTGTTGGCCCAGCATTGGGGGGATCTATTTGTGATGCCTACTGAATGCCATTGCAAAGCGGGTCTGAGCCAGGCCTGGAGAGACTGGCATGTGGCAAGTCCTACTCACAGGCCTAGTGCGTAGCAGAGAGCCTGTCCAACTGTAGAGAACTCTGCAAAGGTTAGCCAGGGAATCCCATTGAAACTTGTCTTCTCTCTCTTTTTATTTGCTGTTTTTTAGATACAGTACCTATTTTGTTGAAATAGGTAGTTGTAGTTTACTGAATACTGGGGTACTGGGATGAGATCTTTAATGTTTTCTGACTAATAACCTTTTGGGGTGGTGTGATATTGATGACTTTCAGACATGTACACATACACATCTACATGAGCTATCTATCAACTTTAGAACAGAGCTCCTCAATTTTTGATGTGCAATCCCTTAGGGGTGTTGGTGAAATGTTGAATCTGCTCTCCAAGGTCTAGAAAGGGAGTCACCCTGATGTTTCCAGTGGGTGAGTCCTGCTGTTGGTGTTGGATTCACACAGGGCTCCTGCTTTCCTCTGAGCCTCATTTAGGGGATTTGCCCTCCAGATGGTTCCTGTCTTGCAATTGGATTAAGCTCTCTGAAGGACTGAGCTGGACTACTGTTTGTGTCTTGTCCCATCCCTCACCTCAGTCTCTGCACCTGGGAGCCAATGAACCTTCAGTATGGAAGTATCAAAGCCTAGCACCTTGTTGCCACTGAGACCGTACAGTGTCTGTTAGAGCTCCTTAGCTAATCAGGATGGAGTCAGACTCTACCTCAAGTCATCCTTCCTGTGGTGTCCTGCTTTTTTTGTTTTTTTCTTTTTTTTCTGTTTCTGTCACTCTTCTTCCTCATTTCCTCCCTTAAATGTTTCTCCAGAGACTGCTGCTTTGCATTTCAATAAGAAGCCTTATTTCCAGGCCAGGCTTTCAGGAAAACTGACATGTCACATGTGCAGGCCACACTTGGAGCAGCAAGTCTTGAGTGTTCTAGAAGAGCTAAAGCGGAGTATGGTAGACCTGAAGCCAAGGAGATCTGGTTTGAAAATAATTTAACTAACACTCTTTTTTAGCACCTATTTAGGCTAGCAGCTGTTCATATGCGTTTCAGAAATACTACACCTTCACGACAGTTCTGAAGGAGAAGCTGTAATTAATTCCCTTGTGCCAACAAAATACAGAGATCAAATTAAACACCCAAGGTCACCCTCCAATGAAGTGGCAGAGTTGGGAGAGAAACTCTCAACACCTAGTTCCATAGTCTGTGTATCCAAATGCTACCTAGCTGCTTCTTCCTTCTGTGACTATCGACTATGCGTTTCTTTTCCTCCAATTCCTTACCTGTAATAGGATTCTAATAGTTATCTTTGAAAGTCCTCAAGGATGGTCTTTTTGTGCTGGTTATTTTTGACATGCTTTGGCCAGCCTGCACTATAATCCTATTTGTGCCTCCCTATGTCATTTGGGGTAACAGGTGAATTGAACTATACTCAGTCATCATGTGCCGCCATCCTAAATTTATCAAGATAGAGTCTTCTAAACTGTTTTTTTGGCCTTGAATCTCAATAGATTCAAGGACTTTGGTCCATCTATCCTTTTTTTGTACATGCTTCTTAATTTTGTTTCTGTTTACAGAATTGAATAATCTTAAATAATACAAATACAACAAAAGGAGTGCAACAAGGACAATGAGTTGATTGAAAAAGATGTTACCGGGGGCCGGGAATTTGGCCTAGTGGTAGAGTGTTTGCCTAGCATGCATGAAGACTCGGGTTCGATTCCTCGGTACCCCACATACACAGCAAAAAGCCAGAAGTGGTGCTGAGACTCAGGTGGTAGAGAAAGTCCTTGAGAAAGTCCAAGGACAGTGCTCAAGCCCTGAGCTCAAGCCCAGGACCGGCAAAAAAAAAAAAAAAAGATGTTATCAAAAACAGATGAGAGACACTGGAAGATGGGAGGCAGGTTGGGATAGGGAGACAACCCAGGGGTTGGGGAACAGAAGCATCTATCATCTCCAGGGCAAGGGACAAAGTAAGGTCATGCTCAGCACTAGAACCTAGGAACCTAAGCGAAATAGCCAGGGGTGGGATCACAGAAGAGACAGATGTGGAGACAAAGATGCCCTGGCTTTCTACTTCTCTGGTCTTAGCTCTTGTCAGGGTCTACCATGAACTAATGCAACAAGGGGTTAGTAGGAAAGGAAGCCTGAAGAAGATAGCATGTGGAAAGAGTCTCCTGCAATGCAATAAAAAGTACATCAGAGGAAGGGTTGGTAAATGAGTCTCTTCACAGCACCTCAGCTACATTTACTGGTATTTGCTGGTACAAGGCCCACAGAAGAGTATAAGCCACAATAATTCCAGCCCATGCATTCTCAATTACAGTGCAATAAAATACTCAGTCAACTAATAGAGATACTGAGCTATTATCACCATAAAAGAACTATTATTGTAAAACCAATCAAGTCCTGTTTTATCTGTTAGATTAGACTCAATAGCATCTAAAATTTTTCATCATCCTCTGATTGTCTTTTAAGATTCTGAGTCAAGGAAAAATTTGTCCTTGAAAGACTGAATGATTTTAAACCTGAAAAACAATCATGATTATGAGAAGAGGTCGTTTAAAGAAACCAAATGCTAGGAGCAAGAAAATTTCTATTACATTTATTACTACAAAAATAATATTATCGATGAGTAGAATATTTTCTGCTTTTACCAAGTACAGTAAGAGAATAGTGAGCTCTTTATGTTTGGTGTGACTGACTGTATTTAAATCAAACAAACCAAAATAATAGTTATAATTCACTGAGTGTTTTCTGTATTTCAAGAGCATTCCTAAGTGCTTAATGTAGTTTCAACTTTTACATGACCGGAACTTCAGGATGGATTATTCTTTACAATCAGAGCTGTCTGTGTGATGCCAGCTCTTCACGTCATCTGTGGCAAAAGACTCAGAGCTCATCAGAAAATATACTTTTGGATGTAAAAGCCTTTTAAAACAGTATCTAACCATACCTGGTTCCTTTCAGGCTATGATGCTATTGAAACTCCTTTCTCTATCATGTTGAACAATTGCAGTAAATGATCAATTTCCACTGCAGGCAGCCAAGGTCAGGTGTGAGTGAATACCAAGCTCTCTAATAACACCACGGAGGAATGATTTATTGCATTTCTAGAAGAGGATTCTTGACATTTTGAAAGTGTAATGTAGTGCAAGAGTAATTAAGCCAAAGGTAGACGGTGGAACAATTGATTAGCATTGTCAGACTAGTCTGATTAGCTTAGATGCTTCCAGAACTGATTTTGCCCGCTATGAACTAAAGGTTAGTAATTAAATATATGAGCCACAGCCACTGTCTCTAGGTGGCATTTCACATAGGAATATTGGTGTTCTGAGAAGACAGGCAAATAAAGCAAATGTCTGTAGCCTCTTTACTAACAGCCTTTGGTTAAAATGTCTCTTCAGGGACAGAAGAAAAATGATATTGAGTCAAATGTTGTCTGCAAGTCAAAGTATGTCTTATAGTACCCAATATTGTTTTTAACAACCAAGTTCTGGCTACCCTTCAACGGACAAAAAAAGTGAAGGCTAAGTTTATTAAAAGTTATTCATACCAAGCATACTAATCTACTAGTGTGCTCTGTTAGAGGGGATATTTTATTATGGCCACCCCATCCATCTAGGGAGCTCCTTTCTGAAAACTGGCCCTTTCCTTCCCCCATATTTCTGTTCATAGCCTATACAAACGATCACCCTCAATAAACATGTCCTTTGCCTACAGAAGACAGGTCCAATGGTAGACAAACATCACCAGGAAATTCTTTCTCCCCCATACAGAGACTTTTCAGCATAGGAAGACTTGTACCACCCTCATCACAATGCATTCTGGAAGTGTTATTACTACCTAAAGAAGTTCTGTTCCTATTAGAAGTGACTCTGCATCCCTTAACTTTCTTACATCTGGCAAAAAAAAACTCCTCTCACTCAACTAATAGAGATATTGAACTATTATTATCATAATATATTATTATATTGATCAATATATTATATAAATATAATATCACGTTATCATTTCTTGTCATTTATGAAATTATCTTTAAAAAGAAGAATTCATGTTTATTTGGCCTTCATGGAGGAATCTTTTTTTTCTCTCCCAGTCCTCGGGCTTGAACTCAGGGCCTGAGCACTGTACTTGGACTTTCTCAGGCCAGAGCTCTACCACTTGAGCCACAATGTAGGTGGTACCTAGAAATCGAACCTGGGTCATTGTGCATGCTATGCAAGCACTCTACCACTAGGCCAAACTCCAGGTCCCAAATTATCTTTTCATTTTCTTGCATTAGCATTTTTAAAATTTTAATATAGTACATTTCATCTTTTTTTTTTACTAATTTTTTATTGTGATTAATAGAAGAGTTACATTATATTCACCAGATAGAAAGTGTATAACTTCACAAACATTGATACCCTTCCCTTTCTCATGACATGGTGCCCATTTCCCTCCTACCCTCCCCCCGCTTATCTTGATTTTCCCCCTTCCCTATCCAATTTCAAATAACCAATTAAGCACATATAAAATATATCAGATAACAAGGTGAAAATTTGTAACAATATGTGATAACCAAGGGATGGCAAAAGAGATGAGAGATAACATAGTACATTAAGGGCAACAGTCACTCATTATATGCCTTTTGTTTCCTTATCCTGGAGGTCCTTACATTTAGTGTCATATTATTTGGCCTAATGTCTCTAGATTTTGTTCTATTGTAAATCTCTGCTAGGAGAGCCCAAGATTTCTACTGATTATGACAAATGAGGGAAACCACTGAGCCTATCTTCCTTTGAGTCTGGCATATTTCACTTAATATGATTTTTTCTAAGTCTTTCCATTTCCTAACAAATGGGTCGATGTCATTTTTTCTGACAGCAGCATAGAATTCCATTGTGTATAAATACCACATCTTGTTGATCCACTCATCAACTGAGGGACATCTGGGTTGGTTCCATATCTTTGCTATGGTAAATAGTGCTGCAATGAACATCGCTGTGCTAGCAGAGTTAGGATGTCCTTGTTTCTGGATGGTTGGGTAAATGCCAAGTAGTGGAATTGCTGGGTCATAGGGGAGCTCTATGTTTAGCCTTTTGAGGAACTTCCATACTGCTTTCCATAGTGGTTGAATGAGTTTGCACTCCCACCAACAGTGTAGTAGTGATCCCTCCTGGCCACATCCCCTCCAGCATCTGTTGTTAGTTTTCTTGATCCTGGCCATTCTAACTGGAGTGAGGTAGAATCTTAGGGTTGTTTTGATTTGCATTTCTTTTATGACCAGAGATGTCGAGCATTTCTTCATGTGTCTATAGGCCATTTTTATTTCTTCTTCAGAGAAGACTCTCTTTATGTCTTTGGCCCATCATTTAATGGGATGGTTGTTATTTTGGAGATTAGTTTTGGAGTGATTCAATTTTTTGAGCTGTTGATATATTTTAGATATAAGGCCTTTGTCTGTTGTTCATCTTTTTTTTCTCTTGTAATTTGTACTTTTTTTGCCTCATGAAGAAGCCATTGCCAATGTTAAGGTTGTGATTCTATAACATAGAATTTCACTAATTTAAGTCAATGATCCATTTTGAGTTAATTTTTATAACTAATACAATATAAAAGTCCAACTTTACTGATTCATTGAAAATATTCTTCCTCAAGGGTTTACTTCTGGATTCCTGATTCTATTCCATTTATCTATTACCCCACACTGCTTTGATCATTGTAGCTTTGTACTATGGTTTGAAATTGAGGAATGTTCAGTTTTCTTCTATAGTTTTGCTATTGTTTTTGTTGCATTTCCATATGAATCATCTTAGAATGAACACATTGGTTTCTGTGAAACTGGCAACTGGGATTTTTAAATCTGTAGATCCACTTGGGGACAGTTACCCTCTGAACAAATATTCAGGAAGACTTGAGAAAACGATGGGGTAGCTTTTCATCTGTTTGAATCTTTACCTGCTTTCGACAATGCTTTGTAATTCTCCGAGGACAAAACTGTACATCT
Source organism: Megascapheus bottae (assembly GCF_031878675.1). Lineage (NCBI taxonomy): Eukaryota > Metazoa > Chordata > Mammalia > Rodentia > Geomyidae > Megascapheus > Megascapheus bottae. Next base: position 33,993,323 of record NC_143510.1, read on the forward strand.
TTTGTCAAATATATTCCCAAGCATTTTGTCTTTTGATGCTATTATAAAATGCATCTTGAGGATTTAGAGTAAGGATTAAATTAGCTCAGCTTCAGAATGCCTACTGTCTTAAATGGAAGAAATGCAAATCTAGCTATCTTTGATGGGCCTCTTCTGTTTTGTGGTAGAAATATAAAATGGCATATATACAGTTTCACAACAGATGTTGAATGAGAGATAGAAAAAGAGAAGACTCCAGGATTTCTTTTGGTGCCTAAAGCTCTGATTTTGCTTTAGGCTAGATGCCCGTCTCTCTTTCTCTCTCCCTTTTTAAACAATTCTATGCTTTTGATTGAATGACCTCTGAATTTCTGATATATTCCACAGAAAGTCCCATCTACCACAATTGGCAGGTGGAACAGGGAATTTGTTTCTGTTGTTATGGAAGGAATGAATTACTTCAGTGCTTTTCTCATCTCTCGGTCCTTGGTTAATCACTCATTTTTATCTCAAGCGAAATAAACAACATAATATTTTAATGATCACCATCTATCCTGTGAAATCACCCAGCCACATTATGCCTCCTGGCATGTTTATCATATTAAACTACCCAAATTATAACAGAAGTGCCAGAGCTATGAAAATTAGCATTAGATTTATATAATTCAAGAGAGGACTTCATGTTCACCTCTCTTGGACAGTTTAATGAACTGTCAGAGTTGCTGGACATTAGCAATACACAGTGACAGTTTTAGAAACTTTTTAGCAAAGTCACAATCTTAAATTGTTTGGTCTTCTTTGGGCTTTAGACCAATATTATTAATCCTGGTTTTGATACTTGTCATCAATTATTTAAAAGGATACCATGAAAAATTCAAGACAGACACAGACTCGATTTAATGAGCATAGAATATATTTGTAATGGAAAATAGTACTCTGGGAGCTAAGTCCTTCTAGCCACCATGTGAATTATATAACTATCAAGATGGATTTCCAGTGTAGATAATTTACAAGATCTTTAAAAAGGCCAGGATTATATAGCAAGGGAATCCTTTGACTCTTTGTCTATCAACCAAGCCAAATAAAATAGTATTTGGAATTATATAAGTCATCCTATTGATATTATAATCATAGTTCTAAAAACTTATCTTCAGAAAATTATAGAGATGCACATTAAGGGCATCACATGATCAATAACAGCATTTAAAAGCAGAGAGAATCTAGAGACTATACATACACAATAGGGAATGTATATAATAATCCAGATTCATTTCATGATAAAAATTAAAGGGTTATTAAGAATCCTGTTTTAGAAGAACTCTGACCCACCACCTTGGGAGATCCTAGGGTTCGAATGCAAGCCTCTTGACAGTGCTCTATCACTTGAGGCACACCTCCACTCTCACTCTTTTCATTTTATTTTTTCTCCTGTTCATATTTTTCCAGATAGGGTCTTTCATTTTCAGCCTGGACTAGCCTTTGACTATGATCTTCCTACTTAAGCCTTCTTACAGCTAGGACTCCAGGTATGTATCATCATACACAACTATTTTTTTATTATTATTTCTTTCATTTAATTTATTTTATTTTTTTTTATTTTTTATTGTAATTAGTAAAAGGGTTACATGATATTTGCCAGATAGAAGGTGCATTAATTCACATACATTGATACCCTTTCACATGTCTTGGTACCCATTTCCCTCCCCCCCCCAGACCCCCCACCCATCTTGGTTTTCCCCCCTTCCCTATCAAATTTCAAATATCCAAATACAAATAAATTCAATATATCAGATAACAAAGTGAGATACTATACCAATATGAGATAACCAAGGGACAGCAAAGGAGATGAGAGACAACATAGTACATTAAGGACAACAATCATTCATTATATGGCTTTTGTTTCAATATCCTGGAGGTCCTTTCAATTAGCTTCACATTATATGGCCTTATGTATCAAGATTTTGCTCTATTGCAGATCTCTGCTAGTAGAGCCCAAGGTTTCTACTGATTATGACAAATGAGGGAAACCATTGAGCCTAAGTTCCTTTGAGTCTAGCTTACTTCACTTAATATGATTTTTTCTAAGTCTTTCCATTTCCTAACAAATGGGGCGATGTCATTCTTTCTGACAGCAGCATAGAATTCCATTGTGTACAAATACCACAACTTGTTGATCCACTCATCAACTGAGGGACAGCTAGGTTGGTTCCATATCTTTGCTATGGTGAATAGTGCTGCAATGAACATTGTTGTGCTAGTGGATTTAGTATGTCCTTGTTTCTGGATGGTTGGGTAAATGCCAAGTAGTGGAATTGCTGGGTCATAGGGGAGTTCTATGTTTAGCCTTTTGAGGCACTGCCACACTGCTTTCCATAGTGGTTGAACGAGTTTGCACTCCCACCAACAGTGTAGTAGTGATCCCTCCTGACACAACTATTTTTATTGAGATAAAATCCTGGCAACTTTTTCCCAGGCTAGCCTCACATCTCCACCCTTCTGACCCCTGCCTCCAGATTTCCACTTCCTGAGATTATAGTCATGTGCTAGAATAGCTAGAAGAATTTTGAATGACAGAAAATATATCTAATGAAGTGAAAAATGCTATTACATGATTTACCAATTTAGTAAAAAGGAACTTTATATATTTCTCTACTTATATACAGAAGAAACTCCATAAAAATTATCTTGGCAAAATGGGGACCAAGACATGTGAAAGGGTATCAATGTATGGGAATTAATGCACCATCTATCTGGCAAATATCATGTAACCCTTCTATTAATTACAATAAAAATATATGAAAAAATTATCTTGGCTACCATTTGTAAGGAAATGGAAAGACTTAGAAAACATCGTATTAAGTGAAGTAAGCCAGACTCAAAGGAACATAGGCTCAATGGTTTCCCTCATTTGTCCTAATCAGTAGAAACCTTGGGCTCTCCTAGCAGAGATTTACAATAAAGCAAAACCTAGATACATACATACCTAGATACATACATACCTAGATACATACATAGTATGACGCTAAATGAAAGGACCTCCAGGATATAGAAACAAAAGCCATATAATGAGTGATTGTTGTCCTTAATGTACTATGTTATCTCTCATCTCTTTTGCTGTTCCTTGGCTATCTCATATTGTTACAGCATTTTACCTTGTTATCTGATATATTGTATATATGTTTATTTGGTTATTTGAAATAGGATAGGGAAGGGAGGAAATCAAGATGAGGGGCCGGGATAGGAGAAGGGAAATGGGGACCAAGACATGAGAAAGAGTATCAATGTTTGTGAAGTAATGCACCTTCTATCTGGTGAATATAATGTAACCCTTCTATCAGTTACAGTAAAAATTATATGAAAAAAATAAAATTATTTTGGCTAATAGGAAGTTTATCTTCTATCTTTTGTGTGAACTGACTGAGATACTCTCCTAGGCCTAGCTCAACTATTGAGGTCTCTCTATAGAGGAGAAGAAAATAACTATTTCCCAATGTGCCAGTATTATATCCTAAATTACACATGCCCATCTTAGTTCCAAGGTTGTCACAAGGGACTATATGAAGAAGCAACTTTGAAAACCATAATAAAAGTGTAAGGTATCATTATTAGTGATCACTTTTGAACTCAAAAGTAATTAAAATGCAACATTAATAATCACGGAGTAGATGTGTAATAATTGTGTAAGTTATTGCCACAAATGATTATAATTAAAGTTAGATTTTATGTATTTTGGCAGAAGGCCCTTTTTCTTATTTTAAAGGTTTTAAGAATAAACTCAGTGCTGGTGGCTTATACCTATAATCCTAGCTATGCAAGAGGCAGAGACTTGAGACTCATGGCTCAAAGCCAGCCTAGGCAGGAAAGATCGTGAGATTCTTATCTCTAACTTACCACCAGAAAACTGGTAGTGGAGCTGTGGCTCAATGTGATAGAGTACTATCTTTGAGCAAAAGAGCTCAGGGACAGTGTTCAGTCCCTGAGTTCAAATCCCACAGCTGACAAAAATAAAGTCATAAGAATGAAGAGATTCTGATTTTTCTTGGTTCGTTTTGATTCTACTTATTTACTTAGTGTATATACTGGGGCTTGAACTCAGGGTCTGGGAATTGTCCCTTAGATTTTCTTTTGCTCAAGGATGACATTATACTATTTGAGCCACAGTTCCAGTTTTGACTTTGTACTATTTAATTAAACATGAGTCTCATGAACCTACCTACCCAGATTGGCTTAGAACAGATCTCAGCCTCCTGAGTGGCTAGAATTATAGATAGAAACCAGCTTCTTTTGATTCTTCTACTTCTTAAAAAATAATAAAAAAATCTATACTAATCAATATTGTAGAACTATTATATTTATTGCTCATGTATTTTATTACAGATATGAGATAGGGCAAACCTAGGAATTTTGTTTTCTGTGCTAACTTCAGTAGCTTCTCTAGTTTCTAGAAAAGTCTGACTTGTCATACTTCTACCTGTAATTTGTTGACAATTTTTGCCATCTAGAATTTCTGCAGACTGTACCTCCTAGAGAAAACCACAGGGAACACCATCCACCACTTTGGCCTTTAACCAGGAAAGAAGGGATCTCAGTAAGTTCCTTCCTGGTTGTCTCTAATAATGTATCATACTACATTATTTCTGAAGGAGGTGAAACAATTGATATTTTCAGTAACAATATATGGTCATATATTATGATATAAAATTAAATTCCTCCCACCAGCTAAGAGTATAGTGTATGGTAGATTCTAAACTCAGATCTTCACATAGTTCAATTTAGACTACATCAAATTTACTAGTATAGTGAATCTGCATAAGTGTAATATATATGCATGTGTACATATATAACATAACATAAATATATAATTATGTATAATGTAAATACATTGTCATTATCACTAAATGGTAGATATACCATATATTATACATATATCTATGCATTTATATATTTATGCATCTATATATTTTATACATATACCTATACATATAATTATATATAATATATATCAAATATTATACATATATCTACCATTTAGTGATAGTGTATGAGATACTTAAAAACTGTTGCTTTTTTGTCACGTTGCAGGCAGGGAACCTCAGCTCTTATTGCTCCAGATTGTACAACTTACAAGTACAGATCCTGAACAAAAACTAGTTTAAACTCCACTCATGCTTTATACTTGTCTTCACATTAATCTTGGGAGTTTGACTGCCTGGTGAAGATATTGTTTTCTTCTTTTTTGATACTTGGGCTATCATGCTTGATAGGTTAAGTGTTCTGCTACCTGAATTGTGATCCATTTATTTTACTCTTTCCATTGTAGCTGTGATAACAGGTACTTGTCACTATGCCCAGTTATTTGTTGAGAAGGATCTTGTATGTGTGTTTCCCTGGCCTCAGCCTCCCGAGTAGCTAGAATTACAGGGGTGAATCCCTGGTAAATAGCAATTACTTGTTTCTACTAGAAATAATAATAGTTGGGCACCTGTGGCTCATACCTATAATCCCAGCTACTCAGGAGGCTGAGATCTGAGGAGGGTGGTTCAAAGCCACTGAAGCCTGTGAGACTCTTATCTCTGATTAACCACTAGAAAATGGGAAGTGGCGCTGTGGCTCTAAGGGTAGGGTGGTAGCCTTGAGCTGAAGAGCTCAGGGACAATGCCCAGGCCCAGAGCTCAAGCCGCATGACCAACAAAACAAACAAACAAATAACCCACAAAAAATCCAAAACTACTCAGAAAAAGCCAGAAATGGTACTGTGGCTCAAGTAGTAGAGCATTAGCCTTGAGCACAAAGAGGCTCAGGGACAGCCAGGTCCTGAGTTCAAGCTCCACAAGACAAAATAATAATAATAATACAATTCCAATAAAGTAAGGCTATATACAGCAAAAAAGCTGAGTCAAAACACTATCTGAATAACCAGTAATATGTTTCCATTAATAAGGAAATATTTAATTCAATAACTAGAAATTAAGCAATTATTCCATGAAATATTAACATGATCTGAAACATGTTAAAGAATATTTTATGTAGGAAAATGTGGGAATATCATATGGATGCTGAACAGAGTGACAGGTGACTTTGAAAGAGGGAACCAAGTTCTGCATATTAAAACAGTATACAGAATGATGTGTAATGTATGTGTATACTGTGATATTTTTGTGTGTGTGTGTGGGGGGGTCATAGGGCTTGAACTCAGCCTGGGCACTGTTCCTGAGCTCTTCAGTTCAAGGCTATCGCCCTACCCTTGAGCCAAGCCCCACTTCCCGTTTTCTAGAGGTTAATTGGAGATAAGAGTCTCAGGTCCTTTTGTACCCGGGCTGGCTTTGAACCTTGGTCCTCAGATCTCAGCCTCATGAGTAGTTAGGATTATAGGCGTGGGCCACTGTGCCCAGATTATATGTGATTATTAAATCACACTAGTTAACACATCCATCATCTTACACACTTAACATTTTTCATCTTAAGAACATATAAAATCTATCAGTAATTTTCAGCATAGACTATATTATTGACAAAAGTCATAATGTCAAACAATACAGGTTCTTTAGAACCTGTATTTTGAGACTGTGCTCTTTGATCAACATCTCCCTATGGATTAAAAAAATAATATGATAAAAGCTAAATGTGAGTAACAAAAGACAGTCCAGAGTTATTGTAGATGGGTATCTTCTCTTGGCATGGTTTATGTGTCCTGAAAGGTTAAGAATAGAATATCTCCAATGGCAAGGTTGCTGAACACCTAACCATCAAAACTCCCTTCCACTTTTAAAAGTTACATGCAGAGTTGCTCATGCTTATGCAAAGACTCAAGATTAGAAGGAAGATGGACCAGGCAATGTGTCTTTCAGAATGGACTTGGGAGCGGGTCATTTCACAGACACACAAAATGGGAGTGCCATCGGTCAGAACACCACTTCTAGGTGTCATGCTCCTTCAACAGGCAATGATGAATCACACTGTGACTCTCCCATCTACTTTCCCACGACCTCTGAGCAACTGGGGAAAGCCCAAGAACAATTCTGGGCATTCAGTTTCTCTAACAAAGCAACAGAAGGCCCAGATTAAACTGGCCTCTTTGAAACTTGAAAGAACTACGCCATGTGTGACTTTTTAAGAGGGGGTGGCAGTCTGATTAATAGGCAGTGAATAATCACAACACAATTCACCAATCAAATGTGTAGCATTGTAAATGCAAACTCAAACTCTTAGAAGAAATGCAAACCCTTTGGAATTTGCCTCGGTCTGCATATAACTTCAATTTCACAATTAAAGTAAAAGCCGTAAAAGTTTTGGGAAAATAACTTAACAGAACCACAAAGGGCAAAACAAATCTTCAATACAAGTTCTAATGCAGCTAGCTTATTAAATACAAAGTCATATTAAAATACCACACAAGGCATGATATACCACCATGTCCCAAGGGCACATCAGTTGGTAACTAAACTTAACCCATGTTTACCGAAGCTCTTTTACTATTCTGCTCATAAGTTAGTGTGGGTACTGGGATTTGAACTCAGGGCCTTGACTGATGGTTTGGCTTTTTTGGCTCACAGCTTGCATTCTACCACTCAAGCCATGCCTCTATGTCTGGCATTTTGTGGATTTGTTAGAGATAAGAGTGTCAAGGAATCAGCTGCTTGGTCTGGCTTCCAAATGAGATTCTCCAATCTCAGCTTCCTGAGTATCTAGGATTGTAAGTATGAACTACCATCAGCCAGTCATAAATCCATTTTTAATATTCTAAATGGAAAAGTTATACTTTAGAAATTCCTGAGGTATTGAGAAGATGCGCCAAAAGATGTGAAAACAAAGACTTCTTTTTTTCATATAGGCTAATAAATAGGTTTCCACTGGACTTCTTGAAGTAGCAATCTTATGAGTGTATAATAGAAAACAAGCATCTTTCCTGTGCTGGTAATGATCTTACCATTTATGAGCTCTCTGAAGGGTAGGATCTCTAACCGGCAATTCTGCCACTTACGTGTAACTAGTATGGAACAGCTCTCAGGAAGTCACAGTGAATGTAGTCTAATTCTTTTCTATTAACAAATGGAGTTTAGATTAATTTGAGTCACCAAAAGGAATAAGTGCAGAAACAAACTTTATCTTGAAGTTTATTAGATTATTTTTGGCAACTATTCAAATAGTATATACTTCCAAGGTCCCAATACTCCATTAGAAAAGGAACAAAGAAAAGAAAACACTGATTCAAAGTAGTTTGAGCCCAAAGGTATACTTATCTTCTCATCTTCTTTCCTATTCCCTACTCTTTACAAAAGATACTAATGTGGTTTCTTCTCCTGATAAGCAAATAGAAGTTGTGAGAGGTGAAGGGCTAAGCCTAAGGTCATACAGCTTGCAGGTACCAGAGCTAAGGAGTCACTTCCCACTTCAGATGCTACAGTAACTTAACTTCACATACCTATGCCGTACCTACAGTTACAAAGTGAATCTGAAGAGGGGAAAGAAAGAAGACAGATTGTGGTTCACTGGAGATATTGAAACATGAATTGAACATGATGGCAAAAGGGAAAAGGCCTTTCCTATGTTAAGTGGCATGACTTCAGCTATTGTGTATGTGTTAAACACCTGTCATCTTACCACAAGCCACTAACCATAGCACACACTTGTGCCTTTGACCCCATGGTCTAGGGGCTTCCTAGAAGGCCTTTGTGTCACTGCTGTTGGTTTCTTATGCCAGAAGTGAAAGGAAGAAATGTTGAAACCTAAGCAAAGCCCTCCATAGATGTCCACTGCCCTTGGTTTGAACAGAGACTGCACTGAGAGGGGATGCACCTGTGCAGGTTCCTGGGGGGGGGGCAAAAGGGGTGTGTCACTTATTAATCTCCAGGGGATATGACACAAGCCATTTGTCAGACACTCACACATGCTGGCTGCTGCCACATTCCTTTAGCCTTTTTGTCAAAGCAATAAGTCCTCATTTCTAGAGTTCAACTGTGGGGTGCCAGGTGTGAATATTTTGGAAAGAAGCAGCAGTAGGGACAGCTGGGGTGGCAGATTTCTGTTTTATTTATTTTTTTTCAGCCAAGCTGGTGATAATGTACTATGCCAGAGGAAATTAAAGAGCTTCAGATAATAAAGTCTTTGCATCTCCACAGTCACGTGTGATTTGTGATGACCTTTCTCTGGGGGACTCCCTCTGGAACTGGCCTTCATCCTGAGGCTGAGAGCTTCAAAGATTGACTGCTGAGGCACACACATCTCTGAAAGCTGTCAGAGAGCTTCAGCTTTTCCTGAACCTTCCACAGGGTTCCAGCGCTGCACGGGCTTGGCTTCTCTTCCTTCACGTTCATCCATGGGCCCATTTTCATGTCAATTCAAATTCAGTGTGACATTTGCTATCCCTTCCCTTTGTGGGTCAACTTCCTTCTGAGCCTCACAAGTGCTGGTGATAGCATAATCATTACTGCTTTGGATAATAAGCCTTTGTATGTTCTGATTTAATTAAGGGAATTTCATGAAATTTCATGAGAGTTCTATGGATTGTTTTGTTTCTCAGGTAAAAGCCCTGCAGGGCTAACAAAACCCATCCCTTCTCATTCTTTGATAGGTGAGTCTTTCAGGCTTAAATAAAGTAAAATTTGCAGCTTTGTACTTTGATATTTTAATAGTTGAGTGAGTTTTGAAAAATGCTGTGTACGAAATCTTGTAAAAGCTTGACACTTCTTCCCATGGGGGAAAATGCCAATAAGCTGAAAGTATTGTACGTACTTTCTTCGTGTGCATTTGTGGTGAGATACTGGGCTTGAACTAAGGGCCTGTACTCTTATTGACTTTTGTCACTCAAGACTGGCTCTCTGCCACTTGAGCCACAGCTCTATTTCCAGCTTTATGCTGATGAATTGGAGATAGTTCAAGGACTTTTCTGCTCAGGCTGGCTTTGAATCTTGATCACACAATAAGCTAGGATTATAGACATGAGCCACCAGCACTTGGCTTGTGTCCACTTTAGTGTACATGGATCCAGAGAAAGGTTCATCATGTGGTTTCTTCGTGGTACTAAGAAGACTTTCTGTAAGGAAATTGTTTTAATGCAATGTGCAGTATGTTAGCCACTGCCATATATGGACATCAGGCACTAGAAATATGGCAGCTGCAAAGGAGGAACTGGACTTAAATTCCATTCCATTTAAATTTAAAGTGTCACATGCAGCTAAAAGCTATTGAATACCTTTATACAAGAAAAGTTGCATCTGAAAATAAGGGCCCTTTCAGTTACAACTGAATTGTAGGCCAAGTTCACCAATTTCTGGAGGAAAAAAAAAACAAATCAGCTTTATTTTTTTATTTTTTATTTTTATTTTTATTTTTTTTTGCCAGTCCTGGGCTTGTACCCAAGGTCTGAGCACTGTCCTTGGATTTCTCAAGGCTAGAGCTCCACCACTTGAGCCACAGCACCACTGCCGGCTTTTTCTATATATGTGGTACTGAGGAATTGAATGTGGATCTTGGTGCATGCTAGGCAAGCACTTTACCACTAGGTCAAACTCCCAGTCTTGTAGCTTCGTTTTTCATAAGGGACTTCATTTTGCTAGAGGATCAATTTGTGAGTCCCACCATTGACAATAGTAGGTATACTGACCCACATACACAGATCAGCATCCAAAATAGATTAAATTTTTTTCTCAAGCTTTTTATTTCATTCATTTCAAATATTTGCATACTCATAAAAGCACATTCAATTCTAATATTATATGGTAATCAATCCTAATATTTTTCATGACACCTCAAGTTAGTTTACATTCATTTATTCAAAATTTTAAAATTAAGTGCATACTATATTCCTGATTTTAGAAATTTGAGTTGCTCATCCTTTATTCTGGTCAGTTTAGCTAAAGTTTATTAATTCTGTTTATCTTTTTTAAGGAATCAACTTTCTTCATTCTGCTTGCTCTGGGTTTGGCCAGCTCTTCTTTTTCTTTTTACTTTTTTTTGTGGTACTCGAGTTTGAACTCAGGGCCTTGCACTTGCTAGGCAGTCTCCCCCCACCCTCCCTTCCCAGTTTTGGATCCCAGCTTTGCAGACTTAATTCCAGTTAACCACCAAAAAAACTTGAAGTGGAGTTAGGGTTAAACTGGTAGAACATAAGTCAAGTAAAAAAGAAAAGGAGAAAAAAAGAAAAGAAAGAAAAGGGACCAGGAGTTTGGCCTAGTGGTAGAGTGCTTGCCTAGCATGCAAAAAGACCTGGGTTTGATTCTTTGGTACCACATATATAGAAAAAAAGCTGGAAGTAGTACAGAGGCTCAAGTGGTAGAGCTGTAGTCTCGAGAAAGTTCAAGAACAGTGCTCAGGCCCTGAGTTCAAGGCCAAGACTGGCAAAAAAAAAAAGAAGCTCAAGGACAGTGCCCAGATCATCAGTTCAAGCCTCTACTTTCTGTACGAATTACAGAGATTTCCATTTTCATTTCTTTGCTCACAAGTCACCAGGGACTCACTAAAATGCAGATACTGTGTATCTAGTAGTGGACCTAGAGATTCTGCTGATTCTGAGGCTGCAGCTTACAGAGAACACAGTAAAAAGGCTCTAAATACCATTTCCTCTCATCTCTCCTTTAGCCTTCAACATCTTACTCACAGCCCCGTTTGCACCTGCCTGATCCCTTCAGTCATTTGTTTATATGTTGCTTTCTCTAAAGGACTCTGAAAAGGAGTCCTAAGAATTTCTATTTTCTTTATAACTACCCCTGTTGATGGGCTTAGAGTCTTAGAGCTAGGACTAGTTAGTCATCTACTAAGTGAATAATAACTAACTCATACTGTATGTCAAGTTCAGTGCCAGCACAGTATCAAGTGCTCGGCAGGCATCATCTCATTTAATCATGAGAAGACCTCCTAATCTCCTTCTGCATAAAGGAACGGATACTCTTACAAGTATTCGTGATTCACTCAATCTGTTCTTGATAAACTTAGAAAATGAACAGAGTCTAATTAACCTATTCTGGCTAAATATCTGGGGATCTAACTAACATGGACTGCATTTAATTTTTGTATATTATGGCAGCCGATTAAATAAAAAGCACTGTATCTTCTTGTGCCTGCAGGGCACAGATGAATAGGTGAGTTGAGATACTGCTGTCAAGTTCTGCCCTTGCTTTACCTGCATTGTCACCTCCTGTCTCAGATTAGTTCTTCTAGTCCAGTCTCCCATGCACCTTCTACCCTGTGGATCGGAGTGTGCCACTGCCTTCTTAACATTTGCTATGACTTGAAGTTAACATTCAAGCTTCCTAAGGCGCCATGAAATCTTCCTCCAAGATTATTTCACATCTTCTTTACACACAGTATACTGCCAGAATTAGAGAACTTGCTCTGAAAAGTGGCAAGAAATGTGTCTCTTCTTCCTGAGTATCAAGCACAGAGCTTGGGATTCAATAAATGTAGCTTGGAAATTTGGGCAAATATAAATTGGTGGAGGCTAAGTTACCATCTATTAACCTTACCTATGACAAGACTTCTTTCGCATTCATTCCTGAAGTCTTCCATGTGCCTCATTTCCACAGCACATACCACATCTGCTCTAAATTACAGCTATTTTTGTGCATGGAATTTTGAGATCCTCAGAAGGGCTGGAGTTACAGTAATTCATCTGTGCTTCTCTCAGCTTACCCAGGACAATGTCTTATATAGAGAAACCATTTATTTCACATACGTTTACGGAACTGAAATAGGCTTAACTAGAGTCACAGGTTTTAGCCATGTTATTACAGAGCCTCCCATCACTCCGGGGAAACAATTATCCCCAACACAGGAGCAAGAGGTCCATTGTAGTGCTGTTTGATGGTTCACAGTCTCACATTCCAAAGGCGAGAGACATCTTTGAAACAGATGGGTGTACTGTCTATTCTGATTACATCTGTCAACAGCCGATGCAGCTATAGCATGCAGGAATGTGAAGAGGGGAGACATTTCCAATACAGAAGTCAACTGAGAAAGTAGTAAGGATTTACAGAAGAAAATAGATTTCAGTTTGAAAGTGTTTATACCTCCGACTTCTTTTTCTTTTGTATCAAGTAAATTTGTGGGTAAGTCATACAGCATGATTCTCTCTAATGACTTTTTCCCCATAGAAGCAGCAACTGCACTCTGGCTTACTATTCTGCAAAAATTTCAAGAAGAAACCAATAGAATAAAAGATTAGGTGTAGCAGGTACAGAACCCCAAAATGGTTTGGGGTACTTTAAGGCCATATTTTTAACATTACTACAAGAAAATTCAAATGCGAATTGGGCATAGTGGCTCAAGTCCGTAATCCTAGCTACTTGGGAGGTGAGGACTGTGGTTCAAGGCCAGGCAAGACTGGGGAAAAAAAGAAGTTGTCAAAACATCATCTTAACCAGTAGGAAAGGAAACTGGGCATGGTGGCAACTGTCACTAGGCCACTACACAGGAAGTGTAAATAAGAGGATCGTGGTCCAGGGATGCCAGTCCAGGCATAAATGTGAGACTCTATTTAAGGAAGCAGAAAGGGATAGAAGGGTGGTTCAAGAACACTTTCCTAGTAAGTACAAGGGCCTGGATTCATACTCCAGTACTGAAGAAACAAAAAAGGGAAAGAAAGATTACATGCAAACAGCATGCTATTTTTTTGACCTATAACTCTTTTAGTTCTGTTTGAGTTTTTAAATTTCAACCTTGCTATTGGATGTTATAAATCAATAGTTTAGAAACTGATTCTAATGGTGATGTATTAGCAACATTTGCAGCTGTATGACAGTAATAATTGAAATTAATATAACTGCTCGTAGAATGAAGACCAATATTCATGTGACCACTGCCTTCACCAAATCCACCTCCTCCACATTTATGAACTGCTTTATGGAATTCAGCTACACTGGCTTTGTTGAGAGTCTCAGATGCTGTCCATTTTTTCCACCTGGACCATTTTTTTCCCTGCCCCATCCACACCAGTAGCTCCTATTAGCCTGAGAAGTCCTCTCCTGATGGGACATCCTTCCATACCAGTGACCTCTCCTTCAGAGCATTTGCAGTTGTTCCAATTTGGCTTCTCTGGCCCCTACTCCAGTAATTGACATGCTAGAAGGAATACAATCTCTATTTGCCATTGACTCAAGCAAAACAGAAGTTGGGGAATATGCTAATGAAAACTTGAAGCATTGTGGAAGACAGTAGTCATGCAATGATTTATCATTTTAACTTTAGAGGTCAAAGGTGATCCTGTTTGCAAGTGGATCTAAAGAAAGTTCAGCATGAGCAAGCAGCAAAGAAGCCATAGAATGGGATTGCTGGAAATGAATCTAATATGAATTAAGTTTCATGCTACTGAAAGGCTGCTTCTAAAAACATGAAGAATGAAACAAGCTACCCACTATTCAAAGATAATTAATGGATAAATTCTAGGGACCGAAAGTTCTGATGGCAAGCAAAAGGATGTTCACAGCTTCTCGAGCTGTAAGGAAGCATGGTCAAATATCTCCACATTTATGCTAGAAATGAAGAATATGGAATCCTCTGAGAATACAACTACTTTAGAAATCTGTCAATCAAAACTCGAACTGAATCCTCCCTGGAGACTCCAGCGTGAGCTATGAACTAACACATCCATTATGCATTATGCATGGTAGAGTGAAGTGGGGCGTGGGTGTGTGGAAATGAAATACTGTGATTAATACACCTGTCAGAAATTAGAATGCTCTGCCAGTTGCTGATTTTCTTAAGCTTCTCTCCTTGAGAGCTCATGTTCCAAAAGATGCCAGTTGTTCAACTTGACACTACCATTTGTTTTTGGTAGACCACCTAGAATTGGGTTTTAGACTTGGTCCTTCATTGAAATAACTAAGAAAAGAGCTTTCTCTTAGCCTCAGAAAAGCCTGTGAGATGCCAGTTGAAAGGTATGGTCATGCAGAACATTTTAGACTTACAATAAAACTCTTAAAACATGGAAAAAACAAAACAAACAAAAGGCAAAAAAACTTGGCTAGGAGTAGAGTGTGCATATGTGATTTTCAAAGACTGGAGACACCCAACATGAAGCAACTTGATTTCTTAGCAACTGCAGGTCCTCTTAAAACAGAACTCAGAGGGGAACGCTGTAGAGCTCTGTGTGATAATGACAGCCTGAGCTGTCCAGCTTTTCCTGGTACCATGTACCTCCCTTGCTCTGCTCTGGTGGACTCCTCTGCAGTATGGTTCTTCTAAAGAGTGTATGATTAGAGACTGAAGCTCCAGCAATCAATCATGCCAATTCACCTGGTCACCACCAATTTCATGCTTGCTCTCACTTCTCAGTGGCACACGGCCAATTTCTAGAAGGAATTTGCACATATGGGATACGTAGAAAATCTTCTGGGCATAATGATAGTGGTAATGGAGACCTGCTCAGCAAGTTAATGCTAAATGGAATGTGTTCCACCCCAAAGGATAAAGCAAACTGTTCTGGAAGCAAAGTTGGCACTATTTATCCAGAGTCAGGAAATAGTTATAACTTTTGACAGAGCTTTAACACTTGGCTCTTTAAAACATAATCCAAATAATCCAAATACCCCAAAACACTATATGCACAAAGATACTCATCATCATACTTTGAAAAAAACAGATATAAATAAATCATATAACCATGTTAGGAAATGTTAGGCAAAATGTGGTATATTCACTTGAGCAAATTGAATGGTTATTGAGGACTGTCACAACTAGGAAAAAAACTGAAAAAAACACTTTAGGATTAAGGCGCAATGAAAAAAAAATCAGAATGCAAAGTTTAATGTATAGCCCCCTCACAAATAACAAAATACACATACAATGCAATTCAAGAAAGAAATTTATTTTAAAATAATAGTGCATATTTTACATTATGACCATCTAACATCATTCTGCTATTCAATAGAACATTAGTTTCTTTTTCCCATGTAACTATAACTATCTGTTGTTAACCAAACTTTCTCCATCTCTCCTTCCCCATTACCTTCTGCCAACTGCTAGCGACCACTATTCATCCTTCAATGTCTATGATATTAACTTGGTTTTAGAGTCCATATACAAGTGAGGTCATACAGTACTTGTCTTCCTGGGCCTGGCTTATCTCACTTACCACAGTGATCTCTAGCTCCATACATGTTGTTGCAAATGACAGGACTTCATTCTTCCTCATGGCTGCATAATCTATTGTGTGTATATATATAAAGTCACCCTTTGTCTATCCACTCATCAGTTGATGGACACTTAGTTTAACTTTAACTTCTTTTCTTTACAGTGCTGAGGATTGAACGCAGGATTTTTTGCAGTGCTCTCCACTGACCTATACCTCTAGCATCTGTTTAACTCTTTAAGAAACTGCCAACCTTTTTTGTTTTATGTTTTATGATGCTAATAGAAATTTCTAGTTCCTTTACATCTTTAGCATTACTTATTATCTAATTCTCCACATCTTCACCCATACTTCGTGTGTGTGTGTGTGTGTGTGTGTGTGTGTGTGTGTGTGTGTGTGTGTGTGTGTTCAAGTCCTGGATGTTGTCCCTGAGCTCTTTGACTCAAGGCTAGCACTCTACTATTTGAGTCACAGCTCTGCTTTCAGCTTTTTGATGGTTAATTGGAGATAAAAGTCTCTCAGACTTTTCTGACTGTGCTGGCTTCAAATCACTATCCTCAGATCTTGGCCTCCCGAGTAGCTAAGATTACAGGCATGAGCCCTGAGCACCTGGGCCCCATAGGGAATTCTTATTGTGGCACAGTTTTCATAGTGTAGCTTTATAGTAAGTTTCAAAATCTCTACCTTTTTTTCTACTTGAAAATTATTTCGTTTATTCTGTCTTTACATGTCTACATGAATTTTAGAATGAAATTTGTCAATTGTGCAAAAATGACAGATTTTGAGAGGCATTCCATTAGACCTGTAGACTACTCTGAGGAAGCATTACCATCTTAGCAGAGTCTTATCACCTATAGGTGAATCTGGATTTTCTTTTCATGTCCTTAAATCTTTCCTAATTTTTGTCAATAGTATTTTATGGTTTCCAGTGTGTGAGTCTTACTTTCCTTTTCGTAAAAAGTATTCCTAAGTGGGGCTGGGAGTTTGGCCTAGTGGTAGAGTGCTTGCCTACCATGCATGAAGACTTGGGTTCGATTCCTTGGTACCACATACATAGAAAAAAGCCGGAAGTGGTGCTGAGGCTCAAGTGGTAGAGCTCTAGCTTTGAGAAAGGCCCAGGACAGTGCTTAGACCCTGAGCTCAAGCCCAGGACTGGCAGAAAAAGAAAGTATTACCAAGCACTTTGGTTTTTTTTTTCTTTGATTTTTTTGTTTTGTTTTGTTTTGTTTGTTTTTTGATGTTTTTGACAATGGAATGCTTAATTTCCTTTTGGGATTTTTCATTACTAGTGCTATTCTTATCTTTATAACAAGTCTTGAAATAGTAATACAAAGGGGTTTCAACAGCACATTATGAGTGCAATGCATTTTGATCAATGTCACCACATCTATCCGTCTCTGTGACCTGCCATGTATCCCATCCACCCGTCAAGTTTTCGAGTCCTCCTTTCCCATGTATGCACCAAGTATTTGCTCACCCTTCTTCCCTCCATTCATCAGCCTAAGCCCCGACCCCTCAGACATATTTCAGTTTCTTTTGTATTCAGTTGTAAAACTGTCCATTAACTGTTCAATGAAGTTACACCATTGTAGCCCTCCCCAGTCTATACCACACATTAATCATTTATTTCATTATATATATGCATATGGCTTTTGTATATGTTTTTATATGTTTATATTTTAGATTTAAAGTTGACATGTGAGAAAAAACATGTGCCCTTTGTTTCCCTTAATTCATTTAACATATCCTCCCCCCCTCATTTTAAATAAGAAAGGAGAGGACAATGTTCCTCAACATTGTCAAAGGATGTGGATTTTCTTGTGTTTCCCAAACCTCCTCAAGAATTGTGAGAAATCATATTTATTGTTGAAGATAGTCCATCTATGGATATATACATATATAGTATATATACATATATATACATACATATATATACATATATAGCTTTAACTAAATAAAACCCTTTGTTAGTATATGAATAAGACAGTAAGAAAGGAAGACAAATCCTCTACACAATGTTAATAGAGTTGAGAGAAACCAAACCTCCAGAGAAGTAAGCTGACCTTCTGCCAGCTCTGGACAATTTTCAAACTTGTAACACCTCTCAGCTTGGCTCCAATGGTCATAGGGCAGAAAATGAGTCTGAGAAGATGTGGTAAGAGAGCCAAAACCCTGCATGAAGCTGGTTGCTCAGAAGATATAATTAATCCACACATGAAAGGACAAATAATCTTTGGGTGGGGGAAACAAGTTACATTAAAAATCCTTAAGGTACATGGAAGTGCTGAACTTATACCACTTGTGATTTAGAGTCAAACTATACATTACTTGAATGCAATAAGAATCTTCTTCCTTTCTCATTCCCCTTGCTAGACTGAGAAGGTCATGGAAACTGGTATGATCCAGTGATACCCCCTACATCGCTCAAGAAAGGAACATTAATTTCCCCCTTCTGAAGAGCATTTCACTTACTCAGGAAAGGGGATCTTCAAGACTGGTTTAAAACAAATAATCAACCATGCATATCAAAACACAAGGGAATGGTATCTCTCTTGAGCAGGAATCAATCAATAGACTACAAAGAATAATCAAAATGAAACAGAAGGCATAGGGCTTTACAGGGCTACCACGTGACAGCTTTTTAAGAAGTCCGTAAATCTCATATATTCACAATTATTAAAGAGGAAAAATGGGTAGAAACCAAATGGAAGGAACATGATAAAAAAAATAAACGCCAAACAATATTTGAAAAGTAAGCCTGTAAGAAAGAGAGCAGAATGGTGGGCAGAAGGAGAGGGAGAAACCATCTGGGCTTAAAAAAAGACCACTGCTCCTGAGTGGTCTTGTTTTAACTTCAAAGCATAAGGAAACACAATATGCTTCTTGGTAAATAGCACTGAACTTATGGGATGCGCTTCTGAAAAACTCAACAGCTGTATTGCTTCAACCTTCAATAGTGAGTCTTATAATTAGAGCAGTGAAATAGATCCTGGATCAGATCAGAACGGGATAACCAGGTGTCCCAGCCACTTAGCCCCCCGTGCTCTGGGCACCACATACTTCTAATGGTGCCCTGTCACCTCTTCATAGATCACTTTATCTCAGCTCTCAACACCTCGACTACCTGTTCCATCCTTGCTTTTTTCTACTAAAAAAATAGAGCACAGACTACACTCTTTTTCAGTGACTTCCTATTCAAGGAAAATGCAAATTCTCCAAGTTAGAAATCTATTATTCAGGTTTCAATTTTAGACATTTTCATATTTTTGCAATCAGTAGATTCTACAGGGACTGTGATCTGAGTAGAGCGATATATGGCTCTTTGGTTATGTAGGCCTTTGCCATACATTCCAATAGGTTTAGCTGTTTTCCTGTTGGTACTTTGAACACTTTCACTTCATTCCTTATTCCCCTTTTCCCCTCAAAGTCATTCCAATCATTTACTTGCTGCCTCACTTGAAAAAAAACGCTGACTTTCCTTTAAAAGTCTTCGGGGTTGTTTGTGAATACATAAAATATGCTCTTATCTTAGAGAATACCTATATCTCCCAACTATTAATTATTCGAGAAACTGCAAAGTAGATCCAGAAACAAGATTCTGAGTATTTACAGTTTTTACTTTATGGTTTCTTTTAAGAAATGTCTGCAGCACAATTTAAATTAATAGCTCCTCAGAGTCACTGTATTTCTACTTTAGTGGAGGACAAAAATATCCTCTCTCTTTTCAGAAGATGCTAATGTCCTTGGGAATTATAATTCATACCCTTTTCCCATATACCTGATGGTTTTATTAGAAACACAGGCACAGAAACTAATCATGTGCCAATGACTGCATATACTAGGTGTTGAAAACTTAGCTAGTTGTAGCTACATTTGCTGAAAATACATTTTCCCATGGGGATAGTCAGGTTGACATGGCAAACCCCTGGCAATTCTCCCTGCTGGGAAATCACTGGAAACCATCACTTTCTACTCATAGCTGAGTCCTTTCTGAACCCAACAAAATGGCTCTGTTCTAGTGGAGGAGTTTAGACTTCACGAAACATACTCTTTGCAGGGAGGTAAATGCATGCATGGAGCCAAGTGACTTGGAATTAAAATAGGGACCTTTACTTATGCTAGAATAAAATGCAGTTACTTTATTCTTTCCTTAAAAAATAACCTGGAAGAGGCTGGGAGTTTGGCCTAGTGGTAGAGTGCTTGCCTGGCATGCACGAAGACCCGGGTTCGATTCCTTGGTACCATATACTTAGAAAAAGCCAAAGTGGGGCTGAGGCTCAAGTGGTAGAGTTCTAGCCTTGAGAAAGTCCAAGGACAGTCCTCAGGCCCTGAGATTAAGCCCAGGACTGGCAAAAAAAAAAAACCCAAAAAACAAAAAACAAAAAAAAACCTGGAAGAGAAACATGGGAGGGGCTAACCATGTCCAACAATAAATGTACTTACTACCTTACACATGTAACTGCACCCCTCTGTACATCACCCTGACAAAGAAAATAAATGAAAAAAGAAAATAACTAAAAAGAAAAATAACCTGCATGAGGGATTTCCAGCAGCTGAAAACCTACTTACCCACACACTCAGTAAGAATGCTAGCAAAAAAGTTGTCAAAGTGAATCCTCTCTTAATTCTAGAAATGAACTCAAGGGTTGCAACACTCTAAGGTCCATTTATGTAAGAAACATAGCCTACATTCTGTGAGAACAGGGAGCTTTATGGTATTTAATTTGCCTTAAATCTATCCCCTTTGCTCCAGTTCTGCCATAAACTGACAAGTTAAGAAGTAACCTTTGGAGGGGACAGGAAGGGTTAAGAGCTCTCCAAAAGCACCATTCCTGGCTCCATGGACACCTGGTGATGCCCATACTTAATTGGCGTCACTCAGTGCAAATGGCTATTTCCTGGGGGAATTTGTTGCAAACAATTGTGGTAATTGTTTAACATCACAACTGTGATGTGAGCACATCAGTTGGGACAAATAAAAGGCCAACTAAAAAGCATAAAAGGAAAAGTGGAGCAATGAAACCCATTCCAGAGGGTTTGGAAAATACATTGCAGAGAAGCTGGAAGTCCATATGCAGGTGTTGGGCTGTGCAATAGCTAGAGTAGTCACAACAGGGGCTTACTGGCTCACCTCCAGCTGACTTTGAGACTGTAAGCCCCCAAAAGGCTAATGCTGCCTCATAGCATGGAAAACATGCCCCAAGATGTATTTGTTCTCAGATTTAAGGAAATCTTTATCCAATCATTAGCTGATCATTTTATATATATGTATATATATATACATATATAATTAAAATATAATTGTACATTATAATCCTTATGTTGTGATCATGTTATGTCTCACATATATATATAACATATGAGACTTTATATACATATATATATATGAAACATAGAGAGAAAAAGAGAGATGTTATCATCTCTCTTTATAAAGGAAAAAATGTGGCCTATTCCAAGAGAAAACACAGTTCCTGGGTGGGGAATTCCACATAATTATATTAAAATTTTAAATCAGCTAATCATAGAAACTAGAGAACCAAATAAAGTAAAACAAAGCACATAGATAAAACATCTAACAACAAAGAATATCAAATTGTAAAGAACAAACTAGTAGAGACTCTGGAGTGGAAAAGTACAGAAATTGAAATGAAAAATTATTCTGAATTGGCAGAGAAAGAAATCAACACTGACCATGCTGCAATTATATGTTATCTCCAGAGGGTACATGGTGGATTTAAAGACAAAACTGAAAGTTGAAAGATGGAAAGTAACAGGATGACAAAGTTGTACCAAGGAATAGCTTACCAAAACAAAAGTCTTGAAGTGGCCATAGGATCAGACGACATATTATTGGCGCATATCAGAAAAATGCCTCAAGAAATAGAAACTTCAGAGTATTAAAGGGTCGATCTTCCAGGAGTACAAAATAATTACAAACACATATGCATTTAATACAACTCCAAAACAAAGCAAAACTAATAGGAATGAAGAGAGAAACAGACAACTCAACAGTAAGGCTTGGCGACTTCAATTCTCTTTGTCTAGACAAAAAAAATCGACACATAACCAAATGTCTTGACTTACTAACTCATTCTACATAGTCAGAATTACCCTGATTGATATCAAACACAGACAACAGACAGGATAAGAAAAAAAGATAATCTTGTGTGATTATTGTTTTTAATATACTATGTTATTTATCTTCTCTTTTTTTCCCTTTGGTTAATCTCATGTTGTTATTGTATCTGACTTTATTACCTGGTATAATGTATCTATGTTTATTTGTTTGTTTGAAATAGGAAAGGGAAGGGGGGAAAACAAGATAAGTAGGAGGTGGTGAGTGGGAAATGGGGACAAAAACTTGAGAAGTGGTATCACTGTAGCCTCTCTATACATTATTCTGACAATGAAAAATAAAATAAAAAGAAGAGAAAGATAAGACCAATATCCATTGTGATTAGAAATCTTCAACAAAGTGCTAAGCAAACTAAATCTAGAATTTGAAAAGATGCTTCTGTCCTATTACTCTTACAGTGTGAGACCCTGAAATGGTCCCAATTTATTTTCTAGAGCTAATATTCTAAAGACAGTAATATGTGAGTTCAGAGGAATTAGACATTGCAGATAAAGTTGTGTGCATGGATTTTCCAGGGACAATCAAGTTTTGGTTGTGTAAATGTTCATCAATGACATAGTGACTTTAAGGATCTCATTTACAAGAACTTTTGGGGGACTAAACATAGAACTCCCTTATGACCCAGCAATTCCACTACTTGGCATTTACCCAATCATCCAGAAACAAGGACATACTAAATCCACTAGCACAACAATGTTCATTGCAGCTCTATTTACCATAGCAAAGATATGGAACCAACCCAGATGCCCCTCAGTTGATGAGTGGATCAACAAGATGTGGTATTTATACACAATGGAATTCTATGCTGCTGTCAGAAAGAATGACATCGCCCCATTTGTAAGGAAATGGAACGACTTAGAAAAAATCATATTAAGTGAAGTAAGCCAGACTCAAAGGAACATAGGCTCAATGGTTTCCCTCATTTGTCATAATCAGTAGAAACCTTGGGCTCTCCTAGCAGAGATTTACACTAGAACAAAACCTAGATACATAAGGCCGTATATAAATGAAAGGACCTCCAGGATATAGAAACAAAAGCCATATAATGAGTGATTGTTGTCCTTAATGTACTATGTTATCTCTCATCTCTTTTGCTGTCCCTTGGTTATCTCATATTGTTATTGTACTTCACCTTGTTATCTGATATATTGTATATATGCTTGATTGGTTATTCGAAATTGAATAGGGAAGGGGGAAAACAACATGAGCGGCGGGGGTAGGGGTGGGGGAGGGAAATGGGGACCATGACATAAGAAAGGGTATCAATGTATGTGAAGTAATGCACCTTCTATCTGGTGAATAAAATGTAACCCTTCTATTAATTACAATAAAAATATATGAAAAAAAAATGAAACAAAAGCCATATAATGAATGATTGTTGTCCTTAATGTACTATGTTGTCTCTCATCTCCTTTGCTGTCCCTTGGTTATCTCATATTGTTACAGTATCTCACTTTGTTATCTGATATATTGAATTTATTTGTATTTGGATATTTGAAATTTGATAGGGAAGGGGGGAAAACCAAGACGGGTGGGGGGTGTGGGAAACGGGTACCAAGACATGTGAAAGGGTATCAATGTATGTGAATTAATGCACCTTCTATCTGGCAAATATCATGTAACCCTTTTACTAATTACAATAAAAAAAATAAAGCAAAAAAATTTTTTTGGCCAATTTTCAATGCACAATAAACATATTAATGAAAGATGAGGCCATTTGAAGCAGACAAGATACCAAGATTTTTTTTCTTACTTCCTTTGTGGTTTGAAATCCCAATGCACATCCAACCTCTTCCTTACATCTCTGTGGTCAGAGATGTCATCATCAGCCATCTTCAAGCACCAATGGCTTACTTTCAAAACAGCATGTTAACAAGTTTCCAAGGATAAATAAGTGAAATAAATATTTTACTTAGTGCTGTAGGGCCTAGATTTCTAACTCTAACTTCAGATTCCAATTCTCTGCTTTCTTCCTTTCTAACTCCTTAGATTTAGGACACACAGAGAAGAAAAAAAGCCCAAGGCTATTTGAAGAAACCAGTTATTACACATTGAAGGATTCTTTTAAGATGCCTTAGTCTTTTGGAGAGAATATGAAAGGAAAAAGCTTTGCTTTTCATATGAAAGTTTGTGGCAGAAAGAAACCAACTGTTTGGAGCTAGGGATTCCAGATCTTGATGATTAGAAAAAAGTACTGTGACCTTGAGAACATGTAATAAAGCCCCCTTTCAGGATGAACAGCACAAGGATCAGGCTTCTTAGCGAGAAGTCAACTCGTAGGAGGTGAAGCTGTGGTGGGCACAGCAGCTCTAGTTGCTGACATCAGTGCTATAGTAAATAAATGACCCCAGGCAAGAGTTTCTTCTGTGTGGAGATAGATGCAATACACAGAAATCAATGCAAATATTTAAACCCAGGTGCAGAAGGGGATACGGATGGAGTTTTGTAGAGAATTTACATGGATTCATCCACAAAACTGGAAAATGAGCTGACATTTACCAAATACTTCTGTCACTCAAGTTCTTCATATATACTATCTTGCCTAGCAGATGCCATATTATGGATTCCAAAGAGATAGGAGTGGAGGTTTAGCTGGGCATGGAGGTACACACCTGTCATCCCAGCTATTCAAGAGACAGAGATTTGAGAGAGGATGGTTTGAGGCCAGGTCTGGTGGGGCACACCTATAATTCCAGCTCCATAAGAGACTAGGAAAGAGGATCACAATTTGATCCTCCTCCATCCCTGAGGTTAAAAAAAAAAAAGCAAGATTCTATTTAAAAAAAATTAAAGCAGGGACCGGGCGTTTAGCCTAGTGGTAGAGTGCTTGCCTAGCATACACGAAGACCCAGGTTCGATTCCTCGGTACCACATACATAGATAAGAGCAAGAAATTGTGCCGTGGCTCAAGTGGTAGAGCACTAGCCTTGAGAAAGCCCAAGGACAGTGCCCAGGTCCTGTGTTCAAGGCCCAAAACTGGCAAAAAATTAAAGCAAAAAAGGGTTGGGGGCATGGATCAAGTGGTAAGGGCTTACCTAGCAAACATAATGCCCTGAGCTCAAATTCAAGCACTTCAGAAGAGAAAAAAGAAAAATAAAAAAGCATTGGTTTATATTAAGTAATTAAAGGTTAGCAAGTCAGAAAGATTTATCTGGGAATGGCACTTAGCTATAGGGTTTTAAAACCTGTGAACTTAATCATGTTCTCTTAGTGTCTTTTCAGATTAAAAAAATGGGTCTCATCTAGTAAATATTTCTCTTAAAAGTAGATCATGGTTTGTTCTCTCACTTTTCCCAGAGAGCTATCAATGCTGTGTATAATTTTACTCTATCTGTATTCAATGCCTCTCATGTGCTTGAAACAGTCTTTACGTCTGTTCTTTAATTCAGCAGAAAAAATAATGAGGGAGAGAATTTTACTGTACATTTCAACTATTCCAAGTCAGTACTTCTGGCTTGATGCTAAGGATCTTTTCATAGATGGTTTATTATCAGCTGTCAGACAAATCCTCTGAATGAGAGAGAAATAATTATAGTTCTGTACTATTTCACAAATAAGTGTTCTCATGTTCACTTGAAATGTTATATTATACACAAATCCTTTTTCATTAGCACTTCAATGACAGCTATGAGTCTTCAGATAGAATTAAATGTATAGGGAATCAGTTGATAGGTTTATAACCAGTTCTCTCATAATGGGTATGAGAGAACTATGAGATACTTTAAGATGTTTATGTTATCAATTTATTTTTCTTCATCTCAACCCCTAAAATAGTCTGTAATGATGCAGAATCCTATGTGTTGCTGCTTAGAACAAAAATTTGTGTGTCCTTCAAACCCTCTGCCACTGGAGAAAGCTCCCTACATGCACAGCAGCAGGAACCCAGCTTTTTCACCCACCAGTCTGTTGATGCAGTTTGACCTCCAGCTTCCTCTGTGGGCTGGAACCTAACTTTCCATGCCCCTGGTGGCTTTCTTCATGCAAATTTCCCTGTCCAAACTACAAACTGACATTTGATTTGAAAGTTAGTTCCCTTTGTATTCCTGTCTTATATAGAAAGTTTCATTTCATCTTGGGTTTTCAGGGAAGTTGGAGGTAGTGTCACATGACAGAGTGTCACATGACAGATTTTTCTACTTCCTTCATCTTCTTTTAAGTTTTGTTAGGGGGTTGGTTTAATTTCATCATTTTTTTTTTTGCCAGTCCTGGGCTTGAGCTCAGGGCCTGAGCACTGTCCTTGGACTTTCTCAAGGCTAGAGCTCTACCACTTGAGCCTCAGCACCACTTCCGGTTTTTCTCTATGTATGTGGTACCAAGGAATCGAACTCGGGTCTTTATGCATGCTAGGCAAGCACTTTAACCACTAGGCCAAACTCCAGGCCCAATTTCATCATTTTTTAAAAGGCAAATGCTTAAATCATCTATGGAAGGCATCTGAGTTTGATAGTTTCTTCTAACTGCAAGTGAATTGCTGGTCGATAATAGCAACTGATGTGATATTATCACCATTTTGATTAGCAAGAGTTAGCTCCTATTTAACTGTAGTACTTGTATATAGAGAGGCCTTAGTAGAAAAGTGGCTACCAATGGTCAAAACAGGCCTTTTCTCTTTCTTTCCTGAGGCTCTTTTTGTTTTCTTGTTTTTTTGGGTTTTTTTTTCTGGTAGAAACCAGCAATGATGGGAAAAAATGTTACAGTTTGTGAAAATACTCAAGTACTCTAAGGTCAGTTGATTCACACTGCAAACTAACTTGCAAGAATTAAGTTATGCGTTCACCTGCTGTATGTTCAAATACCAAGGGAAAGAGGGTCTGCCATTGGAATTTTCATCAGACCTATTTTTGTGGTACACAAGGAAGAGCACAGAAAAACTCAAAACTCGTGTGAAGCTGAGTACTGGAAAATTATACTGCAAAAGGAACTGTACTGATTATATTTAGAGAGACAGATCTCCTGATTACAACACAAAATGTCCAGTAGACCAAGGAGTATTTTCAAGTAGGAGCTTGGAAAACTAAATACACCAAGGGCCAAGGGTACATATCTTGCTACTAAATAAAAGTGACAGAGACTCCTGGAAGAAAGAGATGCTGAAAACAAAAGGAATGGTTTGAACTTGAGCCCTGTCACTTTCTAGTTACTTGACCTTCTATGTATTTTCTGAAACCCAAATTGCATATATGTATAAGATGAGGACAGTTAGAGCTTCTTACACAGGATATTTTCTTCCTCCTTATTTAAATATAATAATTATATATTTTATACAGCAAACACATATAATAAATATAGTGTTGGAAAAGCTGTTGATCTATATGTAGAAGAATAAGACCTGTGTCTCTTACCCTGTGTATAAATAAACCAAAAGACTTCAATATAAGACTTGAAACTGTGAGTCTAATAGAAAGAATATGAGTGAAACGCTTTAAGACATATACATAGACAAGGACTTTCTAAATAGGACTCCATAGGTCAGGAAATAAAGACCAAGAGCTGACTAATAAGACTGAATTAAATTAGAAGACTTCTGCACAAAAGAGGAAGTAGAACTCAAACTATTAAACACCAAATGAAAAGATAACCTAGTAAATAAACAGGCAAATAAGTTGGACAGCTCAAAAGTATAAATGATCAACAAATACATGAAGATATGTTCAGCAGCCTTAGCCATCAGAGAAATGCAAATGAAAATCACACAAAGATTCCATCTCACTCCTGTCATCACATATAAGCTAGGAGCTGGTAGTTCACACCAGTAATTCTAGCTGTCCAGAAGGTTGAGAGCTGGAGGATCATGGTTCAAGGTTAAATTGGGCAGAAAACTCCATGAGACCCCATCACTAAAGTAACCAGCCAAATGGCTAGCTGGGTATTTAGCTTAATTGGTATAACACCAGCCAAACAAGCAAACTGAGCAAACCTTAGGCCTTGAGTTCAAGCACTGATGCCACCAAGGAAAGAAATAAAATAGGTGAAGCATTATGGAAATTAGGATAGAGATTCTTTGACAAACTCAAAATAGAATTATTGTAATACCCCACGCTATGCCACTCCTGGGCCTATATTTGAAGCGATGTGAGTCAATATAGAACAGAGGTACTTGCAGGTTTATAGCAGCACTCTTCACGATGGCAAAGTCATGGCAACAGCCTAGGTACCTATCAATAGATAAATGAAGAAAATATGGTGTATATACACAATGGTGTATTCTTTAGCCATAAGTCAGAATAAAATCATGCTGTCAATAGGAAAAAATGAACAGAACTGGAGATCAGCATGTTAAGTTAAATAAGCTGGAATCAGAAAGACAAGCATAGCTATTTTCTCTTATATGTGGAATCCAGGGGAGGAAAAGGATCATGAAAGCAGAAAAAACAAAAGTGAATAGGGAGGCATCTGAAGTTGATGGGAGAGGTGAGTGTGATCACAGTATATTACATGTTACATGCATGTATGAAATTTTCCTAATGAAAGCCAGTAGGCAAACACACACACACGCACACACACACACGCACACACACACACCTCTAAAACCAACGTTTGTAACAATGCTGTGGGAAAAGATGAAATCTTCCTTTCAAAAAAACTTAATTAATAGTATCACAGCTAAGAATTAGGTCAGGGATTTGTGTTCAAATGAATAGAAAGTGGAACAGAAGGACTGTGGGGATTCCTGTGTAATAAGCAGTCTCAAACTTTTTTCCAACAACATTCCTCTTTCTGTTTCTCACCTCCTTCCTCAAGTTTCATCAGCTTTGTGAATACTCGATGAAGCGTGTGGCTTCTTGTTCTGACCAGTTGTGCTTACTTAGAAACTTGTGCTTTGCTCTGGGGAAAGTGGATGACTTTGTGGGTGGCATGCATTGATACTCACCCCTGATTCTAACATATTCTGTGTGGCACCTAAATGCACAATAATTTCTTTTTAGAACAGACGTAAGGGAAATACCCTGGGAGAATCTAAAGGGCACGTGATCTTAGGTGTGCCTGCCTCGTGGATTTCCAGGGTAAAGGCATGTCAGGTACAACCTAAGGACCTGTGGACAGCTTCAAATCCCTGCTTCTTTCAAAGCTCTCTGTAATTTTACATCTTCCCTTCCCTTTCTTGTTCAGTTCCTTCACAGCTTCCCCCCTCCACAGGATTCAACTCTTCTCTTTCTCAGATGTTTCCTTTTTCTCCTCCTCTGCTTCTTTGTAAGGCATTCTTTGCTATTTCAGAGAGGCTTTCTCTTTCTAAGTAGGTAACAAAGGAGGAAACACATCTTTTGTGAGCTTGTAAACTGGGGTAAGGTCACACCAGGCCAGCACGGGTGAAAACTTCAGATGACCCCATCACAACCAAGAAAAGCTGGGCATGATGGCAGGCGCCTGTCATCTCAGCTACGTGGAAAGTATTATTAGGCGGATCATGGTCCAAGTGTAAATAAGACCAAAGGTTCAGGCTGCCAGGCAGGGATTGAGAGAATGAATGTGAGACTCTATTTGAAAACCAATGAAAACAAGAAAGTCGGGCTAGAGTTGTGTGGATCGAGTGGCCGCATAGTTTTAGTAGTGTGAGTAAAATGGGGAACAGTTGAGGATGGAGTGGTTTAGGCCAGGGAGGCACTTGTGAGCAGTCACAAGTGAATAAGGTCGCAGGGAGAAAACTGGCCATTCAGCTCAGGTCTACTGTTCAATGAGAAATTCGTCAATATGCTGAAGGCCACTAGAAGCAATGAATGGTCTGTCAAAGCAGGTTGCCTTTTGATTTTTTGGCCAGTCTTGGGCTTGAGCTCAGGGCCTGAGCACTGTCCTTGGACTTTCTCAAGGCTAGAGCTCTACCACTGGAGCCTCAGCACTACTTCCAGCTTTTATCTATGTACGGAGGAATCGAACCTGGGTCTTTGTGCATACTAGGCAAGCACTCTACCATTAGGCCAAACTCCCAGTCAGGTTGCCTTTTTTTTCCCCTTCATTTAATGCTCATATCCTGAGGTGGGGTTCATTTAAATCTGCAAGGCCAATAGCCATGCTCCCTCCATGTCACATGCCTTCCTAACAGCTTGCCATATTTTGGGGAGTTTGTATCAAGAGGCCTTGTGGTCACTCACAGGGCAGGGACATTTGGATGTGATCTCCTAGTTAATACTATTAGCATGGAATATGTCGGCTGCTGAGGGCCCACAGGCTCCTTGCCTTTTATGCCAAAGGATCAGAGGAGATGTGCTGCATCCTGAGCTGCTTGCCTGCCAGCTTTCTAGCTAACAGGCCTCAGGGACCCTTTGTGTAGCAGCAATGACCTGAAAAGGACCATCCAGGAGAACCCCAAATCCTGCACCCCACAGGTCCCACAAGTAAATACTAAGCTCCACTTTTTGAATAATTACTGGCTGTGAATTTGATAAACAGCTGATAGGGGCTTCCTGCACTTGTATTATGGCTGGGTTTTTGAAGGCTAAGCAAAATAGTTCTCTTGGGAATTTTCCCCCCATAGGAATATAGTGAGATATTATTCACATGCCATCCAATTTTCCCATTCAAAGAATAGAATTCATTGGATTGTACATATTCATAGAGTTCTGCCAAGTTTCCCTATAATCAATTTTAGAATATTCTCATCATTTAAAGTGAATCACTTTATTTCATGAGCAGTTGCTTTCCATGTTCCCCAATTCTTTGTGACATAAGCACCCTGTAATTTTCTGTTGCTATAAAATGGGCTTAATGTATCTTTCAGCGTGGAAGGGGCACAGAGTTAGCCCTGAAATCAGCCACGCAGACTTAGTTTTAGGGACCTGCAAATAAGAGCTAGATTAAGTCCTAGTTCTGTCCTCTAGATAGACTCATGCATTTTAAGGTAAGTTAAACTCTCTGAAGCTATTTTCTCCATAAGGTGAGAGTAATAATTCCTAGCTCACAGGCTAAATCAGATGAATAAATAACAGTTACTAGTATCCCTAAAATGTTGTAAGTGCTCATTACATGTGAATGAATATCATCAAATTTGTTCCAGTCATGCACTGAAATTCTGGGCAGCAGATTCCAAAGTACTGGAGAACCCATCCTGTCCCCAGCTCAGCAGGTCATTTTACAGGTAATGGCAAAGATAGCTTCAGAGCAATGGAGGATGATGCCAGACCACGTTGAGCAGGGTGAATAAGAGTTCAGCAGTGAGACATCAAGTACAGAGTCCTTCTTTAGGAAACTGGATAGACCCTGTAAGAGGCAGCACCTACCATGTGACAGAAAGTTCAGGGCACTGAGAGTTTGTAGATGCCCAAATACTACTGGAGAAAGAATTAATGAAAGAATTAAGACTGAAGATCCTGGAGAAAATGGAGTCAAAGTCATAAGGATAAGGGAGTAGAAAGACTGTCCTGGAAATGGGCATGTTTTTATGAATAACTCTATAAGCATTTTGAGAGACTCAGCCAGGAAAATAAAAGGTAATTGTCTTGTGCTGGCTCCTTTGTAAGCAGAGCCTGAGCTGAAGGCTCACCTCAGTGTCTTTTGTTTTTAAAAGTGATCCCAGAAAGTAAAGGTATAGGCCATCAAAAGAGACACTGGAAGGAAGTAAAGTTCATACAAGGTATTAATGCCTCTGGATCTTCCCAGAGAGTCAGGAAACACATTGCAGAGCAGCCTGCCTAGGGGCAAAAGGGGAAATCTTTATCTTGCATTTCTCTTTCCCCTTGGCCTTAGATGAAGCACTTGGCGATTCTGGTTTGAGAACTTGTGAGAATGTTTCATGCAACAGTGGCTAAAAAAAAATCAAGGACAGAAGCAAAAGGGACAGGCTGTATAGCCGGACAGCAGGGAAGCCTTTCATCTCTAAATGATGACTGAGTTAAAAGCAGGAGGGAGACAAGTTTACCGAACAGATAAGATGCCCCAAAGGAAGAGCTATCATTGAACAGGCACTACACATCAGGCACTGTTCTGAACACTTGACACTGTCATAGTTATTGCTACCACCTTATGTTGCCAGTGAGAAAATGGATGCATAGAATGAGTTATCCAGTGTACATAGCTGAAAAAGCAAAATCAGAAATCAGGATCCAGCACAGATGTGCCTAACCTCTGCCCTGGGAGCTGTAATAGATTTGGGTGGTTTACAGCAGGGGCAGGGTAAGGAGAGAAGAAATAATGGGAGGGGGAGGAGGAAAGGGTGTAAGTTTTAGTTTTAGAAATACTTGATTCTGTCACATTTCTCTCTGGTCCTCTCTCCTTAGCAATTCACAAATGACTTCTGAGGACCAGGTAGAACTTCTAAGATAATATAGGAGTTTATTTCACCCAAGCTGGGCTGCCTAGGGGCCCAGCTTGCTTAATTTACCTTTGGCTGAATTCTACTGAAATCATTTTGTGCTCACCACCAAGAATCACTTCCAAAGTACATGTCACGAAGTTGACTTAAACTCACAAAGAATGCAAACATTCAAATGTATCTATCATAATTCTTTAAAAAAAATGTAGCTGCAGCTATATTTGCCTATCGAGCCCTTGCTGAGGGGCTAGTTTAAATTAAGATGTGCCAGAAGGATCAAAGACCCACGGAGTTTGAAAAGTTCAGTGCAGAAAAAGTACAATACCTCATTAGTTCTTATATTGATTACCTATGTGATCAACACCATTTGGGACATAGTGGATTAAACAAAATGTATTAAAACTAATTTCTCATATGTTTTACTTTAGAAACTCTTAAGAAGTCACACAGGTGTCTCATAGTATTTATCAGTAGGCCTAATCTTGCCTTTGCTGCCCTCTCCAAAATCATTTCTATTTTCCTTCATTCCAGTGAGTATTTCTGACTCACTGACTGCCTCCAATGTATTCCTAATCCTGGGCCTCAGATGCTTTTCATCTGCCTGGAATATTCTTTACCTGAAAAAAAACTTTTTTGGTCGGTCATGGGACTTGAACTCTGGGCCTGGGCGTTGTCCCTGAGCTCTTCAGCTCGAGGCTACTGCCCCACCCCTTCAGCCATAGTGCCACTTCTTACCTGGAATTCTTTACCCATTGGTTAGTTCTCTTTCCTCCTTGCCCGTTTTGGAGGACCCTCTGCCCACTCTGTGTAATTAACTCTCCTCATCACTCTCTCTGCTTTTTCACCACCAGTTTTTTTTTTCTTTAAGAGTACTTAAAGAGATAGAGATCTCTGCTTTGCTGTTTCAT
Organism: Megascapheus bottae; assembly: GCF_031878675.1. Classification (NCBI taxonomy): domain Eukaryota; kingdom Metazoa; phylum Chordata; class Mammalia; order Rodentia; family Geomyidae; genus Megascapheus; species Megascapheus bottae. Next base: position 34,026,652 of record NC_143510.1, read on the forward strand.
TACACAGGTAGTAAGCAAAGAGATGAAGGGAATATGTTTTTGTGTTTTCATATAACCAAACTTTTGAATGATGTCTGTTTTTCTACTTTTTGTTTTTCTTTTTTAAAATCACCCAGCCTGATGAACGGTTTCATCTTTTGGCTCTGTCATTTCAAATCCGCTATAGCTCCTCTCACATTTGCACCAAGTCATTCAGGAAGACTGAATGAGCAGCGTGTAGACACACAAGGGTCTTCCTGGAAGGGATGTGTGGCCTCCCTGTGAGGAGAAGTTCTGGCCCACACTCTTCACAGGTGCTTGTTTTCTTTTAATCTGTCATGTGTTTCGGGTAACAGCAGAGGGCAGCAGAGTTCTTTTCACAGGACCTTTTGAACAACAAAGTCAAAGACTGGGATATACAGTTAAAGAAAGTCCCTGGTTAGAGGTAAATAGCTCATGAGTGAATACTATGTGTAGGATAAGATTGGTGGTGGCAATTTTTCTTAAATTGCTAATCATATAGATCAGTCAAACTTCTTAAGAAATAGATTTTGAGTATTTGGGAACTGGAGCATTGTAACAATCTTGTTTGAAAAAGTATAGCCTTACCAAGACATGTGAAACGGTATCAATATATGTGAATTAATGCACCTTCTATCTGGGAAATATCATGTAACCCTTTTACTAATTACAATGAAAAAGAAAAAGAAAAAGTATAGCCTTAAATATCATGTAACCCTTTTATTAATTACAATAAAAAATTTTAAAAAAGTATAGCCTTATGTTTATATTCTTAAACTTTTTATTAAAATATTTATTTTCTCCTAAATTTTACTTCCTCCCATTTTACTTATAGCTCATTAAGGGCAAACAATCTGTAACTTTGCTTAACCCATTCCTATTAGAACATACTTTTCAATAAAAATAGATTATCAATGACAACAGATAAATAACCTGAAAGAATGATGTGGGTACCTTGCTTGCAAATTTCTCAGATACGCCAGCCAGTCCTGCAAATATACTCCTTGAAAACAAAAGGGAGGAAAAGGTGCGATTTCCTCAAAACAATTGTAGTGGTAAAAGTACTTGTAAGAAATTAAGAGTCTTATCCAACTGGGAATTATTTAATTAACTCCTAGTGAGAAACTTCAGTAGACCAGAGGTATCAAAATGCTTTACTCACTGCATTTTTAAACTTTCGATACTTTTACAGAAATGATCAGTAATTTTTTCCTGTTTCATAGACAATAGCATACTTTTGATATGGGTATATTGGCCAGGATAGTTAGTAGCGGATGCCTCAAAGCATCCTCTATGAGCTGTTCAGTAGGCTTTCCCCCAATATATCAGTCTACCCTGTCTCAGCAACAGAGCACGGAGTCCTAACTCAATTTTTCCTCAGAGAGCATCCAAACTACTGTTTTGATATCTGCTACTTATGTGGATATCGCCATCATGCTTGGTTTGTTTTTACTTGAAAGTCTTGTGTCCTTTAAAAATTCTTGGTAAGAAAAACAGTCCCTAAATCCTTAGGACCAGAGGAGAGAAACTTGCTTTACTGAACTATAATCATAGTTATTATATCAACAGCCAGTAGAAGATACTGTTGCTGTTTATTGCCACACAAATCAGTCTCAGGCTGGATCGTTTGAGCTTTGTTTGACTTCAATACTTAACTCTGAACTCTAGGTTTTTAAAATTTCCACTCAGTCTCAAGCACATAACCTAAGGAAATTGGATTCTCAGGAGATGGTCAAAGATAGCATTGAGCATGCCTTTTAGATAAAAAATAGGATTAAAGAGCCTCATCCTGTTGAAATTATTTACTATTGGTGCCTCTGAATATAAATATATTCCTAAAGGCAGTGAAGTTTAAGGCAGTTATATGACAGAGAATAAGAAAATGTTTCTATTATTGTACATATGGGGTATTGGGAAGGAGATGAGGGGGGGAAGAGATAGAAGGAGAATATGAAATGAATGTGGCTAGACATTCCATTTTGAATTTATGAAGACATTGTCAGGGGAGAATTCTATTTTCTCTCATAGTTATTCTAGGCATCATGTACAAACCAACAAATTCTTACTCAAAAACCTAATCCAGGCTTAAGAAGTAGGGGAAAAAAGAGCTTTGCTCTCTGAATCTCTCCTTGTAGTGAGAAAGAATTGAATTATGATTTGAATTCTTACCAATGAAATGAACTGTTCAGAACATTTGGAGCAGATGTTTCATAAAAATTCAATGGTCCCTTCTTTATGCTGAGTACTATGGATACTGATGGGGAACAGGACATATATATATATATATTCCCCCCAAATATAGCACTTTAGCATTTGAGACAGTAACAGAAGCAGAGGTCTTGCTCATCTCTGCTCTCCATCTGAAGGAAAGGACTAAGGAAAAAAGAATCTAAGCCAACAGGTCTTGCCAAATCTCTGCTAGTTTATTACTGCCAGATCACACCCCTTTGTCCAGTGTTGGCTCTCCAAGATTGCTTTCATCAAACAAGTATACAGGTTTTCCTTCCTTCCTTCCTTCCTTCCTTCCTTCCTTCCTTCCTTCCTTCCTTCCTTCCTTCCTCCCTTCTTCCCTTCCTTCCTCCCTTCCTCCTCTTTCTCTCTCTTCTTTCTCTCTCTTCTTTCTCTCTCTTCTCTCTCTCTTCTCTCTTCTCTCTCTCTCTCTCTCTCTCTCTCTCTCTCTCTCTCTCTCTCTCTCTCTCTCTCTCTCTCTTTCTTTCTTTCTGTCTTGGGCTTGAACTCAGGGCCTGGGCACTGTCCTAAAGCCTCTCTGTGCTCAAGGCTAGCACTCTACCACTTGAGCCACAGCACTACTTCCGGCTTTTTCTGTGCATGTGGTACCAAGGGCTTTGTGCATGTTGGGCCCACACTCCTGGCCCAGGTTTCCCTCTTCCTAAGACTGTTAATTTCTGAAGACTCCATCACTTAATCATGTAAAACTTACAGGAAATGCATGTGTGCTTATCTCTGGCCAATATGTTCTCATGACAGAGGCCTCAGCCATGGGTGTGGACAAGAAACTACTTTTTCTTCCCCGCTGTACAGAGATAAATACAAAGAAGAAAAACAGTTCCAAGAAGGGCAAAATTCAGCATCTGGAGAGATGGAACACATTTAGTTGAGAAATATGTACAGTGCAACATATGTACAAAAGCTATTAAATCGGCAAAGCATTGCTGGATAAAGAGGAGAGAAAGTCTCCAAGTCTTGTTTCTGCTCAAATGTTCTGCTAATTTTGACTCTTCCTATTCTGCTTTCTTTTCTCCATTTAATACATTTTCTTCATTTTTTTTTACTTCCTCCCCTGAAATGTCAATCCCACACAGGAAATTTGGAGGCAATTTGTACTTGTGTTTTCTAACACCAGAATAATGCCTGGTCTTTAGTGTTTGTTGAATGAATAAATGATACATTATCCTTCCTAAAAATATATTTTGTTTGTATTAGTACTTAATAATAAAACATATATTTTAATTGTAGTAAATAGGCATGTTATAAAATTTACTATCTTAGCTACTTTAAGATAGCATTAGGAACATACACGATCAACATTCTCTGGAACTCTTGGACCTTGAAAAACTCAGAATCTATACTCATTAAATAATATCTTGGTCAGAACTACCTTTCTACTTTCTCTCTTTATAAATTTGTCCTGTTGTCACTGGCCTGTGCCACTTAGCATTAAGTCCACGTAGTTCATCTGCGCTCTATCATGTGTCAAGCTCTCTTTCCTTTTTCTAGCTGAGTAACATGCCACTTTTTGCTTAGATATTCGCCATTAGTGGATGGAAGTGGAACTGCAGAATCACATGCCAGAATCTGTTAACCTCTTGAGAGCCATCCTGCTTTCCACAGCAGCTGCACCATCTGATAACGTCACCAAATGGTGCACACAGGAACTCCGGGGTTTCCACAACTTTGCCAGGACTTCTTTTCCGCTTACATTTTTATTTTTTGATGAGTGTGAAGGGTTATCTCATGGAGGGCTGGCATGCACTTTTTTCCAGATGATTAGTGATGCTGAACCCCTTACCATCCCCCACCCCTACGGTGTCGCCACTCATAGGAACATCAAGACTATTCCTCCTCTCAACCTCTGTAGTTTTCTAGGCAATGGAGCACAAGGCTGTGTAGTCCATGTGCTTTCCTGTTCTACTCTAGAACTTTCTGAGAGCTTGTATCCTGTCTCCTCAGTGTACCTTTGCTGATGATGAGAGAAAAGGCTTTCCTTTTCTGTTTGAACACACACTAGAAGCCTGTGGGTTAAAGACCATTTGGTCTTTCTCTCCCTGACATCAATCTTTTTGCTTCTTCAGGCAGTTATCTGAGGGACGTTATAAACAAGGTAAAAACAATTAACTGTTCAAATGAGGTTGCCTACCAGGAAGAGTTCGAGAGGTTCACTGAGCGCATGACTCACCCAGATCGCACCCATTCACTCATCAATCAGATGTTGAAACAGGGGCCATAGCTTCTCTTTCCCCTATTTCCATTTCCCCTCTCTGTTCTTGTAACATCTCACCTTGGAAGAATTATTGGGAATCACTGACTTGCTATAACTGTGTCTTGTACATATTACCCATAATAACTCTTAGAAAGATATGGAACATGAGCTCTTATGTACACTAGGTACTTAGCATGGATAAAGACTTGAAAAGGGGATCTGAGAAATTTCAAAGTATTTCAAGAACTATTATTGTGTGCTTACAATATTCTAGAGTTCCCTACATGTAAGGTCTCATTTCAGCCAAAAACTTGTTCTTTCCTCATGATGGAAGACTGGAAAGTCATCTTTCCTTTCTTCATTGACTTCCTTTTATTTTCAGTGTTTCAGTGTTTCTCCTTATTGTTCTCTATTAGCTTTTCTGTTCTAGCTCTCAGTTTTGTTTTTGTCAGGCATGGGGCTTGAACTTTGGGCCTGAGTGTTGTTCCTGATCTCTTCAGCTCAAGGTTAGCACTCTACTACTTGAGCCACAGCACCACTTCCAGTTTTCTGATGGTTAATTGGAGATATGAGTCTCATGGGCTTTTGTGTCAGGCCGGCTTTGAACCCCAATCCTCAGATCTCAGCCTCCTGAGTAGCTAGGATTACAGGCATGCACCATCAGCACCAGCTTTCAGAAAACTTCTTTCAGTCAATTTCATAGGTCCTTGTCTTTTTTTTAGCCTTTAAAAATGGGTGCTGCTCAATTTTCTTTGCTCAGTCCTCTAAATATTCTTTCTTGTATGCTCCATTAATTTGCTGGGCTTGACCTCAGGGCCTCATGCTCTCACTTGGCTTTTTCACTGGGGGCTGAGGCTCTACTATCCGAGCCATACCTTCACCAGCTCCATTCACTCTAAAGTCTACTGCTGTCTACTGCTCTGCATAAGACTCAAATCCACACCAGTGACTATGATCTTTCCTGAACTCCAGAAATTCTTCCTAACTATCTCACACCATTGAAACCTAATGCCTCCCTGACCTCCTTTCTACCCATTGACAGCCATCCACCTAGCCGCCCTTTACACGTCTGTCTTCCCTATGTTCCATTCTGCTGTCGACAGGAATCAGACAGTAGTAAGGCAACAAAAGTCTCACAGAAGTAAAGCTTTTAAAGGATGTAAAGATTGTTTGGGGTAGAGGGAAAGCTGCAAAGAAGAAATGGCATTGGGTGGTGGGTTTAAGATGAAGTTAGGTAGGAAGTTTCTGAGATGAAAACTAGGAGAGGTATAGATAGACCCATGGTTTGGAAAGGTGTAAGCTAACTAACCTGGTTAGGGAATATTGTAGAATATAAGAGAAATTCAAAGGAGAAAACAAGGAGATTCATCAGTGTATGGTAAAGAGTCTGACTTTGAAGCAGGACACCTTGAGAACCCAGTACAGACTTCCTAACAGCTTGCCTGAAATCGTCTGAGGCTACTAGACTAGAATATCAAAGGCTTACAAACAACATAAACACATTCTTCACAGTTGTGGAGTCTTTGAAGTCCTAGATAGAGGCACTGATAAATTTGCAGTCTGGTGGGGCTGAGTTCCTGGCTTCTAGAAGATTGTCTTCCCACTGTACCCACACATGTGGAGGAGGCAAAGGAGCTCTCTTTGTTCTCTTTTAGAGATGCACTAGTGCCATTCATGAGGTTGTCTCACAGCCTAGTCTCTCCCCAAGTGTATACCTCCAAAAAGCTCCACATTGGGGCTTGGGGTTCCAATATATAAATTCACAAACATTTAGTCCATATCATCTGAAGTCATAATCTACTGTGATATAGACATGTCTTATATTCCCTGGGAAATATTAAGTCCTTGGATAACAGTGTGCACTTGTTCACTCCTTTCTTAGCTTCTTCTCTGTGTCCTCCAGCATGTCACCTGGCACTCTGGAGTTTGGCACGTATTCTAGTGATAACTAGATAAACAAGACAGACACCAAGTAGAAATTTAGAGTGGGCATAGCCAATAAATGACTCAAAATAAATGTTCTATTTTGTACTTCCTTAAGCCTCCACACTTCCCGTCAATCCATTTGGCCCTTCATCTATCCAGGCTCTCTTATCTCACTCAGCCCACTGGTCCCATGTGACAGACAGACTGGATATAAAAGAGTAAGGGCTCAAAAGTCACCTGTGGGAATCAGAATGACAAACAACAAGCTATTGGAATGACATCTGAGTCACAGAGATTATATTCATTCGAAAAGCATTTCCTGGGCCAAGAAATGGTAGTACATGCCAGTAATTCCAGCTAGTCTAGATGTGAAGGAAGAGAGATCATGGTCTAAGCCTGGCAAAAGTGCAAGAGCTTATGTTAAAGAGAAGTTAAAATCTAAAAGAACTCGGGGAATGGCTCAAGTACCTGCAAGTATTTGTTGGCATTACTGGGAGTTTCTATATAAGTATACAAACATTACATATGGATACCTATATGAATATATGTACATATATATACACACACCCATATATATGCATGAACATGCACACATATATAATTTTCTTTGTGCTAGGATCTGAAGGCTGCCAATATGGATATATGCTAAGTCAGGACTCCTGTTCTAAAGACCTCTCAGCCTAATTAATAGTAAAATTCTATCATGTAGTAAGCAACTAATATCATCATATATACAAAACTAAACCAAACCAAACCAAACCCTGAGATTCTGAGAAGCCAAGTTGTCTTGCTATTGGGAGTTGGGATCAGCTCCAAACTTCACAGTCTCTTTTCTACCACAAACTCTCAGGAACTGAAAATGAAAGACTACGACAGGTACTGTGAGCACCTAGAAAAGAGATTGAGGAGAGTCGGTGAAGTTCATAGCAGAACAACAATTGGCTGGCTGCTCTCTGTTATTTGCTATAATGAAACATTCGTTGGCATCTATTGCTAATGTTAGAAGATTTTTCACCCATCCCATTGTATACTTTGAAGAGAGGTGCAAACTCACTCCTGTGTTCTACCTGCATACCTGAGGTTACATTCAGAAATGATTTAGGGGTGACATTTCCACCACAGTTTATTTGTCCCAACCAAAGCCTGCTGCTCGAGGCCTTTTCACTCCTAACTCAATAATAAAAAATGGATGAGGCTTCATAATTCACTGCATTTTGTTCCAGAAAACCAAAGGGAAACAGGCTCATCTTTTCTCTCACCCAAACACTGTTCAGCTGATATAAATCAATTCATTTGCACTGGGTTTGGGATCAGACATTTGAGCCTTTATGTTCAAAAGGCCAGTCACCACAGCCCTGCTTGAATAATTCATGCTGTTTGTCATGGGTCTTTCTTAAGCCTTTCTGTTAAACGTGAAGATTCGCTTTTCCTTTTCCTTTTCTTCCTTAATCAAAGGTTCTTTGGGTCAGTCTTGAACCATTTTACAACCTGTACCTTCTACCATTTGACTGGGTATTTTCAGGATTGGGAAGCAGATTGCTACTGACTCTTAGGCCTGCTTTTTTATTCAACACCTTACTGAATGATGAATAGCTTGAAAGCCAATAAGGCTATTTTCTAATTTCTCAAGGGTCTCTTTACCACCTAATTTTCTTTTCATCAAGTGTTATTTACTGAGTAACTCCAATCAACTGTTCTGGTATTGTAGCTTGCTGTGATTCTGGCAGATAATAAATGTCAGTAATAGGGAGGGGAAAAGATCTGCGCTTCAAATTTAATAAGATTATTTATTTGGAATTGGATCCACTTCCATTGTACTGAGACTCATGAGAGCAAAACCTTTGCTCAGCCATGTTGGTAAGACTCCAGGGTCCTTGTGGGTCTCCCTGGGAGTTTGTGTGTAAGAGATGAAAAGGTTTTTAAGATCTAAGAAACAAAACTATCTATTATTTATCTTGAAGAAAAATCACATTATATTCTATGTTTTGTAGACACAATAGGCATGTGGATGTACTATTAAGGGTACAGGAAGTAAGATGTCAAATTGATAGGTCATATGGTGCCTGGCAGGAAAAAATCATTCTGCCTTGCAAGGCAGGACAGTTACAGTGGGATGTCACAGAGGGGGACCCTGTGGAAGGTGGTCACAGAAGCCTTTCCTATGTTAGAGTGACCACTACCCATCAAGTCAAGCCTTCTCTCATGCTAAGCTCAGGATCCTTGACAACACTGTATAAAGTCACTGCACATGGAGAACACCTGGGGCAAGTTATGTCCAAATGCAAGAAATGTTTCATTTCTTTAGACACATTCTCTCTTATATAGCATTATACAGTAATCTAATAAAGTAGGAGATATCTACATAATTGCAGTATTTTGGTTCCTCTTGCAGTGAGTTTTCCACAAGAGCTCCGAGTAACACTTTATCTTAGAAACTGCAGCTTTATAGCACTGTCAGCTAGTTTACTTCATTTATACTGACTGAACCTTATTAATAGCAAGTTCTTCCTGCTTTAAAGCTCTAGGTCAAGCAAGATCTACGTGAGCTGGCTTTTCAGACCATCAGTATGGGCATTTGTGGGGTTACCAGCTGTGCCATCACTGACCTGACCCTTCCTGAGCATCAGCATATTGTGTGTAGATAACCTTATGATTCCTAAACTCAATTTTTCAGACCTGTTTCTATTTTCCCCTTCTGGATAGAAGGCAAACAAAATATATTATATTTTACAGCATATACAAGGGTTATCAAACTTGGGTATGTACCATAAACACCTGGAGAATTTAGAAAAAAGATTGCCGAACCCAACTTGCATTTCTACTTCAATAGGTTTGGGGGTGGAAACTAAGAATTTGTATCTCAAAGTTTCCAGCTGTTGCCCATTCAAAGGTCCATACTCTGAGAACTCTAGGTACAAGGATTAAAAAATATGAGCTAATATTCAATTTATACCATGATGAAAAGAATAATAAACATTGAAATTATGTACTACTCTTTCCTAATTGAGAATGCAAAGAAACATTGAAGTAAAATACTGGTCAAAAATACAGGATGAGGGCCAGGAGTGTGGCCAAGTGCTAAGAGTGCTTGCCTAGCATGCATGAAGCCCTGGGTTTGATTCCTTGATACCACATACACAGAAAAAGCTGGAAGTGGATCTGTGGCTTAAGTGGTAGAGCGCTAGCCTTGAGAAGCTCAAGGACAGTAGTCAGCCCCTGAGTTCAGGTCCCAAGACTGGCCAAAAAAAAAAATACAGGATGAGCCAGATGGCCATTGACTCATGTCTGTAATCCTAACTACTTGGGAGGCTGAGATCTGAGGCTCAAGATTTGAAACCAGTCAGGCAAGGGAGGCTGTGAGGCTTTTTATCTACAATTAACCAACAGAAAACTGGAAGTGGAGCTGGGAGCTTGGATCAGAAAAGCTCAGGGACAGCGCCCAGGCCTTCAGTTCAAGTCCTATGACCTGACAAAAAAACAAAAACGAAAACCACAGGATGAGGGACCATTCAGCTTCAGAGGAATTCTAAACTTGGAATCTCAATGCTCTGGTCATACTAGTGAAAAATGTACACGAGGAAAAAGAACTAAGAAAACAGAGAAAATATCAACACAGAAATCAGTTAACTATTTTTCCTTTTTGGTTTATAATTTCCTTGCTTCTATTTATTTTTACTTTTTTGCATTTTATCATGCATTCATTTTTACATCAAGTCGATTCGTTCTTCAGTTGAAAGACAGTCCGTTATCATACAAACCTTTATTTAGTGGTGTGTCCATATTTACCATAAATTAGGGCGTGGCTTCCAAAGACATTGAAACTGGATGCTTTGGGCAAAAAAAAATGCTTATACCCCAATCTCATCCACATCAAACACTAATCAATTACAAAAAAGGAGTCCCTGTGACCTTTTCTTCCTGATAAAATACAAATGCCAAATATTACACGAGGTACACTAAAATGTTGGTGGTTTGTCTGGATTTTAATCTCAACAGAGTCTTTCATTGTTGTATTTGCTAAACCTGGCTACCTTCTCTGTACATAACCAGCTCTGTGTGACCAGGACTCTGCTCCTGTTCCACCCTTATTCACACTTTCATCATCCAGGCTCAATGCCTCCCCTGGACCTTTTTACTCTTGGCTTTCCCTGAATGGCCCATCTTCTTTACCCATGTAACTTCTTTTTTTTTTCTGTCTTTTTTTTTTGCAAGTCCTGGGGCTTGAAGTCAGGGCCTGAGGTCTGTCCTTGGGCTTTTCCTCAAGGCTAGCACTCTACTACTTGAGCCACAGCACCATTTCAAGCTTTTCTATGTATGTGGTACTGAGGAATTGAACCTAGGTCTTTATGCATCCTAGGCAAGCACTCTACCATTAGGCCAAATCCTAGCCTTACCTATGTAAGGCTAGTGTGAGCAGACATCAGCTCAGAAGGACATTCCCGGTTATTCCTAGCTAAAGAAGTCCTATTCCCTTCCCTCTGGCCACTCTGGAAAACAGCAGTTATTTGTTTTCATGGCTGTTTTTCTCTCATTCAGACAGATAGCTATTCTATGAGATCTTGCTTTGAAGTCTCTCTTGCTTACTGCTGGAGCAGTATTCAAGCCTAGTTAATAACTCAATAAATACTTCACAAATGCAGAGATTATGAGTATCAAAATATAATGTCATGGGCTGGGAGTGTGGCTTAGTGGTAGAGTGCTTGACTAGCATGCATGAAGTCCTGGGTTTGATTCCTCAGTACCACATACAGAGACAAAGCTGGAAGTAGCACTGTGGCTCAGGTGGCAGAGCACTAGCCAAGTTTCCAAGGACAGTGCCCAGGCCCTGAGTTCAAGCCCCAGGACTAGCAAAAAATACAAAATACAAAATACAGTGTCTTGAATTTCTTGACACAGGAACAGACACACACTTTTCCCCTAGAAGAGGGTTACTGTGCTTTTTTTTAGAAAGACCTTAGGCTCAAACGTGAACTACTTTCAAATGTGCAGCAGTAATACATATGGTAATGGTTTCATAAGGCATGTTAATCAAGAACCACAAAAATCATTTAATCTAGAAGGTTTCCTCACCACCATCAAATACTGATTATATTTACATAGAAATTGACTCATTATCATGCAGCTGATAAACACCACTAAAGGGAGAGCCTGAAGAAACAAATTTGCCAGAGAGAATTTCCAATCCTAACTGCTCCCAAGAAATAATCATTTTAAACCTTCCTGCCACCCAGAAAGGTGACATTCAGTGCCATCAAACTTTTTTTCCTTATACAAGCAGCAGAAATTGGATGCAGTTGATAAGAATAATGTTAATAATAATAATATTTAAAACCTTTAAAACATGTACCATTATCTGATGAAGGATATGATCATAGAAACCTAAAATGACTAGTTAAGGTTCTAAAGAGCCAATTCATTTCATAAGCTGTTTTTTAAAATAGTGTAAGGAGATGAAGAATAATGAAATAATTCCACTTCAGTTTCTTTGAAAATTATGGCTTCAATGAGAAGGTGTGTGTAAAAGCCCTAATTATGTAGTGCATAAATAGATTCGTACACTTAAAGCAAATACAACTTTGCTTTCTACCTCCCAAAATTAAAGAAGAGATAAAATGTATAATCATGCAGGTATATTGTCAGTATGATTGGTAGTCTATGTATTTTAAAATCAGCCTCTTCTTCATTGATGTTATAGATGATTCTGCTGGATACGAAGCACCTCCAAGTAAATCTGGGCTCTTTATGGATTCAAGGTTGATTCTGGCATGAAGGTAGCCACATGCCAGAACTCTGTACCTGAAGGGGTGCTCTCCTGCCCTGGCCCTCATTTAGAGAATAGGCCCTTTGGTTAAAGAGGTTCAGGGTATCATGTCAGCTCAATTTAGGTATACATTGATGTCAGCATCGGGCTAATTGTAGTTCTCTTGTTTTAAAGATCATTTTGTGTTGAGCAGTTACATTTATTTTTATAAAAATTGAGTGATATCTAATTGGAAGATGTAATGTAAGGCCAGTACTGTGCTGGTACTAGAACTTGATCTCAGAGCCTAAGTGTTATTATTTAGTAATTTCTACTCCAGGCTGGCATTCTACCCCTTGCGCCATAGCTCTTCTTCTGGCTTTTTTGTTGGTTAACTGGAAATAAGAATCTTAGGACTTTCCTGCCCTGAGTTGGTTTCAGACCTGGATTCTGAACTTTCAGCCTTCTGAGTAGCTAGTGAGATAGCAGCTAGGGAACTTGGCTGCCTCAATTTCTCTCAGAAACATTTGAAATTAATAGCTACAATGGTGAATCTATCCAATAATTGTAAATAATTAGCTCATGGTTTTATACAGGAGATTTTTATGAGCTCTAACTTCAATTACATTAAAAACCACAGTCATAAAAGGTCCAAAACAATATACTGAAGATGGATGAAAAGCTCTTCAGAGGCTAGCAGGGAAGAGCAATGGAATGTGTTTTTCTTTTGCTTTCATTTCCATGAGGGGATAATTATTAATTACATAAACAAAAATTAGTGACCATAAACACAGGATATACCCAGGGTGATCTTCATTTAACTGGAAAATGAGAGATTTTTATTTAATTCACTCCCTCAAGCAAACCTCTAGCTGACACCATTGACAAGGCACGCTTGTCTTTGTGGTATCTGGCAGCCCTGAGGTTTGACCTCTAAGCCTCATACTTTCTACTCTGGCACTCTACCACTTGAACTGCACCTCTGGTTCAGATTTTTGCTGTTTTAATGTCTCACTTACTGCCAGATGAATGAATGACCCTCAAACCACTTGTTTTAGGTTTCTTGTGGCTGCCGAGATCACAGGCATTTGCTCTCTGTTCCACTTCCCTCTGTAGAGATGGAGTCTAACAGAATTCTCTGCCTCAAATCATGATTCTCCCAACTCTGCCTCACAAATAGATAGGATTATAGGCATGAACCACCAGAATCTGGCACAAGGCACAGTTTCCAATACATTTTTATTCTCAAGCTGCTCAATAAAGTACTTCAGTTCAAAAGCATTCTGCATGGTCTCACACGTAAGGAATCATTCATCTGGGCTGTATTTAATCTGGCTGAAGATTGGGATATAAGGTAGAAAACATTAAACAGATGGCTAGATGGGGGAGATCAGGTACTGATACAAAAGCCTTAGCATATTCAATTGGGAAAGAGGCTATTATATTTTACAAAAATACAATTCCCATACCTACACACATATTTGATACAAAGAGATGATTTGTGTTAAAACTTCCTCTATATGGAGGACTATATGTCAAGGTAAATTGCACACATAGATAAGTTTTCCAGAATGACTAATACATTAGAGTCTTATTTTAATTGGTTAGTTTTGTAAGTGAAATAAAAATTTCTCATTTTTTCCAGATGGAAATCATTAACATAATTTAAACTAGAAATGAATAGAAACATTTCTTTGTGTCTGTTTATTTAAATTGAAAGAATATAATCAATTCATTCAAACATTAGATTCTGCCTAAATTCTCTTTATCTCAGATGAGGGACAATAAGAGAAATTCCCTGGCAGTTTATTAACAAAGCCTGAACAAACACTGGTGAGTGCAGAAATGGCAAGAAGCAAAAATCTCAAAAGCCACAAGGTAACCTCAATTTTTTGTTGTTGTCAGTTTGGTGCTTCAATTCTGGGCCTGACTGCTATTCCTGAGCTCTTCAGCTCAAGGCTAGCACTTTCTACCACTTGAGCCACAGTACTACTTCAGGTTTGCTGGTGGTTAACTGGAAATAAGAGCCTCATGGACTTTTGTGACTGGGCTGGCTCCGAATCATGATCCTCGGATCTCAGCCTGCTGAGTAGCTAGGATTATAGGCATGAGCCACTGGCTCCTGCCTTCTTTTTCTGTTTTTTTGGACTAGGGTTTGGACTTTAGTGCCTCATGCATGCTAGGCACGTACTGTACTACTTAAGCCACTTCCGCAACTCTTTCTGCTTTTTTGTTTTCAAGATATGGTCTTGCTGTGTGCTTGTGTTATCCTGACCGTAATCCTCCTATTTGTGCTGAGATAAAAGAAATGCAAATACTCATCCACTGGTTGAGATGGAATCTCTCAGACTTTTTTCTAGGTCTGGTCTTGTACTGTAATTTTTCCCATCTCTGCCTTCCAAATTGCTAGGATTACAGGTTTGAGTCATGATGATCAGCTCACAGCTCACAGTGTTCTTAATATAATTCACAGCTCTACCTGGAACTACATTTACATTCACAAAGACATTCAAATATCACCATGTTTACTCATTTATGCAGTGGGGTCCTGGAGGTAGAATCAGTTAAACTTTCTGCTCCTGTTCTATTTGTCTTCCAGCACAAAATCTATAACTTTTGTTTTCAACACTTAATTATCTTTATCATCCCCAAATACATCACATTCAGTGAAAGATCAGAACAATAAGGAAAAGGAAGATCAATAATGATAAAACTAAAAATAGGACCTTAAAAATTAAGTCATCTAGAATAAAGAAGGAAAACAAAGTAAAATGGCCCTAAAGGGCAAATTTTCTTATAAGAAACATGGTTACCAGGGTTCAGGAGATAGAGCAGATTAGGGGCTCAAGGAGACATATAAATTCCCCAGGTAATATTTAGAATAATAAAAGCACAGTTATCTCAGGAGAAAAATGGGGTTGGGGTGGAAGCAAAAACAGTTGCTCATTCTCTTTACCATAAATATTTCACCCAGATTATCAAATTATTTCCAACTCAATCTTCTTCATTCTAAGACCAAGCTGATGTTATTTTCATTGCATTAAATAACCACTATTTTAAATTACTGGTCATTTTGTACTTGTCTCTAAATACAGAGTGAAAAATAATGTAGGAATAAAAAAAAGCACAGTTTCACAAAGCAAACCCTTAATCACAATAAATCTATATAGCTATCTAAGTTAATATCATTTTCAAAAGGGAGGCATGAAATTTTTAAAAGTAATATACCTGTGAGGTATGTTCCATGTCATGAAAATAGCAACTTGCTTGTTGTAAGGAAACTTTTGTAAGGAATTTTTAAGGAAACATTTGCAATCCCCAAATATAGCAACTGACGTTTCTGATGTTTCTTAAGGAGGTAACAGTTCTGGAGGACTGTACTACTCTGTGGTTCCCTTCCACTCTGTATATACATTTATAAATAGTTCCTTTACTAAACCGCCCTTGAATTAACCCAACTCCAGCTATGCCATCTGGCTCCTGTGGGGGGGGGGTGGGGGGTGGGCTTGCTGACACAGAGAATGGCTATGGAATGTTCTTTGAGGGAATGTGGCTATATAGAGAAACCTGGCATTAGGCATAAAGCAGAGAAAGGGGGAAGGCATCTCTTTATCCCTTCAATCTGTTAGAACATGTGTGCATACTATCATGTCACATGGAGTACAAAAACTAAAGCCACATTAAAAGAAAAAAAGTTGTTGCAATGACATCTGGCTCTAGTTTTACTTGTCAAAGTAAAAGCTCTGGAGCTCTATGGTCTTAAAAAATTGAAGGGGAGTGGTGGGAGCATGGCCTAGTGGTAAGAGTACTTGCCTAGCATGCATGAAGCCCTGGGTTCAATTCCTGGGCACTTCCTGGGCCGGAAGTGGTGCTGTGGCTCAAGTGGTAGAGTGCTAGCCTTGAGAATGCCCAAGGATAGTGCCTATGCTTTGAGTTCAAACCCCAGGACTGGCAAAAGAAAAGAAAAAAGTAAAAAGAAAATCCAGGAAGATAAAGCATCCTCTGATCTTGTGTCTCTGGACATTTTGAAGGCAGTACTTCCTTCCCCACAGCACACTAGATCTTGTGCGAATAGACATCCTTGTGTTTTAGCTCAAGTAAGAAGAGGTCTTTGGTGTTCCTAAGGGCTCAGAAACCAGCTCACAACTACTGGCACCCCAGTGTGTGTCAGGCCACCACCAGAGCAAACCTGGCACCTTCCTTCCACATCTAAGTAGCTGGTATCAATTTCTCCCCATCTCTAGTTAATGAACAAAATAGATTTCGAGCACATTCAGATGAGTTGGAAGAATAGGCAGTTTTTTCTTGAGTGCCCAAGCAATCTTATCGAAACTATCAGTCTGACCATGTCGAGTTTCTACTATGTTATGGCTTTCTATTGATTTCCAGATAAAATACATGAAGGAAATGGAAGATCTTTCACAAACCCATTCCCAGATTATGTCTCTTCTACCTTTGGTTACTTGCTGTCCTTCCTTATCAATAATATACAAAGTCTAATTTCAGGATGATTTGTAAGGTGGTAATGGTCATAGGAACTCTTCCTATTTTACTTAGTCCACCACCATACACAAACCTAGTACTCAGGATGTTGCCCTGAACACCAAGTAATCCAAAGAAACCAATGCTGTCCAGCATCTTTGATGTGTTCAGAGTATGGCATATATTTCATTTAACCCATACAATCCATTAGACGCCTGAGGCTCAAGCACAGCCAATGCTGTACCCAGAGGTTAAGAGCCAGTAGGAGCTGGAGCAGAACTAGGCGTTCTTTCTAACCCAGTGAGACTGCCATGGTTCACAGCTCCCTCAGATGAAAATCCCCTGGCCTGAATGCTTTTTCTCACTGGCAAAACTCTCTGCTTCCTCAAAGCAAAGGCTGGACTTTCACCTTCCCATAGGCTTCTATAGCTAGGCAGGCAGGGCTGGTCTCTTCATTCAGTTGGATCCCACAGTACTTTTAGAATCCCTCTATCGTACTTCTGTGCTACCACCTGTATTTGAGTCAGTCTATAATTATTAGTTTCAAGGACTTTCTTGAGAACCAGAATCAGAGATCTATTTGTCTTTGATGTTCAGCTTTATCATAGAGCCTAGTAAATATAGGATGCTCTACCAATATTTGATAAGAGACGAGGACAAAAAAGAAACATACTTTGGAACTACACTGCTCCAACAACATTGAATAGAATTGAATGGAACCAATTTATGTTTTCCTGGTAGGAAATATTCTAACCACCGTCTAGTTAAATATGTCAAATAATATGATATGCCATAGTCATGATACAGGAAATGCCATAGTCATGATACAGGAAATGAAGAACTTTCTAAAACATCAGAGGAAAATAATATTTAAGGATATTATTACTTTTAAAAGGCACATCATGCAATATTGCTCTCTATGAGATATAAACAAGTTTACCAAAATGTGCTAAGGTAGAATTCCCTAAGATAAAACCATCCTTAGTGGTGATGATACATTCTTTTTAGGAAAACAAAATAGAAAAACAAAATAGTCTGTTGTTTTTATAAAAAGAAATAAAAATTTTCTATTTTATAAAAAAGTATTAGCTGTTTAAGATGAAAGTTGACTTATCTAAAACTCTAGAGCTCTAACAGAAATTGTTAAAAGAGCATGGTTGTGGTTATATAATTATCTTAATTTTGAGTTAGGTTAATAAAACTCACAAAAAGGAATATAATTATTATCTAAAATTGTAGCTTTTCTTTGTAAGTAACCTAAAGCCAAATAAGCATATTTTCAGAGACAGTAAGTCCCTGGGCTTATTACCATAAAATAAATGATCTTGGAGTATATAAAAAAAGATGTGAAAGTGTTTTACTCAAAGAGAATTCAAGAACCTTTGTATATAGAACGTAGCTTCTGACTCTCAGGCATTGAGAGTGTTCTCCTTTTTACAAAAAAAATATGCAGGAGGGTGAATAACTTTCTGTAGTGGCTGATTTCATTTACCAAGACAAATTTCAGATTCCATTCCACCTGGACAAGGGGCATTACAAACCATACCAGGTTCTTTATGCTCTATTTTGAAAAGATTCCCTGCTGTAAATTGCTTTATTAGGAGTTTACTTAATGAGGTTCAAATTGTCTTCTTTGTAAACCTTTAGAACAGGATATATAATACACTTTGCTACATTAGATTTTAAAATAAAAAAATTCACAAAGAAGACAATGGTTTTAAGTGCTAGTCACACAGGCCAATCAATACATTCACAATTATAGCCTTGAACGGAACACAAAACTTCTACAACCATCCTTTTTAGTTACCTAAAACTAGGGGCTTCACAATACAAGAGGTGAAATAAGTTGTCATGATTATCAATGTCTGTACTTATTGTTTCATTAATCTGTGTACCCAGTTCTATTTACTCAGGATTCAGACAATGAGCAATGGAAGATGAAAACCACCAACAAGAAACCTTTCTCTCATGGAAATACTACTTATACAAAATTACTATTTACTATTACTATTTCTTGCACACAGGATAGAGAGCGCTGTGACTTTGGAGCCAGGTAAACCTGAAATTAAATTCGGACTTGAGGTGAGTGAGTGATCACATTTCAGTCTCCTCATTCTAGCAATATAGGGATTGTGATTTTCACCACTGAGAATTATTCTGAGAATTAACTAGGACAATGGCAGGGAAAGCCCTGACAATAAGCATTCATATCATTCACTTTTCCTCCCTATCTGCCTTTCAGCTCCCTTATTTTCTACTCAGATAAAACTGCATGACAAGAATTTGGCAGTGCAAAACACATTTCCTCTATTAAATCTGAGAAGTCATGGGCTTTTGCAAGCAAGAATAAAATATTTTTTAGTTAATGAACAAGTTTTCAATATGGAGAATAAGTGTATATTAAATTTGGTTGTCAAATTTTTAGTGTATTCTGAGAGTTCACCCAATTTCCTTACCAGGGAAAGCATTTACAAAAAAAAAGAATAATGTTTTCAGTTGCCTCAGGGACAACTGGATTTTATATTCCAAACAACAAAATCCAGGGGATGGGAGAGAAAAAGTACACACTTTCTGAGTTATTTCCTTTTAGGTATTTGGAAACCAAGTTTATGGAATTAAAACTGTTTAGGTCTGTGCAATCAATATAAATTTGAACAAAGCTAATTCAGTTAAGGCAATCATCAATAGTTTATAAGAACAACAAATATTTTTGCTTACTAGGGCTATTGGCCAAAACAAAATATTAATCTTCATTAGAAAGTCTCATGAATGTTCAAATTTCTCTAGGGCTTTAATGCTATTTCTAAGACATTAAATAGAGGGCTTGATTTTGCAGGTGATATTACAAATAACAAGCTAACTCCTTGCATCTCTTTAGCTTTTTTAGCTCTTTAGCTAGTTAAATCCTATAGACTTCTGCACACATTTCAATTCACCACAATTCCTTCAACCATGAATTTCCTTGGAGGAAGGCTTAGAAATTTGCTTATAGTCTAAAATTTCAGTGTGGAAGAGAATCTTGCTGCTTTTACTTTTTGTTTTAAAAAAAGAAAGCAATTAGATGTGGTGGTGTACATGTGTACATGTAAAAAGGAAAGGAAAGGAGGAGGGGGAGGAGGAGGGGAGGGGTGGGAGGGGAAGGGAAAGAGGGGTAAAAAAGGGGAGGGAAGAAGAAAAGAAGGGAAGGGAAGAAGAGAAGGGGAGGGAAGGGAGAAAGTCATATCATATGGATAACCATACCTTGGATCAAGAGAGCAACTTTAAAAAATAACTATACTGGTTAGGAGTGTGGTTCTGGCTTTGATTCCTCCATACTACATACACAGAAAAAGCAAGAAGTGGTACTGTGGCTCAAGTGGTAGAGCAATAGCCTCGAGAAAGCTCACAGATAGTGCCGAGGCTCTGAGTTCAAGCCCCAGGACTGAATAAATAAATAAATAAAAATTAAAAAATTAGACCAATTCCGTTAGCATAATAATGAAGCTTCAGGTACTATTTCAAGTGAGCATCAAATCTGTGGGCCAGATGTGATTGGTCTGTGGGTGTAGTGCGTGTGTCAGTGTCAGGGACAACTGACTGGTAGGCAGGGGTCTGCAGGGTTGTTCTAGCTTGTCTTGCTGTTTCATCTAGCTATTGAATACAAATCAAGAGTTGACTTGAGAATTCCAGCTGCATTGAGAAGAGGGAGGAAAACATTTTCCTGTTTATTTCAAAGTGATTTTGAATCTGTATCATGAAAAACCTTTTATACTTCTAATCTGTATCTTTTAAACTATTTTAAGCAATGATTAAAGGAATACATCACACAATAAGCAAACATGCTATAAACAAAATTCTAACCCAGTAGAGACCTCCGAAAGATAAATCTTTGTTGCTTAGTTAACCCGCTTTAGAATAAGTGACTGGGGCCGAAGACATCCGTACCTACAGTGCAGACTGAGGGCAGTGTCAATGAATGGGACAGTTCACTCACAGCAGAATTTTGCCTGAGGAAATACAGGTCAGTGTGGCAGGCCTTAGTTCTTTCAAGGGAAGAAGAGAACTCTGCACCATTATGAAAGTACTAAGAAAAATCACTTAGTTAAGGATTGACATTGTGACTGGCTTCGTTACTACCTGTTCTAATGACCTATCACTGCCAACGATAAAGTAAAAACATGAAATTCAAATAAAAACGGAGTTACACATTTATTAAAGATCAACAACTATTGGAAAAAAATAAAAACAGAACTGAAGAAATAAAGAATATCTCTAGGAAAAAGTTCTGGGGTTTAAAAGTACTCTGGAATTCCAAGGAGCTTACTTAAACACACAAATAAGAAAATAATTGGCCCTGCTGTCATTCACAGCTGGGTTACTCTGCAAATGTTACTTTGCTTCTCTTCAGGAACATTCAAAAATGTAGTGATATTCTGCAGTCTGCTGTTTAAAGGTAAGTGTGCATTTGCATTTTGTTATGCCTGCAGCCTCCTTTAGATGTTACACAACTCCCTATTATGGAATCCATCTTTTTTGAAATGGACACATTTAAAGACTCCGTGCCAGGGAATTTTCAGAATTGTTTCTCTCTTTCAAATTGTCTGATCATTTCCACATGGTTAAATCCATGTTCAATATTTTTGGCAGGGAACTGACACTGGTGACATTGTACCCTTCTGAGAGCATTCCATTCCATGGGACAATGGTTATGTGTCCCAGTACTAGTAGATTTTTATCACTAGATACCCACTAGATACCCACTAGATTTCTCTATTACCATCTCTGTTTTCATTACCATTTGTAGTCAATATCAACTACAAAGTTTTTGATCCTATAGAGAAGTAGCATAGATTATGGATGTGGTTATAAAACAAAAATTCATTTCTCGCCTCCAAGTTCAAGACCACCTGCAAGTCCTTAAGCCAAAGTGAACTCAGTCTTCATTTGTCAAGCAGAGAGCAATATCACCTCAGGGGACTAAACACAATTAAATGTGGTAATACAAGTACATGTTGTGGCCAGATGCAATGCAACTAGTAAATTCCTTTTATTGTCATCATCTTCATCATCATTATCATTATCTCAGAAATGGGGGGGGCTGATTCTTTACAGTAAAACTGCAGATTCAATGCAATATGTAATCCCATTTACATGAATAAATTTTATATAAAAGCCAAATAATAGATTCACAACTATGTCTGTCTTGCAATGCAAGTGTATTAGATGCATTAAAATAAGCTTAAATCTTTGAATTTATTCAAGGTGTTTAAAATTCTCATTATAATAGCCACATAGTATATAGAGACAATTTATAGAAAAGAGAAATTAAAGCTTTTCTATTGATATAGAAAAGAGTAAGGTTTCTACTTTTACTATTTATGAAGTAATTAACATCACTTGCCTTAATTCTCTTTGAAACTGTAATAGCCATTTGCCCTGTTAAAATCTAAAATGGTTTTCATTTAAAGACTGATTTTTCTATAGGCATGTGTTTGTGATTTAAATTTTTTTTCTTTATCAAGGTTGAACAAGGCTGGGCATGGTAACTCATGACTGTAATCCTAGTTACTCAGGAGGCTGAGATCTAAGGATTTAGGTTCAAAGCCAGCCCGGATACAAAAGTCTATGAGACTCTTATCTCCAATTAACTACCAGAAAACCAGAAGTGGCCCTGTGGCTCAAGTGGTAGAGGACTAGCCTTGAGCTGAAGAGCTCAGGGACAACACCTCACTACTGACAAAAAAAGAAAGAAAGGAAGAAAAAGAACATTTAACAATTTCAGGAACTTTCCTTTTTCTTACTAAACTACCGTGTAGTAATCTGGTCTAACAAAGTTTGCTTGAGTTCAATAGAATTTTATTAGCATTAAACACTCAGCCCTCTGGGATTGTGTGTGTGTGCTTGCTGTCGTTCAAAATTGTGAGTGATTCTCTACACAGTAGAAATGACAAAATACACTCTCGTGTCTCTGAATTTGGAGATAATGTCTCTTGAAGCCATCTATAAATTTAAGCTTCTGTATATAATAAATACAATCTTAACATATCTCCCTAAACATGGATTCAAAAGGTTTTGTACAGCGTGATTGCCATTTTTATTAGCTTCCAACGCATTGCAAATTGTTTGCTTTCCAGAGGCACACATACTTCACATTAGTCATTACAGCAATCAAAGGGAGAGAGGCCGAGAAACCCTTCCTTTTGCAAGGTTCAGAGGTCAAGGAGACAGGTCTCCACATGCTCAAGGACCCTGGCCTAAGATAAGCAAGATGAAGGTGGGCAGGGCAGGGTTTGTGTGAGGAGGGGTGCCCGTGTTCCTCTTTTTCATTTTTAGACAGAAAGCCATATTTTCCTTAGTCTCTCTCATGAAAAGTTCTCAAGTCTTGAGCATCATCTTTTCTTCAAAATGGTACCTAAATCTGAAGGTCATAGCAGAAAACCTGTCCAATCTAAACGTCATTGCAGAAAAGCACCAAGTTCTGAGAAGCCGGACCTCAGGGACCACAGATCCGTTGAGTGATTCGACCAGAGAAGCCTGCACCAGGAGCTGACTGACACCCCCATTCCAAGACCTCCATCCATCCCCCCCTGCTCTGCGGCCTGGCTGTCCCGGCCGGCTAGGGCTGACCTCCGAGTCTCTACCAGATGCTTTCCGAGGGCCCACCATGCCCTGTTCACCGCGGAGGACCCTGCTGTACGTTCAAGACGAATCTCTCCAACTTGGGCAGGGCTATGCCCGCATGGACGGGCCGGCGCTCTCCCACCCCGCTCACCCACCGCTCTGTAAGGCCACACAGGTCAAAACACAGCCTTCGAAAACAGTTGGGGAGCCACTTACTTCATCAGAGCCCCAGGCTCCAGACGCCTCTCCCGTCCATCCATCCGTCCATCCCTTCAGTGCAGGAGCAGGCTGGGGAGCGACCAGCTGTGATCACTTGGGGGTTAGACTGAGCCGCACGTGGAGGGAGGAGGCGCGCCCCAGCCCGCCAGCCATCACTGAAGCCTTCTGTACCCAGCTGGATCATGGAGCCCTGGGTTTAGGGTGATCACCCGTGTTGGTTTGTTCACGACTACAGGGATTTGCAGGGAAGCTGGGCTTTTAGTGGAAAAACTGGAGCCAGCAGTCTTGGGAAGCGAGATAAATTCATCGATGTCCCATGTGTTTGGAGTATTGTAGCTCAACAACATCTTGAAGGCCTTGTTTTTCATCGTATTTGAAGGCACTAGGAGACTCCTGATCATATTTGAAAGGGAAAGCTGGAAAGAAGTCTATAAAAGAAAGTTATTTCTTCTTGTCAAAAATCTCTTTCTCATGACTGCTCCCATTGCTCTTTTTGTTCACAGTGGTCATCACACAGTTACTTGTGTTATCCATGTTCCCTCATAAACTTGCATTATAATCTCACTCTAACAGTTGTCTCTGCTATCTTTAACCTCCTGGCACCTTGTCTATAATATGTTGATAAAACTGAAGCCAATCGAAAACCTGTTACTCTATACAATGTTAATTGGAATTTACTGTTCATCTCGGTTCACCACTGCATAATTATTTGGTGTGCCTAGTAATTATTCTTCTGGTAGTACATAAAGTCAAACATTTGGTGGTTTTAAAATTAGGGGTTCTACAGATGTCCCTCAGTTGATGAGTGGATCAACAAGATGTGGTATTTATACACAATGGAATTCTATGCTGCTGTCAGAAAGAACAACATCGCCCCATTTGTAAGGAAATGGAAAGACTTAGAAAATATCATATTAAGTGAAGTAAGCCAGACTCAAAGGAACATAGGCCCAATAGAATCCCTCATTTGTCATCATCAGTAGAAACCTTGGGCTCTCCTAGCAGAGATTTACAATAGAACAAAATCTAGAGACATAAGGCCATATAGAATGACGCTAAATGTAAGGACCTCCAGGATAAAGAAACAAAAGCCATATAATGAGTGATTATTGTCCTTAATGTACTATGTTATCTCTCATCTCTTTTGCCATCCCTTGGTTATCGCATATTGTTGCAATATTTCACCTTGTTATCTGATATATTTTATATGTGCTTAATTGGTTATTTGAAATTGGATAGGGAAGGGGGAAAAATCAAGGTGAGCGGGGGGAGGGTGGGAGGGAAATGGGCACCATGTCATGAGAAAGGGTATCAATGTTTGTGAAGTTATGCACCCTCTATCTGGTGAATATAATGTAATCTTTCTATTAATCACAATAAAAATACATTAAAAAATGAGGGGTTCTAGGGCCAAGATGGTATGGGTTCACATCCTAGCCTTGCATTCTCTTATCTACTATCAATATTAACTTTTCTGATTCTCAGTTCCTTTATGTACAAAATAGGAAAACAAACTATGTATCTTATAGCATTGCTATAAGAATGAAATGAGGTATTGTCTAGAAAGCATCTAGCACTGAAAATACACCTCATGCAAGTAATACATTCCTGAAAATCTCAGATAATGTGAAGTGGTGCTGTGGCTCAAGGGGTAGGGTGGTAGCCTTGAGCCAGAGAGGTCAGGAACAGCACCCATGCCCAGAGTTCAAGTCCCATGACTGACCAAAAAAAAAAAATCTCAGATAATGTAAGACTGACCCAGAGGATGAGTTGTGCTTCATTTTCTGCCTAAGGAGGAGCTTCCTGAAGCCAGGTTATCCACTCATTCCCTCACAGTTCATAATCACTTGTCTGACTAGAATTTGAAATGGTGATTCTTGAAAATTACTGAGTTCTTGGGCTGATTTTCAGAAAGCAGCTCCTACAGGGAGATGACCATCCCAGAGGCTCATTAAGGAAATCATGATGGAATTGGTATCTTCAACTTCCAGATTTCAGCAACAGCAACAAAACAATAAATAAGACAACAACAATAAACAGTCACACCATCAAGATGTTCTGAAACTCAGTTGGATCTTTTAGGATATCTAATGGCAGGGCAAAGACACTAGATTTTTCACAGTCCTCTTTCATGCAGTCTTCCAATTAAAACAGGTCTGGTTTTGAGGGGGCGTGTCTTTTAGCTGAGGCAATCTTGGGAGAGATGCTCAATGGAGCAATTCATATATCTTCCAGCAAGTGAGTGGAAAGCATTACCAGGATCACACTTGGTCCCCTACAGGACTGCTTGTCATCATTTCAAATAATTGACATGATTTTAAAGTGATAGACTTTGCTACTCTAGTGTGTACATTCCTTATTACTGTTAGTATAATACCTTTAGATAATTCTTGGATTTTCATGTACAACTCATTGTGTGTTGGTAAGGATTCAAAGTCATTTAATGTATGGAAAGTACTTCGTGTGATTCCTAGCAAGTATGAATGCTGGTTTGAGTGAGCCCTTTTCCTTAAGAGAAGGTCTAGGAATACAGAAGGACTCGGTAATAAATGGAGAAGAGGATGTTGGGAGTTAAAACTTACAGACTGACTTAAAGCACTGAGCTTGTCTCTGGCAAGTTTACATTATGGTATTTGACTAGTGGGTGTCTTGGTTTAGCTTTATGTCAACAGTAAATGCAGGTCTGGATTTTGGCACCTGGCAGGAAGCCTCAGCTAGACTGTGAGCACTCTTTTCTCCTTAGAAGGAAACTTGAGAATGTTAGAATTAACACTCTGCCCATATGGAGGATAAAAACATAAATAATTATAACAAGAAAGGAATAAAGATCAAGATATAATAAAGAACTCAAACTTGAATTACAGGTTATAGTTCCCCAATTAATCTTATATCATGCCAACATACAAATTTCTGTTTAATATTCTTATTTAAATCCTTACAACATGAATTTTTTTACTAACAACTTTTGTGTGTGGGTGTGTGCATATGCACACTTGGTCCTGAGGCTTCAACTCAGGGTGTGGGCATTGTCCCTGAGCTTTTGTGCTCAGGGCTAGCGCTGTACCACTTGAACCACAGCTTTATCTTTGGAGTTTTGGTGTAAGAGTCTCATGGACATTCCTACCCTGGCTAGCTTTGAACTACTATCCTCAGATTTCAGTCTCCTGAGTAACTAGGATTAGAGGCATGAACTACTGGTACCTACCTTTAACCACATTTTTTTTTTAAGTTTTGCTTTTACTCTACAAGTACTGAGTACAGCACCTGAATGCAGGGGATATTCAATATTGGTTGAATAAAAGAATGGATTTCAGAATTGGGTAGGGCACTAGAGATAATATAATCTTCATTTTTGACATGGTGAAAACTTTTCATAGTCTTCATTCTAAAAAATGTTCAATTGTCTTGAAAATGGATAAGGAATTCACAGGAGCATCTAGAGCTGTGGGTGGGCCAGTCTGGGAATTTCCTGGCTGGGTCTCTTTCCACCATAGCATGCCTCGTTTTGAACTCTAAGGACCCTGATAAATCTGCTCACACTATTACTTGTCCATCATTTCCACTCAGAGTTTACTTCCTTAGATATATTTGTTTGAGAAGCTGACAGATCATTTACAATTCAAAAATTAATGTGAATTTGACCTACTCACCTGCACAATCTTTTCCTCCTAGATGTTTATGAAACCTTTGTATGTATAATGTGAAAGATATCTTCTTGGATCATTCCTTATAATTTCAAGGTTCTTAATTATCTATTAATTCCACAGATTTGGAGTTGATTGTGCCTTCAACAACAAAATGAAGGTACCTAAGTTCAAATTTTGGAGTTAAAGTAGATCAAAATATTTTTGTTGTAAAGATATCCATCATTTAAGAGTAAAGACTTTTTTTGATCATCAATGATTTGTTCTTATAATAACATCACAGCATCCTGATGAAATTCTTTCTAGTCTTTTTATTTAGGCATATTTTCTACAGTTTAAATCAATACTCACAACATGGGCACTTGTTTTCGGGACATAATATACGGTTCCATGTTTTGACATAGCTTTTGCAACAATCATCCTCTTTCATTGTACAACATTCTTCCATTCAATGCTGAGCCAGCAGATGACTCAGCCATACCTCTAAAAGTGGGCCCGAATGCTTTTTCCACTCTGTTGATTTCTTAAACCAAACAGGAATGAGCATTTGGAGTTGAAGGGTTTCCCCCACATCTTTTCCATTGTTTTCTCAAGATAAGCTCAAAAATTAGAAAACACAAGTCATAGAAATGGGTATTTTTTTTTATAGCTCTTCAAGATCATATAGCCGAACCCCTACCTGCTTGGGGAATAGAATAGAATTGAATGAAGTAAGGAAGTAGCCATGGAAATTTCCTGCAATCAGTATTACCTGGTAACTATTTGAGTCCAGTAGTTTAAATGTAAAGATATATTCTGAGTCAGAATCCACCTTTTCAGCATAGCTTATGGAGGGAGAGTCATTAAAATTTTGCTTTATGGGAAGTTATTTCCACCAATCATGATAATGCATGCTTGGTAATGCCTGCTATTTGGAAGATGGAGATTAAAAACATGTGAGTTGGAAGCTGATAAACCAACTGGGAACTCATACACACACAATCATAAAAAGTGTTTTTCCCTTTCTCTATATAAACTCCTCTTCTCTTCTCTCCTCTCCTCTCTTCTGCTCTTTTTCCCTTCCTTCCCCTCCTTTCTTGTCTCTCCCCCTTCACTCCCCTTCTTCCTATGAGATGACAATATTGTCAGCTGGAGTTTAGATAGTGAAGCCTCCTTTTCTACTATCTACTTTATGTATGGAGTTTTTGTTTATTTATTTTAATTGGAAAATTGTCTAACCCATGAAAGTCATACAAAAATTCTCATAAATGTACTAACAGATTAATATTTTGCCACATATGCCTCTATGCATATGTATGTACTTTAGTACTTAATATTTGAGCCAAACCATTTACAATAAGTGGTAGAAATCATGGCCCATAGTTGCTAAAACTTGAATTTGCATTCTCTTAGAATTCTCTTGCAAATTCTCTTTTTTTTTTTTTTTGATTGATTGTGGGGCTTAAACTCAGGGGTTCTGTTCTTGAGCTCTTTTGCTTAAGGCTGACACTACCACTTGAGCCACACAGATCGACTTCCTGTTGTCAGGTGGTTAATTTACAATAAGAGTCTCAGACTTCCCAGCCCTGGCTGGCCTTGAACTACAATTCTCATCTCAGTCTCCTAAGTAGCTAGGATTACAGGCATGAGCTACGAGTGCCTGTACAAAAGTCATTTATTTAATAAACAGAGGCCAGGAATTGGGAGGAATGGCTGGATTCATCAAAAACAAATGTGAAAAGCATCTTTTTAAAAAAATAAAGTTTATATAGCAATTAAATTTCTCCTAAACCTGTGGAAGCTCAATAAATGACGATTTCAAACTGTGTTAAGATATGTTCCCTTGACCTGTCTTAGCCTGAGTAATTAATAAAATATTTAAGTTATATCTATACTACAAACTTCAACTCCTAGAGGAGTCAGTGGGATAACACAGTTGGAAAAATGAGCAGTTTATTGATTCTGTACATTCCAAACATTTTTGAGGCTTTCTTAAACTGTTTCTTAGACCATAAGCTGTGTGCAGTCCTCAGCTTGATCAAATGAACTTCCTCTCAGCCATTAAAATTAACATATGGCCAGCCAAGGTTTGCCTTCTGATTCACAAATTATCAAAAACATCATTCTGCTTATCACCATATCTTCAGCTCTGGAGCCATTTTTTCAGCAAGCCCAGACTAGTAAACAAAACTTGCTATTAGAGAAAAAAAATCTTAAACCTATTCTATTACAACTTGATTCTTAATATGATCAGACATGAGTTAGTGAAGTACACTTGTAGATTCTTACCCTTTAAGCAAAAAAACTCCTTCCTTATGTCTTTTGCACCTGCATTCATTTGTTTGACAAAGCTTGTCTCACAAACTCAATGAGAATACACCCGATTTCCTCGATCCTTTACAGTCAATACCTTCCTGATTGCTCCTATTATGATAGACATTTCTTAGGAAAATGTCTTCCTGTTTCAGACTCCTCACAGTTTTTACATAAGGCCTATTATCAAATCACTGGGCAGTAGTTAATTATATGACACATTTATTTTTTCCTTTGAGGCTAGGCTTGGCTTAATCAAGAAATGCATGCAGAAATCTATGTGGGGCTATCGGTTTTAAATTTGAATCTAAATGTATTGTCAAAGACAAAAGACATCTAGTCTCTTCTTTGGAGCTCAAGGTGAATGTCCCAAATCCACACCGGAATAAAACTCCTGTAAGCCTGACCATGAATTGTATGATTGTAGAGCACTCGGGCATGCGTGCTGGGACATTCAGTTTGGACTGTAGGCATTTCAGAGACATCCTTTTCATGTCCATAGATTTGGGAATGTGTGAGGAAGGAACAGTTTCTCTGTCTCTGTATTGTAGATGTTAGGAGCTGGATAAGTTGTTGTAGGAAGCCAACCTATGAATTGGAAGCTATTTGGGCATATTTCTGGCTTCTACTCATAGGTGTCCATAGTAACACCCACATTCCAAATGTGACAACCAAAAACTGTCTCCTACCTTCTCAAATATCCCTGGAGGTCAAAATCAACCTGTGGGGAACTTTTGCAATAGATATGTTGGGTCATTTTTTCATATGCTTGGAATAAACCAATCATAACAATACTGAGTTTATTGTCATATGTGTGTATGCCACAGATTGCCTATGTACCTGCAAGGTCACTTCACTCTCTTGGATTTGCTCATGTCTCTGTCACTATGAGTGGCTAGTACATGTGTATCAGTGTTGATTGTTAAGTATTTTTGGCTTTCTTCCTTCTGGAAATGTACATTTGGGCTTTGTTTAATGTTTCTTCAGTTTTGGTGGCCATATGAAAGGTGAATGGGACTGGTGTACATCGCTGCAGGTAGAAAACTTAAGCCAGTGTGCAATTTACCACAGCTACTTCCTAGTGTGGTGGCCCAGAGCTGCCCCACCAGTCTGGAACTGAGTAATTACAATGAACAAAGCTCCTGTATCATTCTCAGAGAACTTTCTATGCCATGTGAGAGCTGGTTCTGAAAGCAAAGACCTTATATGACTATGGATGAGGTCTGCAGGCCTTAGTCTCATTTGTAACAACGTCCTTATAAAATTTAATTAAGACATAAATTTAAGTGAAACAAAATAGGCAACACATAGCTATTATTTCTATTTCATTGTCCAGTTCCTCAATTAAGTCTCATCAATATTAAAGGAGGAACAATGCTTTGCCTCCTAGGTCAGGTCAAGTCACAGCAAATAGGCAAGAAATTACTACATAACTTTGATAAATATTTCTGTAAGGTATCCTCCTCTGAAGCACAGATAAAAATCTTATACTAGCTAAGTAGAATCCCTTCTGAAACCCTTAATACTTAGTTTTTGCTAACTAGCATCTACCTCTCATTTTTTATTTGCTTTTCATTTGACTCCTAAAGTCAATGACAATCTCATCTCCCTCCCTCTTTCCCTTCCTCTTTCCTTCCCCCTTCCTCCTCTTTCTTTCCTTCCTCTCTTTCATCAGGAACCTTACCTTATGCAATGTTTACATATCATGTAAATGAAGAGATGCCAATAAATATTTGGGGGGAATTAAATATTCATTCCATTAGCTTCACAGTTTCTCATTCATGTATATATTAAATTCTTAATGCTTTAAAAATGAATATGCTTTTATATCCCTAGTATGATCAAATTCAGTCATATCCATCAAATGCAGTCTTCCAGCCATTGCCATGTTGCATCTTTAAATCACCTCAGAAGACACTAAAAAATACCACAAATTCAAAACTGCCTAGTAGGAAAAAAAAAGTAAATTATATATAATATATAGAGTTCTAGAAAATTATAAAAATGCTTTCATTATCTTCTATATATTAAATTTATATGGAAATAACAAGTGCATTGTTTTATTTCAGGCAGGAATCCATACAACACTGAAGTATTTAGCAGGGAAAAATGTCACACTGAGCACATCAAGGAGGTTGTAAATGTATAAGCTGTCATTTGCTGAGAGGTAAGATTCTCAAGCATTCTCTTTACTTTCATTTATTTATAGCTCTGGTCAATTTCACAGCTTCAACCAGTACTGAGCAGGGAAATTGGAAAACTGCAGAATCGATTTGTAGACGTGAAGTCCTATTTTCTTTTATACCTCTTTCATCAGAGTTGCTATCATTCTTGTGTTGTGTGTGTTTTTTTATCAACAATAGTCTGAACACAGCTGATAACTGTTAGAAAATTATTCCCTTAAAGAAGAAGCAGAAAAAACAAGGTGACTGCAACTTTAGCATTTTTCAAAATTGCTGCTTTCTTAATCCTTCATCTTTGTTATATTTAAATATAAGGCGCTCTCTCTCTCTCTCTCTCTCTCTCTCTCTCTCTCTCTCTCTCTCTCTCTCTCTCTCTCTCTCTCTCTCGTATACAGCAGCCCTCTTCGTTTTGGGTTTCTAGGGAATGAACATTATAGTAAAAAGTAATAAACATTTAATTTGGAGTAAATATAGGCTCTTCAAATATTCTGGTTTGGTTTTTCAATCTTCATCCTTCTAAAATATCACTGTAAACACTAAATATAGGAGAAAATGGTTTTAAGGAGAAATCCAACTTGTTTTTCTGTTGCCTTTTCAGCTTGGCAATAGGTTTTCTTTCTTTCTTTCTTTCTTTCTTTCTTTCTTTCTTTCTTTCTTTCTTTCTTTCTTTCTTCCTTCCTTCCTTCCTTCCTTCCTTCCTCCCTCCCTCCCTCCCTCCCTCCCTCCCTCCCTCCCTCCCTCCCTCCCTCTCTCTCTCTCTCTCTCTCTCTCTCTCTCTCTCTCTCTCTCTCTCTCTCTCTCTCTCTCTCTTTCTCTCTTTCTTCCTTTCTTTCTTTTTTGGTTGTGGAGCTTCAACTCATGCCTAGGAACTCTTCCTGAGGGTTTTTTTTTGTTTTTTGGTTTTTTTTGTAAAGCTAGCAATTTATCATTTTGAGCCACAGCACCACTTCTGGTTTTCTGGTGGTTATTTGAGAATAGGAGTCTCACACACTTTCCTTCCTGAACTGGCTTCAAACCACATTCCGAACATTACAGCCTCCTAAGTAGCTAGGATTATAGGAAGAAGCAACCAGGCTTGGCACTAGTTTTTAATAGATTTCACTTAAATTTGAAATTAGATCAACCTTATTTGAAAATGTATGTGAATTAATGCACCTTCTATCTGGCAAATATCATGTTACCCTTTTATTAAATACAATAAAAAAAAGATGCTTCAAAAAAGAAAAAAAAGAAAATGGGAGAGTCTGGTTATTTATGATCAACCTTGAAACACAATCTTCTTTGTATTTTAAAAGAACATTGAGAGAATAAGATTATTCTCTCATTTTCCTTTTACTTATTCTAGCTGTTTTTTGAAACGTGCCATAGTGATAATGAAATCTTTGCTATGGAGTCCATTTATAGTGTGTCAAGTGAATGGCAAGCTTGTAATGGGAAAATTTTCATTTCTTGAATTTATATTCATTCATATATTCCATTGAGTTTATATTATACTCTTTTGTGTATTCTGTCCATTCTCACGTTTATTAATATTGTGGGTCAAATAATCAGATCATGTTCTTTTCATTAACTTAGAAATATTACCAACTTAGTTGTTAGGTAGTTGAAACAGAAAACTGTTCTGGGCATGGTGGTACATCCACACCTGTAATCTCAGTCCTGGGGAGCTTGAGGTTGAAATTTGAATTTAAGCCAGTTTAACAGACTACATAGGGAGATCCTCACAATTAAAAAAATAAACAGATAATTGGCCAACTGTCTCTTAAGCAGTAAGAGACATTTTTGCATAGTTGAAAAGATATTCAATGAAATCTGAATTTGGGGTAAATAATAAGATTTAAGTACATCTAAAATGATGCATGCTCTAAATCTGAGAACTGATGTCATAATATTTACCAATATTACAAGAAAAATCTTTACTATTTTAATACACTGAACTAATAAAAGTGGAAATTTAAAGTTATGATTAACAAAAGTTAAATCAAATTCATCCATGCAGAACTATACTGTAAAGGTTTTCATAAAGAAGAATGGTAAGTGTATGGGAATGTACATAAACTCCAGTCCCAAGTCTTGTTAGTTTTTGTAAAACTTTAGTATTTTGAGCTTTAAATTGTCAAAGGACTGGGAACTAACTTGAGTTAAAGTTTTTGTCTTTCTTAATTATAACTTAAATTCCAGAATCCTTTATTAAATTCATCTGGGTGTTGGGGTTTAGCTCAGAGCTAGAGTGCATGAGGCCTTAGTTTCCATCTGTACCTTCACGATAAGGAGATGAAGAAAAAGAGACATTCAGCCAAGTGCAAGTGTCTCACACTTTAATCCTAGCTAGTCAGGAGGCTGAAATCTAAGGAAAGCCTGGACAGGAAAATCCTTGGGACTTTTATCTCCAATAAATTACCAAAAATACAGAAATGGAGCTGTGGCTAAAGTGGTAGAGTGCCAACTTTGAGCAGAAAAAGCTCAGGGATAGCACTCAGGCCTTGACTTCAAGCCCCAGGGCCTATAGGAGAAGAAGGGATTAAAAGATAGAGAGAGGGGGGAAATGAAAGTGGAGAGGGGAGAGAGAAGGGAGAAGGGGGAGGGGGGGAGAGAGGAAGGGAAAGGAAAGGGGAGAGGAGAGAGGAAAGGAAGAGGGAAGGAGGGAAGGGAAGAGGGGGAGAAATGTGTTGGGGGTGGGGGAAAGGGGGATTGAAAGGAAAAGTTTCATTGTTTAATCTTTTGAAGTTATGACCATGTGTCTACTAAAAATTCCTTCCTATTCACGGATAATTCCTTATATGCAAAGGCCTAGCAGTCTTCAATACTTAGTCATTTGTGCTTCATATCTACTCAAAAATATCAAGTATCTATAATATGTCTAACGCCCTGTTAGATGCAAGAAACAGGTAAAATAAATCAAAACGGTGGACAATACATGTTTTTCTTTCTTCTAAAAGGTTTTCAGCCTATGAAGTAGACGAAATATGGGTTAGTGTCCACATGTTTTAGGTAAAAACAACTAAGAGTTTAAGTCTTATCTAAGAAGGCACCTATAGCAGATAAAGAATCAGTAATCTTCCCGTCTCCAGGTTCAAAGTATTTTGAGTCATCATCATCACTATTATTATTATTTTGTTTGGTTGTGAGGCTTGAACTCAGGGCCTGGGCGCTGTCCCTGAGCCTGTTTGAGCTCAAGGCTAGTGCTCTACCACTTGAGCCACAGCACCAGTGGTGCGTTTTGAGTGGTTAAACTGGAGATCAGAGTCTCCCAGCGGGGCTACAAACCGCAATTCTGACATCTCAGCCTCCTGAGTAGCTAGGATTGCAGGTGTGAACCACCAGCACCTGGCTTCCTGAATCCATAGCTGGTGGGCCCGGGGGTTGTAGAGAGAAGTCGGGCTGGAGTGGAGTGGAGTCAATTTGTGGAAAGCGGAGCACCCAGCCAAGGAGAGGCTATTTCAGTTGGGTGTCACCGGTCACTCACCATTTGCTTTGGGGCCTTCTGGAATTTTCCTTAAGTATGGGATATTTTCCTTGCCTTTTTTGCACAGCAGCCCTCCTGTCCATTTCCATAATGTTCTGGTTTTACAGTCCTCACGCAGAGCCTGGATTCATAGCGTAACCTTAGTCATTGGCAGGAAGTTTAAGGTATGGAAAGGTTAAAAAAAAATGAGCCAGAGGCCAGGAAAGAGGCCAAAAATGGGGGAAATTCGCTCTAAAAGAGATTTCCCCTGCTCCAGCTCCTCAGAATGACAGGTCTCCTCTGCCAGAAGACTACCTCTCCCGGCAGACCTTGCGTGTTCCGCCCCTGCTCCGCGCTCCCCACCTCCGCCCGAACCAGCCAACAGGGATCCCCGTCTTGGGCCTCTGCCCGAACCCGACCACGCGGGAGCGTGGGCAAGAAAACTACATTTCCCGAAAGGCATATGCCCATACCTCGACCAATCAGCGATAAAAATCCGTAATGTGGAGGCGGAGCCAGAATGCATAGGACACTCTATTGGTCAGGAGAAGCTTGGAAGGGCCGGAACCCGGGAGCGAGAGGCACGAAATGACATTTCCTCTTTAAATAGCTGGAGCCGGGCCCCAACTAGAAATGGCTGCGTCGGCAGGTGGGTAGTTCGGTATCCAGGAGGGGTTTTGGAGGGTGGGCGCGAGGGGAATAAATAGGGGCGAGGCACAAACTGCGAGCTCAGGAGGTCGCCATGCGGACCCGGAGAGGATGGCGAGGTGAAGGTGGCTGGGGGGACCGATGATGAATGGCGTGGGGGCGCCCGGGTACCCGCCGCCGCCCGCCGCCGTTAGCGAGGCGGTTGTGGGGACCCCGGCGGCCGCCATCCGCCCGGCTTCCCTCTGGGGTCGCCTGGCCGGCGTGCGGGCTCGGGGCGGCTCCGCCTCCCGCGTCCGGTCCGCGAGCGCGGCGCTTCGGGCTCGCCGGGCTCCGGCTGCTGCGGGGCGGCCTTAGAGCCGGCTCGGCCGCGGGCTGTGGCGCTCGGCGTCCCCGGTCCTCCGACCCGCCGCGGTTCTGGGGAGACAGTCACCGGTTTGTGTAGGGGAGGGGCGGGGGAGACCCCACCGGACACGTAAACCAAACTCGAGACGACCTGACAGCCCCCGGCGACGCGGCAGCTGTCTGGAACTCCTCCTGGTGGTTGTGCGATTTCTCTCCTAGATTTAAATAAGTCTTCCCCAACACCGAATGGCATCGCACCTTCAGATCCAGCCGGCGAGACCATGGACCCCTTCCATGCTTGCAGTATTCTTAAGCAACTCAAAACAATGTACGATGAAGGACAGTTGACAGACATTATAGTGGAAGTGGATCACGGGAAAACATTTTCCTGTCATAGGAACGTTCTTGCTGCCATCAGCCCCTACTTCAGGTATGAAGACGGTAGAAACTTGTATTGCTCTCTGCACCGGGCTCCCTTCCCCTTCACGGTGTCCCTATGTCCCTATGTTTATAGGGACAATAAAAGGAAACCAGCGAGGATGTATATGTGAATATATATATTACATAGATATATATATGAAATGCTTAAATATATATTTTATATATGTTTAAATTAGTAACAGGTTGTATTTTAATAAGCACGTGGTTCTAATTCAATTAGTGGCCCGTCTGTGTGTGTGTGTGTGTGTGTGTGTGTGTGTGTTTTATATGTGCCATCGTAGATGGCTGTCACTAGTCACATGTGACAAAACTGCAGTTCTTTAAAACTAAACTTAAGCATTTAGTAACACGTGCCTCAGACATTTCGAGTGTTCAGATAGTCCAGGTGGCTGGCTAGTAACGTCCGTATTAAGCAGCACAACGCCAATTTAGAATTCGTTCCAAAAAATACCCCATGATATGTATTTCTTTAGTTTGTGTAACTCTTTGAGAATTCGCTCAGTAGAGGGTTTGCTTTTTCTTCTGTACCTTTAATTCTGAGGCTTAGGGCCTGGATTCTGTTCTTGGACTTTTTCTTTCAAGCTAGTGCTCTCCCTCTTGAGCTACAGCTCCACTTCTGGCTTTTTAGTGGTTACTTGAGGTAAAGAATCTCTCAGGCTTTCCTGTCCAGTGAACCATGCTCCTCAAATCTCAGCCTCTTTAATAGGCAGGATTACAAGTGTGAGGCACCAGTGCTTGGCTCATAGATTGTTTTTAACAGGGGTAAAAGCAGTGGAATGAAAAATGAGTGGAATAGTTTCTGTATCTATTGATTCCCCAAACCAATTATTTTAATGCTTTTTTTTAGCTTTGTTGTTGTTTATCTTCATTCTATATTATGTATTTTGCTTATCATAAAATACTGAGAAGTACACATTTTAAAATTTGGGGCTGAAAAATAACTTCCCAGTTTAAGAAGTTTGTGGAAAAAATAGTTTCCTGCCTGAGCATAACTTTTTGTTTCAACTGCTCTCATTTATAAGCCTTTCAGGATCCCAAAGTGGTGCATGCATGAACAGTAAAACGTTCTCAGCCACACTGTAAATGTACCTTTTCCTGCTGAAGGTGCTTACTTGATAGGGAACTTAGAAGTATAACATTCCAAACAGTAGTTTCTGGTTCCTCTTCTCAGAACGCCGGGTTAAATATAGCTACTTCATTCTGATCCTTTGTGATATCACCAGTTAGACTTGACGAGGATAGGTCATTTGGAATATTATGCATTATCACAAGATAGTGAGCTGGGAAGAAAAAAAAAAGATGAAATTCACATAAAGAGAAAATAATGCTTGGTCTGGCAATGAAAACTACTGGTGATATTTTTATACTTAGGTTAAAATTTCTTTCTTTTTTTTAGTATTCAATCTTTTTTAAAATATTTTTATTGTATTTAATAAAAGGGTTGCATGATATTTGCCAGATAGAAGGTGCATTAATTCACATACATTGATATCCTTCCACATGTCTTGGTCCCCATTACCCTCCCCCCCACCTCCCCACTTGGTTTTCCCCCCTTCCCTGTCCAATTTCAAGTAACCAAATACAAATGTATCCAATATATCAGATTAAAATTTCTTTTGAAACTTTATTATATATTAGATTTGAGCAGTAAAAATACTGAAACTTTAAAGTTACTAAAATTTCATTTTCTACATTATATCAGTTAATATAGTTGTATGTATAGTGGGCTATATGTATATGTATTGTGGGCTTTGAAGAAGTATGTGTACCAAGTATGTGTTCTTAATTTTGAACAAATGCTTGGAAAATCCGAGCATAAGATAGGTGTGTTCAGATAAAGATGTGTAGCTAAAAATCTGAAGAATTAAGTTTTAAACCTAAGTTTCTTGGAATTAGTTCTACTCCTGATGTAGAATCTAAAAATCATACTTCATATCTTTTAAACTTATTTTACTTTATTTAGTATTTTTTGGTACTTGGATTTGAACTTTAGGTGCTTAAATTTCTGGGCTGGTGCTATCACTTGAGCCACATTTAATGTAGTTCTGAATCTTGCATCACAGGCTGAAAAATTAGAATAGCTGGGAATCTGTCATGGCCATTTCATGATCCCAGTGACTTGACAGAATTAGTATTTATGTGATTATTAGAAACTTTTGCCATTCAGGATTTTGTGAGAGGAAGGGCTTCCACTGTTTAGAGTTTACCTGAGGAACCTATTAGAACAGAGAACTCTTTGGACACTAGACTACTTCTGTCTGGGAGACCAGCTTGCTTCAGGCTAGAGTATTACCATAATAAAAGGATGTGAGGTAATGTTCTCCTACTGGAGCTACAGAAGTTAACTCTGTCTAATGAAATACTTTATTTTTCTTTTTAATTGGTAGCTGTATAGATAAGTCAGCACCTGAATTGAAAGACCAGCTCACACATAAAAAAAAACTTACGTTTTTTGTTCTTTTTTTTTTTTCCCTGAGTCCTGCGCTTGAGTTCAGGACCTGAGCACTGTCCTTGGACTTGTCAAGGCTAGCGCTTTACCACTTGAGCCTCAGCACCACTTTAGGCTTTTTTCTATGTATGTGGTACCGAGGAATTGAACCTGGGTCTTCGTGCATGCTAGGCAAGTACTCTACCACTAGGCCAAATTCCCGGCCCAAAAAACTTGTGGTTCTTAATAATAAAATCCTGTGATAGTAATCTTAAAAATTTGTACCGTCAAAGTAAAAATAGAACTCAAGAGATGAGTAGTCATTTAGCAGGAGCAGGCTGTGTCCTTCTACTTTTATGGTTTTTCATACTTCTTTTTAAAATACCTCCATATATGTGATGGAAACTTTAAAAGTGACTGGAAATGTTCCCATTTAAGGATATTTTAAAAATATTTTAAATAATAGCTCTTTAAAATAGGCAGGATTTGGAATCAGTTATCTTGAGTATTAGTCTTAGGTTAACTTCCTCAAGAAACAGATTAATTTCCTCGAGAAGTATCTATTATACATTTTATAATAAATATATTTCCTGAAGAGAT
The DNA here is from genome assembly GCF_031878675.1 of Megascapheus bottae. NCBI lineage: Eukaryota > Metazoa > Chordata > Mammalia > Rodentia > Geomyidae > Megascapheus > Megascapheus bottae. The sequence continues at coordinate 34,066,083 of NC_143510.1, forward strand.
TCTTGCGAGAAGTATCTATTATGCATTTTATAATAAATATATTTCCTGAAGAGATTCTTGCTATATTTTGTTTTATATTTAATTTTAAGGATTGACTAGAATGAATCATTAAAGGAAGGGTAAAAAAGATAAATGATTTTTGTAACTGATTATTACCTTAAAGAGACAGGTGTTAGCTGCTTACTATTCTGGCCAAGAAGGTTCTGATATTTTAATTTTTTTATTAAAGAATTTATTAACTGATTTTTACATCATATTTCAAACGATAGGTTTAACAAACAAGTATTCAAGAAGGGAATCTCTGCAATCACTGGCACTTAGATTTTAGAACATAATATTTAAATTTTTTTTAAAAAGTTTGGCCTTCAAGGAAGACGTTGGCATTTTAAAAATCAGTATTTTCAAAGAATCAGTGATGTGTTAATGTTAGATTTTCTTTAGAAGACATATTACCCTGTGATTATTTTTATGTGTATATTTATGTAAATTGGTGAATATGTTAAGTTTGAGAAGACTTGAATGACTTCTAAGGAAGGGTTTTCAAAATGTTCAAGGGTAAGTAAATTTCATATAAGTAATAAGAGACCTTTCAAAACACAATAGTAATTTTAAATATTTAGAGAATATGCACTTTTGAAGAACATCTTGCTTTTACTAATATGAAATTAAAATAATTTATTTGGGGTATAAGTTGCTTTGTTGTTTTCATTAAGATATAAATGAATTTTATTAGATTATATTTTTAATATATTATTTTGATACCTCTAGAGAGAGGAAAATTTAAGGTCCAGTGTCTGTAAAGTCAGTTTAACATAGAAACCTGTACTCTATCTTCTTTTGGTTTACTCTACTCTAAAGTATATTCTTCTTTTGAGGAGAGATCTGTGATTCTCTTAGTAGGGTCTTTGACTGGATCTAGGGTCCTAATTAATGCAAAAATTAGCAAGAGAGTTTACTAACAAGGGTGTTTACTGTTATTATTTTACATGTATCTGGGGATCTGAATAGCAGAGTGAAGTCCAAAGAAAGGCAAAGAACAATACATTTGTGAAGGAATGAAAGGGCAAGTAGATTTCTGGACTAGGTTAGCAGGAGATATGGAAGTTGGAAGACACGGAGACTCATTGAAGATAAGGGTTAGTTCAGAATTTGTTCAGTCAGACTAACTGTAGCCACAATGATTCCAGTTACTCTGGTGATCAAGGCTATTTGTAACCTTGGTGTGTGAAGTAAATCCCACTGAAGGCTTCCCATGGCTTGTTTTAGATTTAGAAAAATGGACCAATAGCCCTTCCTGCAGTTACAGCTTTTTTTTTTTTGTCAGTCCTGGGACTTGAACTCTGGGCCTGGGGACTATCCCTGAGCTCTTCAACTCAAGGCTACCAACCTACCCTGGAGCCACAGCACCACTTCCGGTTTTCTAGTGGATAATTGGAGATAAGAGTCTCAAGGTCTTTAGTGCCTAGGCTGGCTTTGAACTGCAATTTTCAAATGTCAGCCTCCTGAATAGCTAGGATTACAGGCATGAGCCACTGTGCCTGGTGCAGTTACAGTTTTTTAAAATGATTACTGCACATTTTGAGATAGACCATCCTCACTTTCTTCGGCAACTTCGGCACAGTTACCTTCTTTGGTAACTACATCTGAGAATAGTTTTTGGGATTAGCTTAATCTTTCTGTTAGGTGATCAATTTTTATTCTGTTCACAATAGCTTAGAATATATTCATTCAGCTTCTAAAAGTTGTCTGTGTGGTAACTATCCTTTTAATAATGTTTAGTTGCAGCACACAAATACTGACCACTTTTTCCTTCTTAGATCCATGTTCACTAGTGGCCTTACAGAGAGTACTCAAAAAGAAGTTCGAATCATCGGTGTGGAAGCTGAATCGATGGATTTAGTACTGAATTATGCCTACACTTCTAGAATTATTCTGACAGAGGCCAATGTCCAAGCTCTGTTCACTGCAGCTAGCATCTTCCAGATTCCTTCTATCCAAGACCAATGTGCTAAATATATGATCAGTCATCTGGAGCCACAAAATTCTATTGGCGTCTTCATATTTGCTGATCATTATGGTCATCAGGAACTGGGAGATCGATCAAAAGAATACATTCGTAAAAAATTCCTATGTGTCACCAAAGAACAAGAGTTTCTTCAGCTGACAAAAGACCAACTGATAAGCATTCTAGATAGTGATGATTTAAACGTGGATCGAGAAGAGCATGTTTACGAGAGCATTATAAGGTGGTTTGAGCATGAACAGAATGAAAGAGAAGTATACCTTTCTGAAATTTTTGCCAAATGCATACGTTTTCCTCTGATGGAAGATGCATTTATAGAGAAAATTCCACCTCACTTTGCACAAGCTATAGTCAAAAGCTGTGTAGAAAAGGGAGCAGCTAGCACGAATGGCTGTACACAGAGGCTTGGAATGACTGCTTCTGAAATGATAATATGTTTTGATGCTGCCCACAAACACTCAGGAAAGAAGCAAACAGTGCCTTGTCTAGATGTAGTCACAGGAAGAGTGTTTAAACTATGCAAACCACCAAATGATCTGAGAGAAGTTGGGATACTTGTATCACCAGATAATGACATTTACATTGCAGGAGGATACAGGCCAAGCAGCAGTGAGGTTTCCATTGACCACAAGGCAGAAAATGATTTCTGGATGTATGACCATTCCACCAATAGATGGCTGTCCAAACCATCCTTACTTCGAGCCAGAATAGGCTGCAAACTCGTATATTGCTGTGGTAAGATGTATGCAATTGGAGGCCGAGTATATGAGGGTGATGGGAGAAACTCCCTAAAATCTGTGGAGTCCTATGACAGCAGAGAGAACTGTTGGACAACTGTTTGTGCGATGCCAGTTGCAATGGAATTTCATAGTGCTGTGGAATACAAAGAGAAGATCTATGTTTTACAGGGTAGGTGCCAAAGTGATTGAGTTCCTATGTGGCTTTGAATCAAGCCTGGTTTAATTATATGAAAATAGGTAACATTTCCTGTTAACACTCTGGAATGTTTCTCAGAAAGAATTCATTGGTATGGTCTATTCTGCAAAGGACATATACAGAAAAGTCACCTTGTGAGTCAAAAAAGGTTTTAAATACTTAACAGTACTTTAAATTACTTAAATTTCATTTTTGTATGTTCTTGTATTTTGACCTATGAGGAATTGAAAAATTCTTTAATAACTAATAATTCAGCAACTTGGGAGAAGTAATTCAAAACTTTTTATAAGAGTAATCAATAAAGTAAGGTTAGAACATAGTTATTTTTGCTCTTTAGTATTATACATATAATCAAAGGATTTAGTAAATGCTGTTATGCAACTTACTGGATTAGTTTAAAAGAGAAAAAGGAATAAAGTATTACCTAGAATATTAACTAGATTTATACTGCTCAATTAAGAATATTAACTAGATTTATACTGCTCAATTAACAAAGAGTGTTTTGTTTTATTTTTCTGTGTTGATACTGGGGTGTGGATTTAGGGTACACTTGCTTAGTTTTTTTACACTCAAGACTGATACTCTTAACACTTGAGCCATACCTCCACTCTCAGCTTTTTTCTGGTTAATTGGAGATAAGAGTCTCTCAGATTTGTCAGTTAAAGCTGGCTTTGAACTAAATTTCTTAGATTTCAGCCTCCAAAATAACTAGGATTACAAGTGTGAGCCATCAGCATATAACTACTAAAGGTTTTTTTTTATGTAAGCCTTGTAATTGCAGTAGTTATGAAAAATCTCAACCTTTGTATTTAAGTTTCCCATTTTAATTTCACAGGTTTATATTTATTTTCAGAAAAGTTTGTTTTCAGTATTTTTTAACTGAAAAAAATTTGAAATACCACTTTATTTTCCTAGTCCCTTATTTGTGAATATATTTATATGCAAAACAGACACACATACACTCTTAAGCATTTGAGGTCCTATACTCTGGGAACGTTACAGTAAAAATAAAGCAAATGGGTGAGAATAAGGTTCTAATTTGTGAGAACAATGTTTTCCTTATTTTTTCTTACATGTTTTAGTTTCTGGAAAGTTGAATATAACATTGGTTATAGTTAAATTTTTCATTATACTACTATTTTTAAGTAACAGGAAAATTGGGATCTCAACAGAGACATAGATGCTTTTTTAAAGCCCTTATCCCCTTTTTTTTTCTTTTTAAATCATGTCCTTTATCCTATTCTTTTGACTTAAAGTTTCCTAGAAATGCCTAAAACTTTTTGGTCTAAGTTCAACATCAAGTTAATTGTCCAGAAAGAGCCCTATTCTCTAATGCCTTATTTTATTTACGTAAAGGCAACACATGGTTTGGATTTGTTGGTCTTGCCAAAAACTGGAATGTAAGAATGCATGTATAATACTTCCAGCATGACCAGATAGGGTCCGTCGCCCTTAGTGAAGTACACTGGCTCCCACTCCTGTGTTTTGTTGGCTAGCCAGTTGAACTGATAGAGGTAAAATCAATGATAAAGTTTAAGATTGGGATGTAAAAGTTGTGGTAATGCAGATTTTATAGCAAAATAGCATGGAATCAGTAGAATTTCAGGGCCAGAATAAAGATCATTTAGTCTGAGCTCATATTGCAAATAAGAGAAATCAGAGGCCCTGAGACCTTTTAATTGCTAATCATTGATTTTACTCTATTAAAGAAGACTTTAAAATTGCAAGATGAACTTTTATGATTGTTGTTGTTGTAGGGCTTGAACTCAGGCCTGAGCACTGTCTCTGAGCTTTTTTGTTCAAGGCTAGCGCTCTACACAGCACCACTTCCAATTTTCTTAATTGGAGATAAGAGTCTCACATACTCTTCTGCCTAGGCTAGTTTTGAACTCTGATCCTTAGATCTTAGCCTCCTAAGTAGCTTAGGATTACAGGCATGAGCCACCGCTTCTGGCACATTTAAAAGTTTTGTTATCTTCTTTATCAGGAATTCTGTAATAGGAGCAGGTGATATGCAAGCAAAAGTTGGGCGATTAAGTCAAACAACGTTACTCAATGCTAAAATGTCACTATTAGTAAGTAGGAAGTTGAATTTGGAAATAACAATAATAAACCCTCGTTTAGAACAGTTTTCAAGAGGAAGCTTTTTTAGAATTGGCATTTCTGATTGGAACAAAGCCTCTTTATATAAGTCAACCTGACATGAATAGTTGGAATACTGTGCTGTATGTGCTCCTGAATTTGACACTTTCTTAGTGCCAGTGTGACACCCCAAATGGAATATTCCATGCTGGACCTCTGTGATAGATCATGGTCTAATCACAAATACACTGAAAAAACTGTTTATGCATTTCATGGTTGGACTTGAGTTCTATCCTTAAGATATCTCATTTATATGCAGATGTTCCAAAATCTGAAATGTATCTAATATTCAAATACTTCTAGTTCCAAGCATTTCAGATAGCAAATATTAAATCTACACTGTGACTATTGAAACTTAATTTAATCTGTTCATATATAATTGAGATTTTAAAAAAAGATTTTATACAGATATTCTAATTAACAAAGGTATTTAAATCTTTAGGTATAATGTTTTTGTCTTTCAAGTTTTTTTAAGACATGGTCTCCTTTTGGAATTCATTTTCCTCATGCTCTGGAATATGTAATTCTTAAAGACATTTTTAACTGGCAGTCTGAGTCAGTATACCCTTTTATTGCTAAATTGGAATAGAAATGGACTGAAAATCCATTCCATAAACCATGTGTGTGTTCTGTATTTTTAGTGTTGCCAATTTTTCTACTGATATATATATATATATATATATATATTTTTTTTTTTTGTGTGTGTGTGTGTGTGTGTGTGTGAGTTATGGGACTTGAACTTTGGGCCTTGGTGTTGTCCCTGAGCTCTTCAGCTCAAGGCTACCACCCTACCCCTTGAGCCACAATGCCACTTCTGGTTTTCCAGTGGTTAATTGGAGATAAGAATCTCACAGACTTTAGTGCTCAGGCTGGCTTTGAACTGTGATCTTCAGATCTCAGCCTCCTGAGAAGCTAGGATTACAGGCACGAGTCACTGTGCTCAGGTAAATATTGAGTCCTGGGGTTTGAACTCAGGGTCTGAGCACTATCCTTGGGCTTTCTCAAGGCTAGAGCTCTACCACTTGAGCCACAGCACAACTTGTGGCTTTTTCTATGTATGTGGTATTGAGGAATTGAACCTGGACCTCCATGCATGCTAGGCAAGCACTCTACCACTAGGCCAAACTCCTGGCCCCAGAAATTTTTATTTTTGCATTATAGCAGCAAAATTTATGTAAACACAGCCAACAAGCACAAATCTGTATAATTGTGTCCTCTCTTCTAAGTTATAACAAAAATATGTAATGGCTTATCTATGATGGAGCCTCATGTATGCATTTTGGCTTATAGATGACCATTAGTTATGGTTTCTTTAGAGCTGGTTTAAATAAAATTCTTATAATACACATTGGGTCAGAGCAAATGGAACTAAGCTCTTAACTATTCTGCCATGATGCCAAACTAACCCCTGATTTGTACACTTTCTCCAAATCTCCTAATTGAGGTTGAATATAATATCTGGGTTATATTGTATTTACAAATGGAAATACTTGGAAAAGTATTCACTAATCTTTAGAGGTTGGCCTTAAAAATACAATGAGAACCAAACATGATAATGTGCATATTCTTTTCTTTTTTAGGGGAATTTTTCCTCTTCTATGAGCCCCAAAAAGACTACTGGGGTTTTTTAACCCCCATGACTGTGCCTAGAATCCAGGGCTTAGCAGCTGTATACAAGAACTCCATCTACTACATAGCTGGAACCTGTGGAAATCATCAGCGTATGTTTACTGTTGAAGCCTATGACATTGAACTAAATAAATGGACTCGGAAGAAGGACTTTCCTTGTGATCAGTCCATAAATCCATATCTTAAGCTGGTACTATTCCAGGATAAACTCCATTTATTTGTTCGAGCTACTCAAGTGACTGTTGAAGAACATATCTTCAGAACCAGCAGGAAAAATTCCCTTTACCAATATGATGACCTTGCTGACCAGTGGACTAAAGTATATGAAACCCCAGATCGTCTGTGGGACCTTGGCCGCCATTTTGAATGTGCTGTTGCTAAGCTGTATCCTCAGTGTCTCCAGAAAGTTCTGTGATACGTGACAGATCTTATGTGTATCAGTGTGACATCTCATATGGAGAAATCTTGTCAGGAGAGGCATTGTTGATACATTGAAGAAAACAGTTTTATTATACAGAGATGGGTGCTTTTAAAGATTACAGTGTAGGGATGGATTTGCTTTCACTTTTGTGATGTTTTCATTTCAGTAAGGAAAAGATAACAAAGTGCAATTATCATTTTTTTTTCCTGGCATAAAAGTGATTGTGTCATTTTATAATTTTGTGATAAGTCACGGAGCTACCAGATGAATCAGGACAACTATGCACTCTTTAAGAGCAGTTAGGATTACTAGGTACAGACATCCAAACTAGTTTGACATGATTTTTTTAATTTTAAATACGGGTAACTATCTGAGGCAATATCACCAGGACTTTATTTTGCTGTGACCTCTCTAACCCAGAGAAGCACTAACTTAGATCCTCATTCTTAATATTTATATATATTTACATTTTTGTGTACTGTTCTCAAGAGATTTAAACATATTCTGTTACTAGACTGAAATATCAGTTTCAGAAAGAGCTTGTAAACTGTTTAGTTTCATATTTCCCATATTTAAGTTCAGCTAAAGTTTTTAAAGTGGCAGCTTTCTGTCCATAACTTTTTCAAGTGCTAACACTGTCACTTTTTTTTTTTTTTGGTAATACCAGAAAGGGCTTAAATTTGTGGGTGGCTGGTGCTAGAATAAGAATTTACGTGTGTAGTTGATTGATTTAAATGGTCTGAACCTATGTTTATCTTTCAAGTTAGTATATTTGTTTCATGGCCATAGTATTTTACCTGTTGAACTCTTGTGATTTCACAAGGCTTGCTCATTGTGGTAGAATAGGTCAGCTATTAGTCTAACTGGATTTAGATAGAATAATAAGACTGTTATATACCAAGTTTGCACTACCAGAGGCCATTTTATTGGCCAATGTCCTTTGCTCTACCTGCCGGTCTAGACATCATCAGTACATTGTGTTATAATGTGAAGTTTTACAACTACTTTCAAAATTCTATTTTCAGAAAATTCCTGGAGTGTTCTAATAATTTAGTGGGTTTATGTTTCATATTATAGTTACAATTTCATTTTTTTTGCACTTAACCATGAGGAAAGAACAGCTTTATAGGTACAAAGTACGTATATTTCCCATGTTCAGCTGATGAATTTCCAAGTTAGGAATATTAACGTGAAGGACAATGTAACTCATGTCCAGAAGGCAGGTATTTGGGTCAATAACTTACTCTTTAGTATGTGTTTAAGTGATAAAAGATAGAAGTCTGTCCTTAATCTAAACAGTTTGATTCTCTTGAAGAAAACAAAGTGGCATGGTTTGTATTAAAAAAGATCTCTCACAAATTGTAATGTGATACTGTGAAACAAATTTCAAACATTGCCTCTTTACATCACATACCTCATTTTTTTCAGAAACTTTCCAAACTGCTTTACAAAGACCTCTATAAGTAGGAACAGTTTTCTGAAGCAAAAGTTCAAGGGGACAGCATTTATAGAGTTAACATTCAAATCTAGTTCTAGAAAGCTAGATATATGCTTTCTTCTTATTGGTCTTGAGAGTGTGACTAATATCTGTGAATAGTATTAACAGACATTTTTTACCTCCTCAGTTTTTCTTTCTTTTGTTTTCAATCTCTATGTTGTTTGGGGGTAATTTCTATAAGTTAGTTCAATAATTTTTTTTATAGCTTTGAATTGCTGATGAGAGGGAAATAATACCTAGTTTTTCTTTTCGTAAAACTTTGTTGAGTAAGATTTCCTGCCGCTTTTTGACAATCTTCTGTATTTAGAAAATTGTATTACTTGAAAACATGACATAGAATTTTGAGTTAGCAATGTATATGTGCCGTATTGTATATAAGAGAACAACACTGTGGTTCATTATTCTGTTGATCTGCACAACAGTTGTTCATTTTATTACAATTTATATTGAGGGTATGATCTAAGAATAGTGGGTCAAAGCCAAGGCTTAGAGTTTTCTACTGGAGTAGAATATATTTGAATTTTGTATGAAGAACTATTTGTTTACATTATATATAGCTGGGATAAATTGCCACTTTTAAAATTGTTTCAGAAGAGTTCCTAGAAAACTAAGATTGGTGATGTGTGGGTTTATGTAGATATTTAATAAAAAGGCACATTTTCATAGTAAGGTAAAACTAAAAAGGCACAATGGTAACTACAGAACTAAGAGGTCCCACTTTAACTGTGTTTTTGCATTTGAAGAATGTATGTAGCACTTTCCTATTTTTTTGTAATACATTGAAGACTGGACTTGATATAGGAAAGTAGAAATTGTATTCCTTAATTTTCATCTTTGTTTCCTGTTATCGTATAAAGTTGATGCTTTCTTGATTTTATTGGTGCATGAGAAGAAGTGAATGTGATCTGTGAGGAAACAGATTCCATGTAAAGCATATTCAAATGGCATTCAATGTTCAGTGCTCAGGTATGTAGTAAGTACTGTAGTCCTATGGGGGCAAATGTGTAGATATTTTTAAACATTTTGCCATAATTGCACAATTTTTTGCATTTTTATCCAATGTCATTGTTTCTTACAATAAAAGTTTTTCTGGTTTAAAAAAACCCACAAAATTTCCAGCCTTATAAACTTCTGAAAAACTAAAGAATTAAAATTTAGTGAAAATAATGAAATACCTCATTTCAGGATAAAATGGAAAAAGTATTTAATGCACTGAATATATGGCCAATGGTAGGAAATGAAATAATTGCTAAGTGCAGGTGGCTCACGACTATTTATGAGGCTGAGTACTGAGAATCACAGTTTGAAGCTAGTCTGGACAGAAAAGTACCTGAGATTTATCTAAGTAACAGCAAAAAAAAAGCTGGACTCAAGGCAGGGCTCAAGTGGTAGAGTGCTAACCGAATAAAACACTATGGGAGATCAAGACCTTGAATTCAAACCCCTTACTGGCATGTTTGCATGTCAGTAGGTAAATAAATAGAAAATTACCATATATAATTTTTAAGTTTAAAGCAAACTCCATTATGTCATTATTTCCTTTATACTAACTGTTCTGGACTAAAATGTCTTTGATTTCTCTTTTAGATATTTTATGTGATTAGAAAATCCTGTTGCTTCTTTGAAACATACCTAGACTCTCCTTGTTCCCGTCCACCAGTGTCTCCCTAGATGGACCTAACCCGTGCTGTCTGCCTCTGGACAGTTATCCTCTTGAAATCATTCTCCCATCTTCATTTCAGCCACACGACCTCAGACATGTTAAGAACTGGTTCTTTGTCTGGTTCTTCACAATCTGTATTAAAATGTGACTTTCCTGATAGTATTATTTTCCAAGTGGGGAACACCCACCCCATCTATATTTTGCTGCTTCTCCAATTAAAATATAAGTTTAGCAAAGTGAGGGCACTGGCTGGAAAGCACAAGTCCCTATTGTAACTTTAGAGCTTTGCCTGGCACACAGCTTTTAGTAAATGTTCATTTGAGGAAATGAATTTCCAGTTACTTATCAGAGTACCCTGAGAAGTGGTTGGACCAGTACTGTCATTAATTTTATCAGTTAGGAAGCAAAGACCAATCAAATTGCTAAAGGTCATGTTACAAAGGGCTCACCTGGGATCAGAACAAGATTTCCACTTTCACTTAGTGCCTAGAGCTGTTAGTTCCAAACAGAATAGATGGAAATGTAGTTGCCTTGTATTGGGATTTATGGTTCCCCCCCCCCCCACTATTTTTTTTTGCCAGTCCTGGGCTTGAGCTCAGGGCTTGAGCACTGTCCTTGGACTTTCTCAAGGCTAGAGATCTACCACTTGAGCCTCAGCACCACTTCCGGCTTTTTTTTCTATGTATGTGGTACCGAGGAATCGAACCTGGGTCTTCGTGCATGCTAGGCAAGCACTCTACCACTAGGCCAGACTCCCGGCCCCTATGGTTCCCTTTTTAGAGTTCTGTTTTCCTCAGAACTATGAGGACATCTATTAAGCTTATAACTGATTTATCATCCAGACAGTAGATGAAGTGTATCTTATTTGTTGTCCCATCTGCATCTCTTCCCCATTCATGATTTGATTATAATATAAGCCATTATTATGAGTTTCTGGAAGAAATCATGGAAAATTACTCCAAGTTTTACTTTAAATGTAGACTTTACAAGTCTAGTACAAGTGGTAGTACTGAGCTTTGAGCTCAGGGTTTGCTAAGCAGGTACTTGACCACGTGAGTCATGCACATGGACCTTTTCCACTCTAAATTTTTCAGTTAGGGTCTGGAGATTTTATCAATGACCACTCTCAGAGCATAGCCCTCATACTTACAAAACTGGCATTACAGACATAAACCACTGTTGCCAGCTTTTTTGGGTGACGTGACCTCCTGCTAACTGTTTCCATGCACTAGCTTCAAACCTTGATCCTGCTGATCTTTGCCTCCTGAGGATCTAGTATTGCAGGGATGAGCCACTGCCAGCCTGACTTTTCTGTCCTGACGTTGGAGAGAATATGGACATTCCATCCTCCACAATACCCTCTTACTACTCAGTCACTTCTATTTTTTTGAACAATTATCCTTCTAGATTAATTTATTTTTAAATTTTTTAAATAATTTTTATTGTGATTAATAGAAGGGTTACATTATATTCACCAGATAGAAGGTGCATTATTTCACAAACATTGATACCCTTTCTCATGACATGGTCCCTATTTCCCTCCCACCCTTCCCCAGCTTATCTTGATTTTCCCCCTTCCCTATCCAATTTCAATAACCAATTAAGTACATATAAAATATATCAGATAACAAGGTGAAAAATTGTAACAATATGAGATAACCAAGGGATGGCAAAAGAGATGAGAGATAATATAGTACATTAAGGACAATAGTCACTCATTATATGGCTTTTGTTTCCTTATCCTGGAGGTCCTTACACTTAATGTCATACTATTTGGCCTAACGTCTCTTGATTTTGTTCTATTTAAATCTCTGCTAGGAGAGCCCAAGGTTTTTACTGATGACAAATGAGAGAGACTATTGGACCTATGTTCCTTTGAGTCTGGCTTATTTCACTTAATATGATTTTTTTTTTTTTGCCAGTCCTGGGCTTGAGCTAAGGGCCTGAGCACTGTCCTTGGACTTTCTCAAGGCTAGAACTCTACCACTTGAGCCACAGCACCACTTCTGGCTTTTTTCTATGTATGTGGTACCAAGGAATCGAACCCGGGTCTTTGTGCATGCTAGGCAAGCACTTTAACCACTAGGCCAAACTCCCGGCCCTTAATATGATTTTTTCTAAGTCTTTCCATTTCCTTACAAATGGGGTGATGTCGTTCTTTGTGACAGCAGCATAGAATTCCATTGTGTATAAATACCACATCTTGTTGATTCACTCATCAACTGAGGGACATCTGAGTTGGTTCCATATTTTTGCTATGGTAAATAGTGCTAGATTAATTCATATTAAAGGTCTTCTACCTTCATTTATTCCTTTTCTAACTCTTTAAAGTAGATCTTTTTCAGTAGTCTACCAGTTTCCATCTGGCCAAGAACATGTTTGACATTTCTTATAGGCAGGCCTCCAAATGATAAAATTCAGTTTTCTGAGAAAGGCTTTTCTTCCTCACTTTTGGAGGGTGATTTTGCTGGATATAGAATTCCAGTTTTGTTCATTTGTCTTCTCATTAAATCTCAATACTTTAGTGGGCTGTGTCCTTAGCTGTGACCTTCACAGATGTTGTTGCATTTATTTTCCTGCTCCTCCCCTGCTGTAGCATCCCAATCTTTTTTTTTTTTTTTTTTTTTTTTGCCAGTCCTGGGCTTGAGCTCAGGGTCTGAGCACTGTCCTTGGACTTTCTCAAGGCTAGAGCTCTACCACTTGAGCCTCAGCACCACTTCCAGCTTTTTTCTATGTATGTGGTACCGAGGAATCGAACCTGGGTCTTCATGCATGCTAGGCAAGCATTTTAACCACTAGGCCAAACTCCGGGCCCCCCAATCTTTTTTTTTTTTTTCCATGAAGCCCTGACCCTTTGTTAACAAATCATTTTTCTGATTAAGAAGAAGGGAAGGCTGAAAGGAATTGGGATGGGAGGAATGATTTCCGCCCACCTTATGTCAAGCTGTGTTATGAATTTTTATAAGCTTTATTATGGAAAAGACTTGGTGTATTTTACAATTGTTCTAGCTCCTCTCCTTCAGCCAGAGTCCTTAAGGAGAGTTCTTTCTTAGATCTTTACTGTTTGAACCAAGTGGGATTACAATAGGTGAAACCCACAAAACTGTGAGGATCTCATAAGATGGGAGTTTCTGGGAGTCTGCTCAGCCTCCAGCCAATCAACCCAGATAACCATTGTGATTGTAGAACTTCTAGTTTAGGAGAGAACATTTTGACTCCCATCCTCTGGATTCACTGCACTCCACACTTCAGACTATGTGCAATATAAGTTTTCTGACAGCTCCAAGAAAAGCCAGACACAATTTGAACAGCCTTTTCTTTCCTTCCTTCTATTGGTTATTCACTTGTGTGCTAGTATTAGGGCTTGAAAATCAGGACCTGGGTGCTGTCCCTTATCTTTGTCCTCCCAGGGTTGGTATAATACTAGCTTCTATTCTGGATTTTTGGTAGTTAATTGGAGAGTCTCATGGACTTTCCTGCAAGGGCCGGCTTTTAATTGTGATCCTCAGATCTCAGTTTCCTGAGTAGCTAAATATTACAGATATGCATTGCCATTGTCTCACTTTAAAAGGCTTTTCTTATGGAGTGGGGAGAGATGACATGTAGGATGTTTGTACTTTTAGTTCTAAGTCTACAAGTGCTAGTAACATGCTTCAAATGAATGTGTTGATTGGATGAATGAATTAATCTTTAGGGTTTTTTAACATGCATTATATACTTCACAATAAAAAGTAAGCACCAGGTTCATATTCTTAATCATTGTCAAGTATATTTGAGTAATAACTTTCATATCCATGGAACTATTTGACATGGTGAAGGGAATGTTGACTCCCAAGTACCTCACAGCACAGCTTTCTAGGCCAAATTAAAATCATATAGCTTAATTAGAATCATTAATAATTTTGAGATTTAAAAAAATCTGACTAGGCCGGGAGTTTGGCCTAGTGGTTAAAGTGCTTGCCTAGCATGCATGAAGACCCGGATTCGATTCCTCGGTACCACATACATAGAAAAAAAGCCTGAAGTGGTGCTGAGCCTCAAGTGGTAGAGCTCTAGCCTTGAGAAAGTCCAAGAACAGTGCTCAGGCCCTGAGCTCAAGCCCAGGACTGGCAAAAAAAAAAAATCTGACTATTGAAAGTAAATTGAAAGGTGGCATGGTCAGAAAGCACTGGACCCTTAGACATGGTAAGCTGTAACCCCCTTATGCAATGTTTTTAAGTATAGGAAAATTAAAAAAGTAATTGAAAATTTCAGTGCAATCATTTACAATCATCCTTATGTTTATTTGAAATATTTTCTGTTGTCTAGTTAAGAGAAAAGAACAATAGATTCTTTCATTTTCTCTCCCAGAAATATGTGCATAACTATGACTTTTGTGAATTATGATTTCCAGTACTGAGACTTGGATTCAGGGCCGTGTGCTCTCACTCAGCTTCTTTTCTGCTCACAACTGGTCGTCTAACACAGGAGCCATGTCTCCAGTCCAACCTTAGATTTCTGAGTAGCTAAGATTATAGGCATTAATCACAGTAGCTAACAGATTCTTTTTTTTTCTGTACTGGGATTTGAATGCAGACCTTGTGCTTGTTAACCCTGCTACTGCTTGAGCCATGCCCTGTGCCCTCTGTCTTATATTAGTTTTATAAGAGGGATACAAACAATAGTGTTTGGGGATGACTGTGAGCAGATTACTTAACCTATCTGAGTTCAGTTTCTTCATGCATAAAACAAGCTAATATGATCATTGTAGAGTTTCTGAGGGTCAAATAAACATTTAAATCAGTTGTCACAGTGCTTGATACATAATGAATAGTCTGTAAGTATTTGTTGTGGTTAGTATTCATAACGACATGGCTGACTTTTAGATATACTTAAAGCAGAATTTTATAGAACAATATTCAGTAATAGCTAACATAAAGTATATACTAAAGAGAAATCAAACCATCTGGACTCTGCCTATAAGCCATGCATGAAGACAATTTTCACAGTTTTGTAGTCACACACTTCTCACTTTCATTTCTGGACTGTGCATTTTTTAAAGGATTGAAATTAAACAAATGGTATTGCAAGCAATTTATGCACGGCTTATAGCCCCTGGCTGCAAAACAAAGACCTTTCTGTTTGCTTTTAAGAACTGAAAAGGGACTGTCCTTATTTTACCCTCCATTTTCATTTAGAGATAAACATTGATCTCAGTCATTTTGGTCATGTAAGAAATTACTACACACTGGATGGTTTAAGGAAAAAAAACCTAAATACTTATTTCTTACAGTTTTGGAGCTACAAGTGGGAGATAAAAAATGTGTCTGCCTCACATAAGATCGTGTTTTGACTGTATCTTCTCATGGTGGAAAGCGGATGGATGGAAAGCAAACCCTAGTGCCTTTGTTTAATTTCACAGTGCTGAGGATGTGCTCAGAACCTTGTGCATGCTAAGCAAGTGCTCTACTACTGAGCCACCCCCACACAGGTCTGGTTTCTGTCAATGTTTGAGTCCCATTCATGCATGCTGTAAAGGTGCCACTCCTAATCCCATTACACTTGGGGTAATGATTTCAACACAGGAAATACTTGTGGGTAGCAGAAAATAAACATAGTCCATACAGTATGTAGTGGAATTTGGGTCCCCTAATTTATAGTTTGAAACATTTGATTGCAAAGTCCTGTGAGAGCGCCAGGCCAGATGGCTCATGCCTGTAATCCTAGCTACTCAGGAAGCTGAGATCTGAGGATCAAGGTTCAAAGCCAGCCTAGGTACTAAAACGCATGAGACTTTTTTTTTTTTTTTGCCAGTCCTGGGCTTGAGCTCAGGGCCTGAGCACTGTCCTTGGATTTTCTCAAGGCTAGAGCTCTACCACTTGAGCCTCAGCACCACTTCCGGCTTTTTTCTATGTATGTGGTACCGAGGAATCGAACCCAGGTCTTCATGCATGCTAGGCAAGCACTTTAACCACTAGGCCAAACTCCCGGTCCCGCATGAGACTTTTATCTCCAGTTAATCACTAGAAAATGGGAAGTGGGGCTGTGGCTCACTCTGAGCTGAAGAGCTCAGAGACAGCACTTATGCCCAGAGTTCAAGCCCCATAATCCCTGCCTACCCCCACAAAAAAGTCCTGTGAGGATAACAGCAAATGAGGTCAGAGCACCTTACAACCATGCTTAGGTGAGGATAGCAGAGAGAAGTTTAAAAAATGAGCTCTGACGAGAAAGAATAAAATGCAAAGGAAAAGGGCAGACATGAAAAAGTAATTAAGCAAACTGGCAGGGCCAGACATCAATTCGTGAATTAAGGTGGTGAGTGTGAGTGAAGGTGAGTTGGTGAAGGGCACAGCCTCTGATGGGGAGATCCCCAAGACACTAAAGCTCTTCAGAGAACATACGGCTTTTCAATAAAAATGGAAAATGAAGGATACCCACGCAAAAATTCATAGCCAATCTTATTTCTAGTCAAGGATGAATCTTTAGTACCCCTCCAGAGACAGAAGTTCACAAACACTTAGGTGCAAAGAGGCAGGGCTAATGGAAGACAAAGCCCTGTTTTATAAAAAGGAGTAGAGAAAAATTCTGACTCAGAAAAAGACACTCTCTGTGGCCTCTTACATTTCCAGAAGAGAATACAAATAACTCAGCTTGTGCAGCTTTTCATTGATCTGCCCCAGAGTCAAATCTCTTTCCCACCCCTGACCCAAAACATCTGGTTTGTGACAATGTTCCAGTATCCTGAGTCTCCTAAAGGATGTGATGGGTGTGGTGATGACAGGGGTCTTGGCAAAGGCATGCTTACACACAGGTGCTGCGGACCCAGGTCCTTTCCTGGCATGTTCTATGAGGCAGAGAGGGCAGAAAGATGATACGCATGGAATGACTTTAAAAAGGTTAGAGTCTTATGTATCTCAACCCCCACATTATACAGTTGTGTCTGGGAGGTAATTTTGATCACCAGTGTATAAAACTAAATTATAAAAACCTATATTTTCTCCTTTTATGAAAGATTCAGGAAGCAAAATATTCTTTTAAACTCATTCATAAAATGTGATCTACAGAAACTATGTACAATCAGTGTATATATACACACACACACACACACACACACACACACACATATATATATATATATATGGCTTGGAGGGGGGTTAAGAGATTTTATTTTGTAAACCTACATTTCATGATTCCAAAAAACAAACTTTCATACTTTCCCGAGAACTAAACTATCTAAATTTGATTTGCTGTACAGTATGACATATTTTGCATTTATCATAATTATGTCTGACAATAATCTCTCAGGTAAAATGTACAGGTAAAAAGCTATGAGCCATTGGCTAGTATTTTGTTCTTTCAAGGCACTTTCCATTTTTTGAAATGGTTTTGGGAATCTACTACTGGTCTTGAAGCTATCTGTCACTGCTTTCCTTTTGCTGTCTAGGTAAGAGAAGTCACTAAACGAAGACTGATGTACGTATGAGATAAAGTCTAGCTGTTCCCCCTCTTCTGGCAAGGGGCCCAGTTGAGGATGTAAAGCGAGTGAGCTCACTTTTGGAAGAGCGGAGTTTCAAGGATACCTATGTGTAGACTGCTGTGCTGCAGCCAGCCTGGGTGGGGAGACAGGAAATGGAGGAAAGGTAATAGGTCAGGCAAGAAGATGTGTAGCTGGCAGTCACCCAAATCCTGGTCAAAGCTCCAGGCAGGGAAGAAGAAGAAGAAGGCCTGGAGCAAGCCAAGCTGTGAAGGCCCATGTGAGGTACAGGAAAGGGAAGACAAGCCTTTCAAAGGAGCCAAGAATAGAGAGGGAACAGAACTTAGCACAGAGTGAAAACAGAGCATTGGAATGACAGTAACATCTGAAAACATAGCTATGCCTCTTGTTCATGAAACCTTCAGTGTTACATGAAGGCTTTAAATTCTGGCTGAAAAATTGATTGCTGATATCGAAAGAGCAGATTAGTTAATGAAGCAGAATACCTGCCCAGTGTCTCAGAGGAGCTTTCCTCTGATGTTCACATACTGGTCCTTTCAGGTGACTGCACCTTTGCACAAGACTTCGTTCTCCGCTCAGACACTGCCCAGGAACAAAGACCCTTAACCTCAGAAATGGTGAGAATCTACTGAGACCCTGCCTTCACATTTCCTGTTGTTTGGATGGATACATTTTCAGGCGTAGTAGTGACTGACACACATTTTTATAAGAGGCCTGCCATCAAACATCCAGATAGTTGTGAAATCAATTTGTAGCAGATAAGATAGACAGATGGAAATGTCTGATGCTGTTCTGTCAATGTGTTGTATATATCATTGCATCATTTTTACTGTGCTTCACATCAACTCATTGTTATCAAAATACATCTCATATAAATACTGCTCTTAGATCATTTAATTGATCAAAAATGCAAACTCTGTTATGAACACATGGGTACATATGTGTTAAAACACGTACACATACACACTGTTACTATCTCCTGTCTTCATATTCATGCAGCATTATTTTAATGCATGAGAGTTTCTTTATTAAAGTACTAGTTTTTATGCACACCATGTTTATTCTTTTCCAGGCTAGTAGATCCTCTAAGGAGTATTGCATCATCATTATCTCTTGCCATCAACCTTAGTGTTCAGGTAGCCAACTTGATATACTCCCTTGTTTTGCGTTTTACTGAAAAGTTTTTGAGATAAAAACAGTGCCCAGACAGGGTGTTGGTGGCTTACAGATGTAATCCTAGCTACACAGGAGACTGAGATCTGACAATCATGATTTGAAGCAAACCTCTGAAGGAAAGACCCTGACATGCTTATCTCTAATGAACCACCAGAAAACTGGAAGTGTTGTAGTGGCTCAAAGTGGTAGAGCTCTAGCCTTGACCAAAAAGAGCTCAGGGTCAGTGCCCCCACCACCAATTCATGACCCACCAAGGACAGAGCAACAACAACAGCAACAACAACAACAATAAAACAGTGCCTAGATAATTACTGCAAACATCTCTCTGGGGTATACCCTCCCCTTCCAGGAACGAATGGGCCAACTGAATATACATCAAAGAATGATCAGTCTATTTATTTTTGCCAGTCCTTGGGTTTGAACTCAACACCTGGGCACTGTCCTCGAGCTTTCTCAAGGCTAGCACTCTACCACTTGAGCCACAGTACCACTTCTGGCCTTTTCCTATGTATGTGGTACTGAGGAATCAAACGCAGGGCTTCATGCCCTGGCCCCAAATGACCAGTCTTATATATGAGCACTGTGGGAAGTTACTTTCACTATCACTAGGAAAAATGTGAATAATAAAATGCAAAGAGCAAGTAATCATGATATCTTAAGGAAGGCTGCCATAGACTTCTTGGTGTTCATAAGAGGGAGGTGGGAGCCTCAGCATGAGAGTAGGTTTTTTGTTGTTGTTCTGTTTTGTTTTTGGTTGGTTGTGGGGCTTAAACTCAGCCTGGCTGTTGTCCCTGAACTCTTCAGCTCAAGGCTACTGCCCTACCCCTTGAGCCACAGCACCACTTCCGGTTTTCTGGTGGTTAACTGGAGGTAAGAGTCTCTTGGATTTTAGTGGTTGGGGTTGGCTTTGAAAAATGATCCTCAGATCTCAGCCTCCTGAGTAGCTAGGATTACAGGCATGAGCCACTGTACTCAGCTCTCAGTAGCTTTTTAAACCCTTCTGTCAGCCAAGACATGTTAAGTACTTTTCTAATATTTAATTGTATAAAATATCATAGAATGATTTTAGATTTGGACTTCAAAGTCATTTTTCTCTTATGTACTTCCCTGAACTTCACTTCAGACATCATTTTCAATTCTGAATAATAACACTGAAAATCCACCCCAAGGAAAAAGTTATAGGAAAATATAAAAAATGAAGTCACTTTCTGTGTGCCTCCCACGGGTGAACCGACATTGTTTAACGAGGTGACCTTTGCTGTGAGAAAAGACAGCAAAACAAAAACCTGCCAAACTGTGATAAAATAGAGGTTTTAAATATAAAATGAATTAAGCTAAGAAGACCCATAAAGGTCAAAAGCATGGGGAAAATGGAGTTGAAACAGTGATTTGTTGACATGCATTGTACCAAGATTTTCCCAAGGTTATTTTTTTAACTCTTAATAACTATACTAGGAAATGTAATTAAAAAATTACTGGTGGCTCATCTCTGTAATCCTAGCTACTCAGGAGGCTGAGATCTGAAGATGACAGTTCAAAGCCATCCTGAGCACGAAAGTTCTTGAGACTCTTATCTCCAATTAACCACCAGAAAACCAGATGTAGTGCTGTGGCTGAAGTGGTAGAGCGCTAGCCTTGAGTTGAAGAGCTCATGGACAATGCCCGGGCCCTGAGTTCAAGCCCCATGACCAACCAAAAAAAAATTGTTGACTGATACATGTGTCGGTTCAAATGCTAGCCATGGAACAGCTCTTTACCATGCACCTAGTATGTGGCAATCAATGGGAGCACACAAGCGCAGGCTTTACTAATGACCCCTGATCCCTTGCAACTTCTATTTGTACAGAGGCACAGGTAAACCTTCAAGCAGTCCAAATAGTGAATCCAGATGCAAAGTGGGGACATGCAGGTAGATGCTGTGCCTCCCTAGCTCAGGCTGCTGAGCTGACCTCTGAAGACAAGACCAAATTGGCTAGACATAGAAAAGAAAAAAATGTTCATATGGATGCACAGAAGGTTTCCAGGTGGAAGGGAAAGGCTGGTGTCCATTCTCAAATGAAAAGAAGCTCGTTGTACAGGGAGTGTCAAGCTCGAGAGAATAAAGAGATATAAACAGCTGATACTTCATGATGAGAATTTGGCTCTTAGGAGACAGTTGTCAATGCCTGGAGACAGGACTTGTCACCAGTGTCTGAGGAGGTGCACTGGCCTTTAGTGCAAAGGTCTCAGAGCTGCTACTGAGCACACTTCGATGCACAGGGCTGTTCCTAATGAAGCCATCTAGGGGGTTCAGGTCTGCTTCTCAGCCATGTAAAGAATTAGAGGCAGAGGAGTAGTGAAGTAAGTTTACTGAAAGCAAAAATGGCATGCAAACACACAGAGAGGGGCCCTGGAGCCAGAGGTCCCTTGTCTTCTCTCAGGGCAGTTGTTATAGTACAGAGGTTATTCATGTCTTTCCTCCCCTGGATATCTTCTCTTTTGAAGACTTTGTAATTATTGCCTTATGGCTAACCTGGCTTTACTCACTGGTTCCCCATCTCAGGGTATGAGTACGGAAGTAGATCTGATTGGTCATGCTCAACCATGCATAAGGCATCACTTCAATCATAAGGCAGGAATTAGAGCAGGAGCCCAGGGCGTTATGGGAAGAAGAAGCACCATTGTAAGCAAGAGCCTAAGACACTATGAGAAAAATAAGTGCCACGGTGAGCCACATGTTATCTCTCATGTGTTATGTTGGTCATTATCCCTATGTATTAACAGTTCCTTTTTTACCCCACCCCCACCCACTATCACAAAAAATTATCTAGCCCTCAAAGTTACCTAGGCTAAGAAAGCCTGTTAGGGATAACTTTGAAGACATGTTGGGGAAGACATATTGGTGTTAGACTGCAAGGCTAACTGAAGGTATTTGGGATTCATTCTAGTATTTCCAAGGAATCACCTAAGAATTTTAAACACACATTTTTTTCTCATTGTGAGTCCAATTCTATCAAGAAAATTAGGTATTTTAAAATTGGCACTGAGTCAAAATGACCTGGTTATACTTGTGTTTCATGTCCCCATTTTACAAGAGTGGAAGGCGATCATTTGAAAATTTTGCTAACAATTTCAAAACAAATAGAAAAGATGACTAATTTGGTCCTTGCTAGTCAAAACTAATTTACAAAAACATGTGCATAATGTTTTTATTGTCTTGCCATGTAAGATCAAGCATGCAGGCCTACTCTCATAAATCTAAAGCACATGTGGAGAGCAAGAGACAGAACACGGGCCAAAGCTTGTAATTTCAGAGCAATGATTTTCTTAATTGAAGACAAAATTTAGGACAAGCATGGGGGCTCATGCCTCTAATCACAGTTGCTCAAGAAGCAAATATTGGGAAGATGTGCTCATCTGGGAAAAAGTTAGACTTCTCAACCAGTCAGTCATGGTGGTACATGGAAAGCTGTGTATAAAGCAACAGGATTATAGTAGAGGCTGGCCCTGGACAAAAAGTATGGGAAACTATCTAAAAAATAACTATAGGTAAGTGGGGCCTGGAGTTTGGCCTAGTGGTAGAGTGCTTGTTTAGCATGCATGAAGACCTGTGTTCAATTCCTCAGTACCACATATTTAGAAAAAAGCCAGAAATGGTGCTGTGGCTCAAGTGGTAGAGCTCTAGCCTTGAGAAAGTCCAAGGACAGTGCTCAGGCCCTGAGCTCAAGGACTAGGACTGGGAAAAAATAACTATAGTTAAAAAGGGCTGAGGATATGACTCAAATGAGAGAGTATCTGCTTAGCAAGCCTACAGCCCTGAATTCAGGCCCCAATAGTGCCTCCATAGTTTTGATACTTTTGACACCCATGACTTTTCTTTGCAGAATTGTGCACCTTTTACCCCCAAATGTTTAATTTCAAGAATTCTCAGAAACAATGGAGATACAGTGAACTCAAAGATGTGTGAACTCACAGATATCCATGCTCCCAGAAACATAATGATCAGCAACAAACATATGTCAAACATCTCAGGGCTTAGAACTGTCCAAGGGATGCCTAGCATATTTTCATCAATGAAGATCTCCTTCCAACATGCCCATTACATAAACTCATAAAATATAAGTCACATTGCCACACAGGAAAATGACTCTGGGTGTGTGCAATTTTTCTTGTGATCCATAATGAAGACAATATGTTGCTCTGCTTCCCACAACCTCTGTGATGAGCAGTCTGGCAACCCCATGCTTCCGGCTGATCCCTTCCCAGTAACTCACTGCTTTCTCCAAAATGAGTCATCGGTGTGATTACAGTGCGTGGTCGTATGAAGTGGGAAAAGGGTCTGTTCATGTGTGCTGAGTTCACCAGGTTTTTCTTCTATAATCAAACAGCAAATTTTCCTTTACCTTTACTCTCTTTCAATCCAGATGCTACAATTAGTCACAACAAATTGTTCCCCAAATACCAACGCCCCCCCCCCACTGCATATGCTCATTTAACAGTTTCTCTCTCTACGGATACACTCTGGCCAGTAGTTTAGTGTGTTTTCTCCTTTCTGATTTGCTAACACAGCTCCTCATTTTTATTACACAAGGTATGGGTGTCCACCCGATCTCTGCTTTGTAACTGTGATTTCTGATCCCAGAAAAAGTTCTCTGCTTTCAAGGGCTCATGTGATTTGAAAGGGCTCTGTATCCTCACCTTTCTTGTTTCTTCCAAGTCCCTTGGACATATAGCACAATATACTCCTGTGTTCCTAGGACTGTAGATTACACATTTCTGGGATGGGGGATGGGAGGCATTCTTTCTATCATAGAAATGTATAAGCCAAGTGTTTTAATGTATTGGTTATAATTGAACAACCTTGGAAGATGTATCTAACTAGAACTATTAAAGTTAGAATTGTTTCAGTTGGGCCTTGAAGTATGGATAAAGGTCTGTTTGTTGGAGATGAAGCAGAAGCCATGTTAGGTAATGAGAATGGAGTGTTTAGAGATTCAGAATATGAGATTCTGAAAGAAATGGGGACTAATCAAATTTGGGGTACATAGGATTAAGGAGTAGGTTAGAATCAGGGGAGAGAGGTCATGAAATATTGGATCAACAGTTTTTCCTTACTAAACATACTAAATTCAAAATTAAATACAGCTTTTTTGAGGCAGGGGCTCACTATGAATATCCACAAATTCCCCATCTTCCTGCTTCTACCTCCTAAGTACTAGGATTATAGGCATGTATCACCATGCCCAGTTAAATACAAACATTTCTTAAGGTCCATAAGAAAATTCTGCAGTGGGAAGGGGGGATAACAAGATGATTGGGAGGGGGTTCTTATTAGCTTAGAAAAGGTACATGCTTTTTATATTATTTCATTTTTGTATTACTGATTGAACATTTTAAATGTCAAAAGATCTAGTAATATCACAACTTTACTACCCGCCCTAATTTGTCCTGTCAATTCCCATTTTATTAAGGTATCCTTTCGAATATGCGCTAACCGTGCTAACCAGAGCATTCCTTTAAAGCATCGAAATTATATAAAACTCAAAATATCTGACATAGAATATCCCCTACAGGGTAGCTATAAAATGACTCAGGCAGAGGCATGATCAGGAGGAGCAGCTGTGAGTTTACCTGCCCAGCCTTGTAATCACTTCTGAACAGTCTCTCACATCTTGCTGCTCTCTGAAGCCATCTACTGGGATCTGATGAGCCAGTCTGTGGTCTTTGAAAGGGGCAAGAATCGAGCACATGGATCTTGGCTAGAGTGCAGGATCTGCACGTAGAAGGTGCATAGTATATACAACCATTGCCAAGATCTCCACATTGAAATTCTTTCTTAGCCTAGCTGTGGTGAATCGAAACTGACCTCTTGCTTTTTGAGAGACCTATACACTGTTAACACTAAAGTGTCAGCTTAAAAGAGCAAGAAGAAATTTGAGACAGGGAGGATGAAAGTGATCATTATATGTAAGTGGTATTTTTCAGTGATAAGACATTTTGGAGAAACTGCTTTATAGTTTCAGTCTATAGCCATTTTATGTTTAGCTATTGGTTTTCTTTCAAAAGTTAAATTCTAGGAAAAGAAGGCTGGATCCTCTCAAATAGGGCAAGTTGTGACTGAAGACCAATTATATGTGAACGAAGGGCAGAGGGGCAAGCGAGCTTAGAATAAGGAAAGTTTCATTCCAATTAAACAAGGGATCCTTGGAAACATCTCAAGAAATCTTGAATTACAGCCATGCTTGTTGATGCTGTAACATTTCTTTTTCCTGGTTGGGTGTGAGGCATATAAATAAGTAGAGAAATAAGGCCAGTGAATTGAGAATGCAAATGAAGCTTTTTTTCCCCTTTGTAATTTTTAAGAATAAAGAAGCTGTCTGAAATTGAGCTGAGATCACAATATAATTGGCCAGGGAGCCACAAAGCTGCAGTGATTTTGATAACTGACCCTGGTGGATAAAATTTCAAACCCTTCAAAATCCTTAGAAAACTAAAAAAAGAAGAAAGGAAAAAGAAGTGGAAAAAACAGATTGAAAGCAAATTTGTCAAGCTTTGAAGGGAAAACCAGAGTAAGTAAAGTAAGAAACGTTAACAGCTGAAAAATACCTATTTACCTTGTATTTTCCCAGAGTTTTTCTCTTCAGTTGTACATCTTTCTTAAAGAGGGTATGTGTTCATATTTCTGCTTTCTTGTTTTATAGAGAATTATAATTTTGAGACAGTCTGACTCTAAAGTTTTGTCAAATTCTAAGGCTGAGAGTAACACTGGTGGGGTGAAAAGGTGTCCATTCAGACCCTGAATCTATAACCTATATATCACTAGGCAGAAGGAAAGTTTTTGCTCCAAACATGGAATTCACAGAGTGAGCAGAGCATTACAAGAAATCAAGAGCTCATTGTGTCCAAGAATAATTTTTTTTGCCTTTTACTATCCATTGGGTTCACTTGTAGATTTACTGGCACATTCTAATCATTACAAATAAGGGAAAACATAGAGCTCCTCTATGAGCCAGCAATCCCAGTTGAGGGCATTTATCTCAATGATGACAAATCAGGCCACACTAAAGCCATCAGCACAACCAAGTTCATTGCCACAGCATTTGCCATAGTTAAGATATGGAATCAACTCAGATGCCACTCAGAGGATTAATGGATCAAGAAAGTTATATATATAGAGAGAAGTGCCTTGTGAATGTGTAAATCTGCAAATTAACATGGCAAATATTGCATCTTTTTATATCCCACATGAATGTTAACACTGAAATCAGCTCTTTCCCACTGACAGTTTTCAGAATAAGAATTATTTATTAGCTCTTCAGAATCTAAAAAAATAGGAAGCAAACAGAACTTAGGAATGGTTGTGGAAATGTAGTTAATGCTTTCCTGTATACCTTAAAAGCCAATGGCCTTTACTTTGTCAGAGGTTTTCAAAAGCTCTAAGAAATAGTGACACTCAGTTTTTCCATAGATTATATTCTATAGAATTGAGACACATACAACAAAGAAGTAGAGCCTTATTTGTGCTAAACTATTTGTAACAGATTTTACCTTTTCATCCCAGAGAAAATAGACTAGTTTTGAAAAAGAATGATGTGAAGGCAAAAGTTATTGTTACCACATAGGTAGGACCATTTAGGTCTATGTCACCTTCAACAGTTAATAATTTTTGTATTTTGTTTCATGTGTACAATAGGGAGAGAAATCTTTTTTAA